>NC_080089.1:77478337-77784004 GCF_950005125.1 Chionomys nivalis | reverse complement strand
TCTCAACTGTATTTTCTTACCCTCCAGCTTCTCCGCTTAGGACATGAGTGCATTCTGCCGTTTGCATCCGTGGGTATCATCGGCAGCAACCACAGTGGGGGCACACGGTTAACAGAGACGTTGTGTCACACCTTGGCAAGCACCCAAAGCTGATGAAATGCCTGGAGCCTTTGCTTAGTGCTCACATTTCTTTCGTTTGTTCCTCAAGTTCTTTAGGGAAACGATCTGTGTGCCCCCACCCCAGTTTCTTGTGATTTTTCTTTTGTTTGTTTGGTCCCTATTCTGATATGTGAGTTTTTGCTTTATATTTATTTCATTTTATTTTTACTACTTAGATGCCAGTCTGTTTCCTAACGCGAGACAGAAAGAGTGTAGATCTAGATAAGAAAGGGGATGGGGAGAAACAGAGAGGCATAAAGACTTGGAGGCATCATTCCCAGGAATTTAATAGTCAGTTACAAACTATGGCCCCTAAGGCATTTGACTGCCATTACCTGACTGTGGCAGACACCATTTCCTGTTAACTTTGCATCTGACTTTTCTGGCCAAGCCTAAGAAAGGGCAGAAATGCATATTGTCATTTCACTCTGAAACAATGTTCACTCTATGGGTCCTTGATAGGTTTTGACTCTTTCAGGGTGATGTTAAAATTTGTTAGGTAGAAGGCGCTCTGTACTACCCCTGTAACATCTCAGTGAGTCTAAATTATCGCTATGATTATTTAATTATCATAACTTTAACCCTAAGGATCATCAAAAGAGAGTATGATCAGCTCCATGCCAGCTCACTGACCTCTGACTTCAATACTGACTTGCCAGTGACTCTGGAAGTAAGACCCTCTGTTAGGAGAGTTTATTGGTATGTATGTTGTGTTTGTTTGGTGAACTATATTTGGGTTATGAACAGGAGCACAGGTGAGGGGCTAATCTGCAAATAGCACTTCTGGTATTGTTTGACCTCTTTGTGTGATCCATCCCCCATCACCCTTTCTGTCACCAGACTGCACTGCTGGCTTAAGCTGTACTCATGGAAAACTTAAATCCACAACACCTTTTTCATATAAACTAAGTTCAAACCAGCTGCCCTGTCCACCTACCTAGCCAACCCATACTCGGTTTATTTTTTAATCCAATCATAGGATTCCTCTGGTAATGGTTAGCTTGTACCTTTCTCCTTCCAGTCAGCACTGTGACAGAATGGAGGAAAACTGAGATCCAAAAGCCCTGGGTGTAAACTCCAGCTCTCCAACTAGCTGTGCAACTCCAGGCAAGTCATTCTACTCCTCAGGGTCTCGTTTCCTTGTAAAATAAAATCAGAGCCTTAGACAGCTTCTTAGAACCTTTCCGTGTGTACCCAGGCTGCTATCATGCTAAAGCCTATTGAACAAGCATGATCTTTAGTTTATTGATGAAAAATTATTCAGGGAAGCCAATTAACTTGACTCACATCATAAACTACTGGATTCTGGCAGGCACAGTCTCAATTCTGTGCTTCTTTCTCTACTAGGGTCAGCTTCTATGTAACATCATCTAGTTCTGTTTCATCAATCTCTCCTTCTCTACCTTTGCCCATAGCTACCAACTATCTTCTTAGACTAGAAAATCCTTTTCCTATGGCCTCCAATAGTGTCCTTCTTCCCCTATGCCATACGACTTCTCCAAGAGGTCACGTGCAATTCATTAATTCATTCATCCCATGAACGCTGGGCTTCTTTTTCAATGTTTCTGGAAACAGTTCCTGGACCAGTACACTCAGGAGTCTTGTCCCCGGTGTCGTCAACCTCCCTCAGGCAGCATCTCTGCCCCCAGTTCCTTCTCCCTAAGTTTTCCTTGAGGTTTTGTTCAAACAATTGTCTTTTGTGGAAAGCCCCAGTATTCATCTCAATACAAGTTTCTATATATAACCTCTGACCTTCAGACATTAATGACAGTCATTTATTGTAGCACTGTCTTTGGATGATCTCTCTCCATATACTTCTCTTTCTGTTGAAAATCCCATCTCAAGAAATTATGCAGCCGGGCGGTGGTGGCGCACGCCTTTAATCCCAGCACTCGGGAGGCAGAGGTAGGCGGATCTCTGTGAGTTCGAGGCCAGCCTGATCTACAAGAGCTAGTTCCAGGACAGGAACCAAAACCTACAGAGAAATCCTATCTCAAAAAATAAAAAAAAAAAAAGAAAGAAATTATGCTTCACTAAAATCTGAAAACTTTTTGCCCCCTTAATGTGGGATTCTCCTCTTTGTGCTATGAATATGTTTTATTATCATTGGGTATTAAAGAAGCTGCTTCAATCAGTGGCTTAGTAAAGTCAGGTGGGAAATCAGAACAGAGATATAAAAAGAAAGTACGCAGAGTCAGAGAGACACCATCTAGATGCCAAAGGAGAAAGACACCAAACGCCATATCCACAGCCTTGTGGCAATATACAGATTAATAAAAATGGGCTATTTTAAGATGTAAGAGTTAGCTAGAAATATGTTTAAGATATTGGCCAAACAGTGTTGTAATTAAGATAGTTTCTGTGTGATTGTTTCAGGTCTGGGTGGCTGGGAAATGAACAAGCAGTCTCCGCCTACACCCCCTGATCAGATTCTAGACATATTTATCAATGTACACTCCTAGACAGAAATCCTGTCCAAATAGCTGAAAACTGACCTATTGAGGCCTTTGTTGGAGAGCACTAATAGTGACTAATAGGCAATGTAGTAGGTGAGAGTCACCAGCAGTGCTTAACATGAGGTCAGAGAACTAACAGGCCTTTGGCCAGTAACTCATAAAAATGCAAACTATTCTCTTTTCAGCTAAAGAAGTGATAAACTTTAAGAGAAGGGTGGGTTACCCAGATGTGTAAACAAATAGTTAGTTTTAGTACCAAGAACATTTTTTAAATCCTTGTCCCTTTTTTATGACTTATAACTAGCCAAAACAATCCATACAATGACCTTCAGAGCAAACCAAACTGGACTGTGCACACTGCCGAAGCAAAACAGGAGCATTCAAAGATAGATGAGGACAAAAAAGGTGAAGACTGGGTGCGTGCAAAACGATAGGGAAAGTCGTGTCATTTAAAGACATGTTGATGACTGTCAATCAAATGACTTTCAATGCCAACAGGTAGGCACGATGCTCTGGGGATTTAGAGGTGATGTGGAATTAAGGTCCAAACTTAGCAGTGTTCCACCACAGCTTCTTCACCCACCACCCCAATTAATATTCAGTTTGAAAAACTCAATTCAGACATTTTAAAATATCACATTATTTTCTCACATAGTGTAACAAAATCTAAACTCTAAAATATTTCTAGGTATTCTCTATAAATTCTGACATAAACCTTAGACGACATTTTGAGATTTCTCTGACTTATGTTTTCTAGAATGTCCATACCTGTGTGAAGAAAGGGCTGTTTTAAACTCAGACAGTGTGGTTTTCTATTGCTTCTTGGTTAGCAGTCCAACTGCAATGAGTAATCTCCACGGAACCCTGCTGTCTTGTCCCTCTTACTACCTGTCCAAGTTAGGTTTCTGTCACTAGGATAAAACTAAGACCAAAAGCAACTTGGAAAGGGCTTCTTTTATCTTAAAGATTACAGTCCTCATCCAGGGAAGCCAAGGCAGGAACTGAAGGCAGGACCTGAAGCAGAGACTATGGAGGGAAACCTACTGCCTCCTCAGGCTTGGTCAGCTCCATTTCTTATACGCCTAGGCTTGCCTGCCCAGGGATGCTCCTGCCTATCTTGAGCTGGACCCTCTTACCTCAACTAGCAATTAAGAAAATGTCCCATAGGCATGCCCACAGGCCAATCTGATGACAATTTCTCAACTGAAGTTTCCTCTTCCTAGGTGACTATAATTTGTGTCAAATTGACAAAAACTAACCAGCACGTGACCTGAGGCCGGCCTCAGGTTTCGATCCTGAGAATGTATTTCAAGATAACAGGTGGGGATGTGGCGAGGTGGGGGACATGAAGCACAGCGTTTGAAAATACTTTTAAGCCAACCAAATAACAGAGAGTGAATCTATAAAATATGACTTTGACCATGCTGGGGGAAGAAAACTATGAGATATGAGATGTGCCAAAGTCAAGTTAGATTTGTGAGAAAGAGTTTCCCCATACTAGGGTAAAAAGAAATAGCAAAGATGAGGAAACCCAGACAGCACCGGTCTTACTAATGCCCGCTTCCTCTTTCCTTCACAGTCACCAACCCTTTAGCCCTACACATGTCGCCTAGAATAAGCACTGCATCTTCAAGAGGCTGGGCCTGGTTTTGTCACTGTGAGGGAGAGGGTCCCCTTCTGCAGGCACACAAACGCGTTTTTGAACATACTCAGAAAGGAATACAAAAAGGATTTTATTGGAATTAGAGCAAGTAACAAGGTAGACAGATGTGGAATATCAGCAGCTGCTAGGAGAAAATAGAGAGTTAGTCTTTCTGAGAGAGACCTGGAGGAGGCAATGAGGGCTCAGCCACGCCCTTTACAAGTAGCTGCAGTGCAGTCGGGGTTCGGGGGAGTGAGGCTAACCAAACATGGAGTTTGGAAGGCTCAGGGTGTCTACAGGTCTTGGGAGGCAGAAGGTGGAAAGGGGGAAGTTTTGCTTTCTGAGCGCTCATTCAGAAAGCGCTCCAGTTTGGCAGTGAATCTACAAGCAAACACAGCAGGGACTGGGCTGCAAAGTTACCTCACACATATCTCATTAAGGCGGTAGTTACTCCTGGATTTTTATCTTGTCCTCAGGTGTGCCATATTTCTGTTGTATCTTCTGGTTTTGGACTGGTGCCCTCAGGACTGTAAAACGGTATTTCCTCCTTGAGGCATCTGGTCTCCAGTCCTGACTGAGAAGGAAATGCATCTGCTGTCTACCTCAAGAGGACATTATCAACCACTAACTGAGCCATTCCTAGAAGGAATGACAGAGCATTGACTATGCTATTTGTGCCAAGGTTGTCAACAAATTAGGACTCCTATGTCCCAAAAGAGGTCCCAGTACAGGGGGTACCAATACAGGGGGATCCAACAGAGGGGTCACCAACAAAGGAGGCACCTGCTATCCATATCACAATGAAAATTATTCCACATGGCCATGCCATTTGTGCCAGATAATAACGGTATGCTGGCATTCATATTTTCCAATGGTGCCTTGGAAGGAGCTGGCTGAAAATGACTCTTTTCAATCTCTTTCTTCTGATCAGCTGTTATTTTAAACTCTACCCCCATGGGGTTATTCCTATGACAACTCCAAAGATATTCCTTGAGACAGGTTGATGTTAGCCTTCGTGCCCTTCCTACAGCCTCCTCCATCCTGTAGTTTGGATTCAGATATAGCCTCATCTCCATCCCTAACCATTAGGACAAAGAAAACGCCCTGATAAAGGCCAAACAAAAGTCAGGTGAAACCTCAGTTCTGGAGGACCTTGTGAGCTGATATGCCAGACCTGGATTACTGTGTTACTTTCCTAAATCTGCTGTAACAAATTACCACAAATGGATAATGGGTTTAAGAAGACAGATAACTGAGAAACCGCCAGGTGATGAAAGGAGACAAAGACAGAGACCCACATTGGAGCACCGGACTGACATCCCAAGGTCCAAATTAGGAGCAGAAGGAGAGAGAGCACGAGCAAGGAACTCACACACCCTGAGACAATGGGGATGATCTATCGGGAACTCACCAAGGCCAGCTGGACTGGGTCTGAAAAAGCATGGGATAAAACCGGACTCGCTGAACATAGCAGACAATGAGGACTGCTGAGAAGTCAAGAACAATGGCACTGGGTTTTGATCCTACTGCATGTACTGGCTTTGTGGGAGCCTAGGCAGTTTGGATGCTCACCTTACTAGACCTGGAAGGAGGTGGGAGATCCTTGGACTTCCCACAGGGCAGAGAACCCTGACTGCTCTTCGGGCTGCTGAGGGAGGGGGACTTGAATAAATAAATAAAAAGAATTCTAAAAAAATAAAAATAAATTTAAAAAAGAAGACAGATAACTGCTCTGTGATCATTCTGGAGGCTGTAAGTTCACAATCAAGGCACAGGCAGGCCTGTGATCCCTCTGAGGTACAAGGACAGAAGCCTGGCTTTTTACCTTCCCTGTTTCCAGCAGCTCCTGATTTGGGGGAAATGCAACTAAAGAAATATTTTATCCTGTCCCAGAAACATTTTCAACACAGATAGAAGTGACAGAAAACAAAGCCATCATTCAATAAGCATTAAGCAAGAACATGACATGCACGTTCTATATTTTTATCCAAGTTGTTCTATTACCAATAAAGACTCAAAAGTCACACGTGGGGGGTGAAAGTCTGACAGATCAAAGAAGCAAAGGAGGAACAGCCACCTCACCTTCCCTTTTCCACTGGAGATCCAGCAAGCGCATCTCTCTCCATGCATCCCAGATCAAAAAGATGCGAATCTCTAAGTCCCTCCCTACTCCTTCCTGAGCCTCTCTATCCGTGACCGTGGTCCTCCACACTCTCTATGGCTAATTCTTGTTAACTAGTTCTGACTCTGACCCCTGATCCAAGGTTCATTTTATTAACACAGGCTCAGAGTTTCACAGCGTGATCAAATATCCCACAAAAATCACTGGCAGTCCACAAAGAAACAGAAGAAGAAAAGTAAATCCCCCCGAGACACGCTGAGCTAGCACAACTCATTCCACTCACCTTTCCGAGATAAGCCCTCAAGTAAGAGGACTTGGCATGGCCTTTGATCACATATCCTATACTCACCTGGTACCTGGCTTGGACACCTATGTTTGCTAACTCGATTTACCCAAATTAAAAATAAATGTATCTTCATGACACTGCTGAAGCTATGCTACTGCTCTCTCAAAGCAATTAAGGCTCCAGCTTCTTCAGCAATTGCATTACTGATGGGCAAAAAACAGGTGAATGGCTATTTCTCCTTTAGAAAGGTTTTTGACAGGGCTGGAGAGATGGCTCAGAGGTTAAGAGCATTGCCTGCTCTTCCAAAGGTCCTGAGTTCAATTCCCAGCAACCACATGGCGGCTCACAACCATCTGTAATGAGGTTTGGTGCCCTCTTCTGGCCTGCAGGCATACACACAGACACAGAATATTGTATACATAATAAATGAATAAATATTTAAAAAAAAAGATTTTTGACAGGAGGAGAGGTGGGGGAAGAACTATAGTTAGAATGTAAAATAAAATTAAAATAAATGAGTATATATATTTGTGTGTATTTCAAAGAAATGGAGGAAAAGACAAACAAAAAATTGGAAGACACCAGCAAATCCCTTAAAGAAAACCAAGAAAAAGCAATCAAACATATGAAAGAAATTATTCAAGACTTGAAAACTGAAATAGAGAGTGTTGGGAGCTGTGAACCCCCAGATCCTGAATTTCTTGTAAACAACTTTTTTCCCCTGATCTGAGTGCCTACAGCTGCTCTGAGCATGAGACTTTCAGGAGTTCCTGATGGCAGGGGATTGGTTTCTGGTGCATTTGGCTGGGGTGTGGCTATCAGTTAAGAATCCCTATATAATCTGCCCCTGGACACAATAAAGGGGGCATTCCTGTTTCAAGGATGACTCGTGTCTCTGTCCCTGAGTCTCTGTGTGTTTCAATCTCCAGCCCCTTGCCCAGTTCACTAACTGTATGGTGGCGCATAGAGAGTAAACAGGCGTGGTGTGTTACAAGTGGAGGTTCCACCAAGATTGGGAACTAGGGAACGCTGAGAGGTTGCCCTCAGGAATGGTGAGGGTGGATTAGGGAGTGGTATGAGTTTTTCATCCCCAGAGTCGCTCTGTGGGATGCCCTCTGAAACAGGAGGCTGAAGGGTAAATTGAAAGGCCTCAAAAAGGAAAAGAGTGAAAAGAATACCTAAAAAGAGTAAAAAGAGTACAAAAAGAATGAAAGAAAAAGAGAAAAGAGTGTGTGTTTTCATCCCCAGAGATGCTCTGAGAGACACCCTCTGGATAAAGAGAAGACAGGAGGGTAAATAGAAAGTCTCCAAAAGATAGAATGTATTGTGTTATCTTTTGTATTCTGGACTAAAAAAGACATTTTACTCTAAAAATTGCTTTTTAAAAAAAGTATTGCGAAGAATTTGATGTGAAATGTTGATGTAATATAAGGATTTGATGCCCCCTGAAATGTTGATGTAAAAAATATGGATATAAGGATGTAAAATATCCCCCAGAATGCAGCACCCCCATTCAGCATGGAGAAGCCTGACAGGTTGGCGACACCCAAATTCCTTAAAAGTGGGGCCCCTTAAGTGGTTTCAGAGCAGCAAGCAAATGCCATGGTGGTGCCAGGAGTATCAGCAAATGCGGCAACAAAAGCTGGAGCTGAGACAAGCTGGAGCCACACAGACCCAGCTGGGCAGCCCATCTGAGTGCAGCATATGGAGAAGGCAGCAGCAGGGCAAGGAGAGAGTCTGCAGCATGAGTAGTAGGCTTTCCTGCAGCACCCAAAATTCGCTTAGTAGCTGCAGAAGGTCTACAAGCCTGCCTGCTGCCTGGGGCGGTTGTCAAACTCTCACTGTTTGCTGATGATATGATAGTTTATGTAACTGACCCAAAAATTCTACCAAGGAACTTCTACAACTCACAAACACTTTCAGAACACAAGTTTAACTCAAAAAAAAAAAATCAGTAGCCCTCCTGTACACAGACAATAAATGGGCTGAGAAAGAAATCAGAGAAACATCACCCTTCACAGTAGCCACAAATAGCATAAAATATCTTAGAGTAACTCTAACCAAACAAGTGGAAGACTTGTATGACAAGAACTTTAATTCTTTGAAGAAGGAAATTGAAGAAGACACCAGAAAGTGGAAAGATCTCCTCCCATGCTCTGGGGTAGGTAGAATTAACATAGTAAAAATGGCAATCTTAATGAAAGTAATCTACAGATTCAATGTAATACCCATCAAAATCCCAGCAAGATTCTTTACAGACCTCAAAAGAATGGTACTCAACTCCATATGGAAAAGCAAAAATCCCAGGATAGCCAAAACAATCCTGTACAATAAAAGATCTTCTGGAAGCATCACAGTCTCTGACTTCAAACTCTACTACAGAGCTACAGTGCTGAAAACAGCCTGGTATTGGCAAAAAAAAAAAAAAAAAAAAAAAAAAAAAAAAAAACAGATGGGAGGACTAATGGAACTGAATCAAAGACCCAGATATTAATCCAAACACTTTCAAACACCTAATTTTTGACAAAGAAGCAAAAAAATATCAATGGGGGGGGGCGCGTTCAGAGCCAGAGAGATTCTAAGATCTCACTGACCATTCAGTCTAGCAAAAATTGCAAGCTTCCTATAAGAGAGACACCCTGTCACATGGCAATAAGGTGGAGATTGACTAGAAGACACTTGAAGTCCTCCTCTGGCTCCATATGCATGTGCTTTGGTGTGTACACATACCCAGCTAGCTGCATGCAAAATACATGCACACATATAACACACAACAGGAAAAAAGCAAAGAAACCAAGAGACTCATAAAAAATTTTGCCAAAGGAAATGAAAGCTCTATTTGACAAGAACTTTAAGTCTTTGAAGAAAGAAATTGAAGAGGACACCAGAAAATGGAAGGATCGCCCTTGCTCTTGGATTGGGAGGATCAACATAGTAAAAATAATGGCAATTCTACCAAAAGCAATCTATAGATTCAATGCAATCCCCATCAAAATTCTTCACAGACCTTGAGAAGACAATAATCAACTTTATATGGAAAAACAAAAAACCCAGGATAGCCAAAACAATCTTATACAATAAAGGATCATCTGGAGGCATTACCATCCCTGACTTCAAACTCTATTACAGAGCTACAGTATTGAAAACAGCTTGGTATTGGCATAAAAACAGAGAAGTCGACCAATGGAATCGAATAGAAGACCCGGATTTTAACCCACAAACCTATGAACACCTGATTTTCAATAAAGGAGCTAAAAGTATACAATGGAAGAAAGAGTATCTTCAACAAATTGTGCTGGCATAACTGGATGTCAACCTGTAGAAGAATGAAAATAGACCCATATCTATCACCATGCACAAAACTCAAGTCCAAAAGGATTAAAGACCTCAATATCAGTCTGAACACACTGAACCTGATAGAAGAGAAAGTGGGAAGTACTCTACAACACGTGAGCACAGAAGACTGTAGGGATATAGCCCCACCCATTGGGGGCGTGTTCGCCTCGGGCTAATGTTTACTGATAAATCTGCCGGGCTTGATCCCAGCAGCCCCTTTTCTCTGCTTTTCCTGTTCTCCGCGGGAACCTGTGGTCCTGTAAATCTATTTCCCTATTAAAGCTGTATATATTTTTATAATCTGTCTGCATTCATTTACGTCATCACAGAAGACCACTTCCTACGTGTAACCCCAGCAGCACAGACATTAAGGGCAACATTGAATAAATGGGACCTCCTGAGACTGAGAAGCTTCTGTAAAGCAAAGGACACTGTCACTAAGACAAAAAGGCAGCCTACTGACTGGGAGAAGATCTTCACCAACCCCACAACAGACAAAGGTCTGATCTCCAAAATATATAAAGAACTCAAGAAACTAGACGTTAAAATGATAATTAACCCAATTAAAAAATGGGGCACTGAACTGAACAGAGAATTCTCAACAGAAGAAGTTCAAATGGCCAAAAGACACTTAAGGTCATGCTCAACTTCCTTAGCGATCAGGGAAATGCAAATCAAGACAACTTTAAGATACCATCTTACACCTGTCAGAATGGCTAAAATCAAAAACACCAATGATAGCCTTTGCTGGAGAGGTTGTGGAGAAAGGGGTACACTCATCCATTGCTGGTGGGAATGCAAACTTGTGCAACCACTTTGGAAAGCAGTGTGGCGGTTTCTCAGGAAATTCGGGATCAACCTACCCCTGGACCCAGCAATAACATTCTTGGGAATATACCCAAGAGATGCCCTATCATAAAACAAAAGTATATGCTCAACTATGTTCATAGCAGCATTGTTTGTAATAGCCAGAACCTGGAAACAACATAGATGTCCTTCAATGGAAGAATGGATGAAGAAAGTATGGAATATATTCATATTAGAGTACTACTCAGCAGTAAAAAAAACAATGACTTCGTGCATTTTGCATGCAAATGGACGGAAATAGAAAACACTACCCTGAGTGAGGTAAGCCAGACCCAAAAAGAGGAACATGGGATGTACTCACTCATAATTGCTTTCTAGCCATAAATAAAGGACATTGAGCCTATAATTCGTGATCCTAGAGAAGCTAAATAAGGTGAACCCAACATATAGTTATCCTCCTGGATATTAACCTTCATCAGGCGATGAAAGGAGACAGAGACAGAGACCCACATTGGAGCACCGGACTGAAATCCCAAGGTCCAAATGAGGAGCAGAAGGAGAGAGAGCATGAACAAGGAACTCAGGACCGCGAGGGGTGCACCCACACACTGAGACAATGGGGATGTTCTATCGGGAACTCACCAAGGCCAGCTGGACTGGGTCTGAAAAAGCATGGGATAAAACCAGAATAGCTGAACATAATGGACAATGAGGGCTGCTGAGAAGTCAAGATCAGTGGCACTGGGTTTTGATCCTACTGCACGTACTGGCTTTGTGGGAGCCTAGGCTGTTTGGATGCTCACCTTACTAAACCTGGAAGGAGGTGGGAGGTCCTTGGACTTCCCACAGGGCAGGGAACCCTGACTGCTCTTTGGGCTGCTGAAGGAAGGGGAGTTGATTGGGGGAGGGGGAGGGAAATGGGAGGCCGTGGCGGGGAGGAGGCAGAAATCTTTAATTAATAAATAAATATAAAAAAATTAAAAATTAAAAAAAATTGCCAAAAATTTTAATTTAGTTATGTATATTACCAACCCTAGTCAAAATTACACACCAACAAATAAGCCCTTTGTCTCTGCCCTGAAGTAAGTTTCATAAAACTATGTGACATCAAGGAGCATGTTCAGCACAGCCAGAAAAGCAAGGGCTCTTTTACTGCTTACTGGTTAGCAATGAAATTTGCCTCCTAGACCAGTAACCAATGTTCCCTTATCTTTACATCAACCCCAAGAAAGCTGCTCACTGATAGACATCATCAAAGCAACATCTTATCTTTACTAACCACTTACTTTAACTGATAACTGAATAGGAAAAATGAAGTTTTGTTTTCCTTACTAATTCCCATTGTGGAACTCAGGTAGACCAGATAGATGTGAGGGAAAGAATGTCCAGAATGGGCATTATGTAATTTCCTGTGGGCATTAGCTATCTATAATGTAAATGGAATTCTTTTTTTTTATTTTTTATTTTTTTTAAAAAAATATTTTATTATTTATTATGTATACAATATTCTGTCTGTGTGTATGCCTGCAAGCCAGAAGACTCCATTACAGATGGTTGTGAGCCACCATGTGGTTGCTGAGAATTGAACTCAGGACCTTTGGAAGGGCAGGCAACGCTCTTAACCTCTGAGCCATCTCTCCAGCCTGTAAATGGAATTCTACAAGTAGGCAGACTTTGAGGAGACATCTACAGGTTAAGGGATGAATCCTAGAAGTCCACCCTTTCCCATTTTGGATGCCAATTATAGATATGCTTCCAGGTTACCCACAACTTCTATCCAACGGTTATGAATCAAAGTTTTCCATGACCCTTTTCTTAGATTTGGTCTTAGATTGATAAAAGGCTCAGGAAGAAATAGATTTACTTCCTAGTGCTGACATAGGATATGGATATTTAATGGATAACAAAATGGGGGGAAGTGTAAAATAAGGTGTGAAGGATAGTCTGCATTCTGTGTGTCCTGTGTTCAGCCCACCCAGCACCTTCACAGCCAGCAACTAGTAACCCCTCCAGACCCAGCCCTCCTTACATAAACACAATCAAATTTATATTATTGTCCACTGGGAACAAATCTTTAAGAAAGCCTTCTCCTCTCTGCATGTGCAGAAGTGAGACTGAAACTCCCAGCCCTCCTATCATGTGGTAGTGTCCCTTGACAACATCCTTATGGAAATTCTCAGGAAGCCCAGCTATCAGTCACTTACCTCCTTATCATGCAAATATATGTATGTGTGTGTGTGCATGGTAAGATTGCCATTTTTACTATGTTAATTCTGCCTACCCATACACACACATATATATACATACACACACACATATATATATACATATATGTATATAAATATATATTAGCATCTCAGAGATTGACAGTTTCTTTTCAAAAAAAACTAGGATGAAGCCTAAATTTACTTATTCAGAGATAGGGTCTCACTTTATATCCCAAGCTGGTCTCTAACTCAAGAACCTCCTGCCTCAACCTACCAAATACTTAGATTATAAGCATGAGCCAACACATCTGGCCATGTATTTGTTTTTACAATCACAATCACAATCAAAAAGTCAGATGAGGAAAACATCAAGGGCAGCACACTGTATGACTGTCCTGTGGGGATGGAGTCATCAAAAGCATATTTTCAGGTGGATATTGCTTTATTTACATGATAGTTGACTTCCCAGCCTATTGGTAGGTATCTTAGGGTTTCTATTGTTGTGAAGAGACACCATGACCACAGTAACTCTTATAATTGAGGTGATGGCTTACAGTTCAGAGGTTCAGTCCATTATCATCATGGTGAGGAGCATGGCAGTGTGCAGGCGGACATGGCACTGGAGAAGTAACTGAGAGTCCCACATCTTGTAGGCAACAGGAAGTCAACTGAGCGTCACGCTGAGTGGAGCTGGAGCAAAAGAGACCTCAAAACCCACCCCACAGTGACACACTTCATCCGAGATCACACCTACTCCAACAAGGACACACCTCTTAGTAGTGCCACTCCCTATGAGATTATGGGGGTCAATTACATTCAGCTTACCACAGTAGGTGTATGTAAAAAGTATCAACATAATTTGAATTTACTACCATATTTTTATAATAGTCTATCACACATAATCAACACTGGTCTTCTTAAACTCTTTTAGTCCTCTACAGAAGTATTCGAAACAAGAGCTTAATATATTTATTTACCTAAACAGACTACTTGGTCAGATTCAGTAAAATTGAGCAACATTATAGCAGTGTTTAATGTACATGAGTTTCAAGCTTATAGACACTGTAAAAAGAAAGAATGGAAAAAAAGAATAAGGATGGCATATCCATTATACAGTTAGGAAACTCCTCCATCATTCTATAACATAGCCACATCTTTCTGTTTTTCTAAGAAACAGAGAAATAGAAGAGAAAGAATTCTGAATCTGAAATAAGTATGAAATTACTTTAACTCATTCTTCCCAGTTCCTCACACTCTCTCAAGATAAGTCAAAGTTGGTGATTTTACTCTTGAACTAGCAAAGCTAAATTTGTCATCTATTGCTCAATTTAAAATAAGAAAAAAAGTGTTCTGTTCCCACACCAGAACCAACCTGGCTGTGCAGAACTTTCCAACAAGACGCCTCCCCTCTCTTTCCCCATTGGCTGCTGAGCATTTTCATCAGTCAGTTCTCTTTGTTAAGTCTTTCTGCCGAAGGACCTAAACTGGTACGAGTGCATGCTAGCTAGGCTCCCACTGTGGAACCCCAGCCACACACAAAATGAGACTGTGCAACTTCCCCTCCTCATTACAATAACAAGCAACCGCGAAACAAGATAGCCTCAGTAACGGATTAGAATTTAAAATATGAGCAGTAACACAGGAAGAGGGAGCCCATCCCATCCTGAAACTCTTACTGAATTTACCTGGAACCCATATTTTCTCCAACCTGCTGTCTGTGAGTATTTTAATATACGTGGTGTCATAGGTAGGATGTACTTTACATTTTCAATTATTTCTAGAACACTCATTTAATGTTATATAAAGAATGTAAGTTGGATTGAAAACAATTGCAGGCTTTCTCCCACTTGGAAACTGTATAATTTTATTCTTAAATAATGTTACTCAGCATTTCAGAGATTCAGTTCCTGAAATATATAACCTAAGAGAGTCAGGATAGATAAGTGATTTTTTTTAAATCTTGGAACATCAATTTATTTGAGAATATAATAAAGATATAAATTTTTCCCCACATAAAGGATTTGGTTACAAATGTTGCAGAAAATTTCAAGGAAACTAGTTCCTTCCAACTTCCCCTATGGTCCTTAAAAGTGCTCACGGACTGAGGATCATGAGGCCCCAGACTATCACCAGACATTAACCAATGTGTACTTATTCACTGTGTTTCTGAGTTTTTCCACATAAGTAAGAAATCAGTATATGAAATCACTGAGATTGCTATGATTACCTTTGCTACTGCCCAGCAGAATGAACTGACAAAGATTTTCCCAGTCACGGGACACACGCTTTTGCCAAGTGCCTGAGATGACATCAGTTTCTTGGAGCTACCATCATGTTGGCGTGATTCAGGAGTCCCTGGGAATGACGATGGGGTGGGCTGCTTGCCATTTCCCCAGTCTGTAAAAAGGCAATGGAAACAACTAAGGGAACTGCAGAATGCTAATTTCCACATTTCCAAACCCAAACTGGAAAGCACGCTGAAGCCGATGTTTGACTCAGCTCTTCCTCCATCACTCATGTGGATGGCCTCATCTGCCTCCTACTCCGCCACACTCCTCACTCCCAACTGGAGACTTCCCCGTCTCCTTCTGTTTCTAAGTCAAATTCTGCCTCCATAGGCAATGCCAAAATCAAACGGTCATACTTCCCTTCCAGGAAAACCAGGCACAGCTCTGACCAAACAAAAGTATTCACAACCTGGGGGGTGTTTTTCAGATAACAGAGTGTCAAGATGGAGCATCTGTTTTATGATCAAGCTAGAACCCAGTCTTCCTTTGTTATGACACACTAAACAAATGTAGTTTCAAAGCCTCATTTTCCATAAGTTAAGCAAAATAGTACAGAGTCTTCACATTAGGCTTCAGAAGCCTGAACTGCAGCTTTCAGCCCTGTCTTATAGATCTCTGGATAACTCAAAATCTCATGGTTAAAGTAGGTCAGGAGATTTCATTCCTCACAGAGCATAAGATCCTGTGGCTCTTTCTTGCATTTCTCAAAATATATTTGGGGGAATTTTAGTCTCTGAACATTTTTTAAAAGGTGTGTCTGTGCAGATGACTTTGGTAGATCCCAATAATTTCAATCCCCTTCTTACCCCTTAGAGATGTACAATAAACATGAGCATCATAAAAGGAATCCTTGGAAAGAGGAGGGGAAAAACATAGTCAGTTGATTCATTTTCCACTTCTTAAATGTACTTGGATATCTTTCAACAAATAGTATTTTTTAGACACGCCATGGCACATACTTTGAGAAGTATGTATTATTGTTTTAGTAAAAATGTTCCCAAGAAAATTCATCTCAATAAAGAAAAGTAAAAATTTGAGTATACTGAAGCATCATGGTATGGGCCTGTAATGAAGGGTAGGAAGATCTTGAGCCTGGGCTATGTAATGAGACTTCGTCTTTAAAAATAAGCTGCTAAACAAAATAATAAAATTAAAAGAGTAGATGTTTTAAAGTAACATGTAAATATTTTGTGACCTAAAATTAATGTGACCTAAAGATTTAACCAAGTTAAATTCTTACCTAGACCCATTAATAAAGTATGGACCCATTAATTGGGAATTCTCCCTTAAAATGGAAGGAAGGGTTGGATTGGGAAGGTTTATACTTCAAAGTGATGGTCATGCTGCCTTCCAAATACTGTGGTGTGACTGGCCTCTCCCAGACAGGCAGGTGTAAGTGGATGAGGCATTCTTAAGTCAGCGAAAGCATTCATAGGTGTATTAGTTCTTAGGAGTGTGGAAAATTCCATAAACTCGGGGGATTCAACCCACAGAAATTATTGCTGGGATTAGAGCCTTCCTACTGTAAGTTACAAGGAAATCCTTCATAGTTTCTGGTATTTACAGTTTCGTGGGTAGTGGCTGCATTACATCAGTCTCTGCATACAATTCTCCTGCTTGCCTGTCTTTACACGGCTACTTGATTGGGACACCAGTTACGTTAAATTAGTGGTCTACCAATTGCTCATCTGAACTAAGAAGATATGCAAAGAGTCTATGTCCAACCGCAGTTACATTTTAAGAAACTAGGGGTCAGTGCTGCGATATATCTTTTAGGGAGCACACAATTAGCCTGTGTCTTAGTTAGAGTTTCTGTTGCTGTGAAGAGACACCATGATCACAGCAACTCTTGTGAAGGAAAACATGTAATTGGGGCTGGTTTACAGTTCAGAGGTTTAGTCCACTGTCATCATGGAAGGAAATATTGTGGCATGCAGGCAGACATGGTACTGGTCAGGAGCCAAGAGTTCTACATGTGGATTGGCAAGCAGCAGGAAGACAAAATGACATTGGGCCTGGCTTGAGTTTCTGAGACTTCAAGCCCACCCTTCAATAAGACCACACCTACTCCAACAAAGCTACACCTCCTAATAGTGCCACTCCCTGTGGGATTTCGTTATTTAGTCAAATACTAGTCAATATTAAGATGATTGGTCTCTAGCACATGATGCCTAAGAAGTCTGGGCCATTGAAGGACTGAGACTGCAAACTATTCTAGCGAAAACACTCAAAGGAATGAGGGAGAATGGCAAAGGGCTCTGAGAAATAGGTAAGGGCTGAGCTAGCAAAAACTCTAAACCAAAAGAAGGGAAAAGTAGAACCATAAAAATAACAGATGAAAATTCTAGAAAGCAACAAGATGGAGAGGAAAGAAGATAATAAAATAGGAAGTTCAAAAAGACTTTAACTTACCCTCTAAAATCTCAGGTTGGACTACATAAATCCTCCATTGTTGTACATTTCCTTTAAAAAAATTTAACACAGAATTATACAGAAAAATTGAAAAGCTAGGATTTAAAAGAATATACAGATATGTGTAGATTGGAATTTGGAGTTAATGACTTCTGAGGGAGAGATAATCATTCTCCATGGCCACAGGTGAGCCAGGCTACTTAGTGAGACCCTATAGCAACAACAAAAAGAAAAAGGAAAACTGTTTAACAGTAGAACAAATGTGAGAAACCAAACACTTTTTGTCTGGATCTAAGGCCCACTCCATAAGACAGCAGCCATACTGTCATCATTGCTGGGGTTTAGGAACTGCTGCGAATACAAAGGGCATAGCGCTAAGCAAGGACCTAATACTGCTAAACGGACAGTGTTAAACTGACTCCTAGTGACTTATCTTTGTGCCCACAGATTAACGAATCTCTCAACTCTTGTCAGAGATGCTTCTTTATGCAGTACATGGCGATTAACACGGAGATCCAGAAGTATTCCAACTGAACCAAATAAGAAAGTACCAAGTGCTCAGTCATAAACAGGACATCTGTCTCACACCGTTCACCTCCAAGGCTCAGAGATCATCACGGAAGAGAGGGCAGAAAGAGGGTAAGAGCCCAAGGTGGCACATGACTACAGAGAAGCCATGTTTGCAGGACACATTCGGGGGCTTGCACATACGAACTCACGGTGGTTGTGAAAACTTGCACAAGATTTGTGAAAACTCAAGCCAGACGGATAACTGCTAGGCTAAAGAGAGTCCATTTGCTTTAACGCTGTGGCCCCTGGTAGGTCAACCACACACTGGGGTTGGTCCCATACCCAAGAGTATTTGAGCAACACCCCTGGATTTCATGAGTGAAGAGGAAAAGGAAGAAGAAAAGGAGGATAAGACATGAAGTTAGGTGGGGAAGGTAAATCTTTGAGGAGGTGATGAAGGGATAGTAAATGTGATCAAATTATATGAAATTTTCAAGCAACTAATAAAAACATTTTTAAAAAGGAAAAGTTCTCATCATTGTGAGCATTTGAGACCCAGCAGAAATAATTAAAACCATGTTGAAAGGAATTTAAAAAAAAAAAAAAAAGCAATGCTCTAGAAATTTTAAAAGCCTCACAAAAGCTTTTCTCTAGTAATTAAGTTCTATTCGTTTAAGGGGCATCAGCAGAAAGCTTCCATAATTATTTGCATCCGTAGGAAAATGATACAACTGTATTGCTTTGGTTTCGTTAGTACTGAAATCTATGAGAAAGATTTCCCCATCACAGATAATCCACGAAGCAGTATGCGTTAGTTACGTTTAGCACACAGCTAACAGACACGAGTGAAAAGGTAGATTGAATTACATGCATCCCACTTTTCCCAATACTACTTAATGGTTAGGAACCAAGGAATACAATATGGAGGGCAAAGGAGAAGGGTAGACAGTGTGACCAGTAAGGATGGGAGCTGCACCGAGGTTGGCGGACCTGCTCTGGATCCCTGGAGCCAGGCCCTGGGCACATCCCAGAAATAATTAGCCTAGAAATCATGTCCTCCACCTTCTACCAAAATGACTGTAGTGGGCCAAAGAGCACTTAAACCCCAGGCTCAACATTTATTTGGTTTCAGTATTACTGGATTTTTTTATTCTAATTTGGTTGACTAATACTAGTTTTAAGGAGGAGAGAAGGTATTTTTATAAGAAATCTTTTCATGACAAAGGAAGTATTATAGTGTTTTTCTTGTGTTCAAAGGGGGGCGGGGAAGCAGAGCATGTGTTTAGACTGAATATCAGACCACATCCTGTGTCACGTGGCTGGTATGGAGTAAAGACTGATCCCTGGCACCAAATGAAGTTCTTTGGAAGAAAGCCCTTGTTTCCTTATCCTTTTTAGGAGTCTGTGCTTGAGACATTTAAGGAGGCAGATTCGTCAATAAAGCTCAAAGCTATTGAATCATGCCAAGCAAACAAAAGGGGAATTCTCACGTCTCCATCAGATGCCCTCTGAACCCTGAAGCGCACACGCACACACACATACACACATACCCCACACACACACACACACACAAGAGCGCATAAGCAACACCCCTGGACACTGTTCCCACACCACCCAACAGAGAACTCAAAGGGCGCCAAGGTTTGCGGCTGTCTGGCCACCCAGGCTTTCCTAGTTCACTCTCCCGTGTCTTTCTTCCCTCCAGGAGGAGGTCGAGAGAAGGGACATCTTGAGTGAATATTTCTGGACCTGGGAGGAAGCAATTCTGCCCTCATCAGCAGAGGATTCTTTTCCACTGAAGTTTAAAGGGGTTGCGTCCCTTACAAAGAGATGAGACAAGAGTTAGGAAAATCTTAAGAAAAACTGTCAATAGCATCTTCAAATCATTATTACCAATTTAGTTAAGATTTCCTCGAGTTTATTTTTTCAAAGTTTAATACAATTTTTTTGCATTAATATTAAAATTCATAGGTTTGCATGACAGGAAAAAGTCAGACTAGAACATTTCATAAAGCAAGAAACTGCTGGAAGTTTCATTAAAACTCCACACAGGGACAGAGTCAAGATGTGAATGAGCCCAGGTATTATAAATTCCAGTCCAGAATTCTACTGTCTGAAGTTGCTTTTCTGAGAATGGTGCATATACATATCTTTAAAGATAAATTTGAAAGGAAATATCCCTAAAATTATGATTTAATTCATAGACAAGTAATTTTGCTGAACAATCGGAGCACACTTGTATCTCTCTATAAAACTATCATTCATATTTATAGCTTTACTCAAATACTACAGGAACAGATGACAATTAGGGTGACTTGCCTAGAATCTGTACAGTACAAGCCAGTTTGTTTGCTTCTTTCATTTACTTGGTTAAAAATCATCTTAAAGCGCATCAACATTTAGAAGTAAAGAGAAAAGGAAAGTTCACTCTCTTAAATAGCAGATGCAGTGCGTTAGGGAGATGGTTAGGGGGATGTAGCACCTAACACAAGCAAGTGCTGCGGCCCTCAGACCTTGGTGCTTCCCACTGTCACAAACCACAATGAAGCCACTGTAAGAGTCTTTCAGAGGCTCCATTCATGAAGCATTGCCATCACTTTGTTTATTAATTTGTAATGAGTTTAAAGAGGGAAAGGGGAGTGTTCCAAATTCTTTCTAATGAGCATTGACCTTTTACTGTCATCAAATTCAAACGCTTCTATTAGCTCACATCCCAAGTCAGTCCCAAGATAACAATCTGTTGCAACTCAAAGAAACAGCCGCTGGCTAGAAAGGAAAGCCGCAGAACACTATTCTCCGAGCTGGAGCGTGTGTTCTGATTAAAATTAATGACTAAAAACTAACCTTCAAGTTTGGCTATAAATTTCGCAGGATGCATAGCCTAGCCAATTCATGTCATCAATGAGAAACTAAATTAAAGGAAAATTCCTGCATTGACTACACAGCTGTCTGTTCAGCAATGAACGCCATTGGAAATTATTTCCTGCCTCATTTTCTCTCTAAGCTCTCCCCACATCACCAGTTCATCGGGCAACATGCTTTGCCATGACCGAAAACATCTTATTTCCTTCGAGTGGAATGTTTTAACATGTCAATTCACATGCACATATTAAAAACTCTCCTTGCATTTCCTCTAATAAAATGAGCACAGAACTACAGAGGACTCTGAAACCTTCGCTGACCCAAGCCTGTCATCTGGCAAGAGAGCCCTGGAGTGAAGAGAGCCTCCATCCTGGCCTTCGGTTTATTCCCCAGGGCTGTAATGTTTTTTTTTTTTTTCCTCTTCATGACTAACCAAAATATTCTGTGGCCACCCATTGATAACCTAATAAGTCAAAACAATAAAAGTTCAGGTTTCACTAGCTTGTAAAAATCATGCTTATCCTTATCCAATCCTTATCCAAATGGAACATTAAGTGTTTAAATTTGGGGTAATAAAACTTCAGCTCAACATAATAATTGAAAGTCTCTTTATGGCTGATTTTGGCTGAATATAAGTCGTATACTCACTCAGCCATCACCTCTTGAGTACCAAGTCATCCCAAGATCAAACAGGAGAGCCATCTGGAGGCGGAAGACATGGTGACTAAGAGTGCTTACTGTTCTTGCAGAGACCTGGGCGTGGTGCCCAGCACCCACAGCAGACTGCTCCAATCAACTGCAACTCCACCGCCAGGCTATCTGTTGCCTTCTTCCGGCCTCTGCGGACACCTAGACACGGGCAGAGCAGATCCACTCATAGAGGAGCACACAGGCATGGATGACAATAAACAAAATAATTAAAGATCAGAAACAGGTGGTAAATTACGATCTACTGGGGAGAAAATCACTGGCAAGGTAAATTTATCAAGTTGGTATATTTTAACTAATGACAAACTCCCTAGAGACAAGGCCAGAAGTGAAGAGAAACTGATTATTTCAGGGGTCTTATTACTAGGTGGTCACAGAAAGCTTTTCAGAGAAAAGACATAGACACTCATGTTTGTGGGTCAAGATGGAGGCAGAGGAGCATCTCAGCAAATGTAGACAAGCAGGACGCGGTCCATGAAAACCCAATTGCCTTCCCTCCAAATATGTTTTCCAAGTGGCTAAGCACAGGTAACCTCTACTTCTGGGCCTGGCTCTGGGCAGAACCCGGTCTCATAGACATTTGTCCCGGAAGTCTGAAGGAAGTCTTTAAGGTCATTGTTTTGATTGGCCTCTTCCTGCCTAAGCTTGACTCCCTGAATCCCCATCATCTTCCTCTTTCTACCATCTGTCTAACTTTGCAGACCAAATGACACCATGACAAGTGGTTCTCCCTGTCCGCTTAAACCGTGCTACAGGAGGTTCAACCCTACCAACCTGGAGCCTACGTGAGCCTAATCTGTGTTGTTACTACAAGTAGAAGATGGGGAACATAGGTTATAGGTCAGGGCATCCAAAACTGGTAGTCTGATTAGAAAGATTAAATTTGTCAATACCCACCAGAAGATTCCTCAATGCTATGAGTCACACAGCTAATGTACATTAAAAGGAAATACCATTGAGAACATATAAATGGCTGTGTTCATCTCCACACATTATTTTGAGCATGTGTTCTTCAGTTTTGCTGTCTTTCCTCAAAAATGAGAATCTCACCTAACATTTCTGCATATCTTCAAGGATTGGGAAATAATATAATGATGTTATTATTCATTCATAAAGCATTTTCTTATAATTACCTCATTATTCCTTCAGAAGATTTTAGGTAGTCACTACAGAGGAGAAAATGAAGGGCCAAAGAAATGCTACGGCTACCACCAGAAAGGCAAACTTGGGCCAGCTTCCTTCAAGAGCTTTCTTTCCAAACGGAAGCTGGACTTCTTGCAATGTGTCTTCAGGTAGAATGCATGCAGAGCTGGCCTATCTTCAGATCACCTTCAAAAGAGCTATAGAGGGAGATGGATGTACTCAAAGGCCTAAGGGAGAGAAATTAAATGGAATTTCAGAGGCAGAGCCATAAGAAACAGCCAGCAGCACACAGCTCACAATGTTGCCTCAACAGGCCATTCTAGGTCAACTTTAGAGCTTTGTATATTTAAAATATGGGAATCCCCAGGTCCATGAGCAGAAAGGTTACCAAACACAGATGCAGAGAGTAGTGTGAGCAAAGGCAAAGTGGCCACCTGCCCCAGAGAACTTTATTAGAAGAAAGGAGAACTGGCCCATCACTGAATTCAAATTTAGCTCAATAATTATACAGTCACTTGATTTAGCATGACTGAACACAAGAAAGTTTCCTTTGAAAAGAAGGGCATAAAATATATGTCAAATGCTTTGATGTGCCAGAAGTTGATACACCGGTAGGCTTACGTGGATAGAATTGTACTCTTTTCCTTCTCTTTCTATTCTTTCTCCATAATGTTATTGGTTTTCTAATTGTTTTTACCTTTATACTACAGAAATGTTTCAATGGTTAAAACTTAGGAGACCATAACCCTCCAGATTGCCCTGTTAGCGCTACATGAAATCCCAGCATCTTGGAGGAGCAACTTCTACCCAGCTCATCTAGGGAGTCAGCTACCTTAGCTGCAGCTTCCACAGGGCACTTACAGCAGGCTTGCTAGTTACCATGCTTCTCAGCTATTTGTGGCATTGCTACTAAAATCAACACACAGAAAATGCAGTAGCAAGCATGGCAGTGACCAGTTTACACAGAGAGCATGAAGTGAAACCATCAAAGCTAGTTGTCGGGAAGGAAGACGAGGAAGCTGGAAACTGAAGCTGAAGGCAGTCGATTCCCACCGGAAGGTGGCAAGGGCCCTGGGTTCTTACAAGCCAAATGCAAACCACATACTCCAAGCAGAATGCTGGAAGTGTTTACAAATGCCTGGTAGGAAGTTGAACTTTGAAAGAGTCTTTGATGAAACCTGGCTTGGCTTTCTCAGGTCTGAGCGTGGCCTCTGGGGCTTGTTTGTACAGACTGAGGTAAGAGCTACTTACGTTTCAAGTACATATCTGCTTTTCCAAGAATCAACCTCAGATGATTCTATTTGGAGTCCTAGTCAAAGACTTAATCTTCACCCAGGGGCAATACCATCTTCCAGTTTCAACTGTTACAATACACTAGTATTTCTGCAGCCATCTAGTGCCTGAGGGTAACCCAAAAAAGTCACATACCATGCAGCAACAGTCGGGATTGCCCAACCCACCCAAAAGTTATCCCACTCAAGATGCCAAGGATCAAAATAAAATAAGATGGTCACAAAATAAATAACTAAGAAAGGAAGAGAAAAGCTGGTGCTTCTGCTTCTATGCAGCTGCTAGAGTAATCACATTCATAGAAATACAAAATAAAAAGGGGTATCAGGGGGTGAAATGAGGGAGCACTAGTTTCCGGTTTGCAAAGTGGAAAGAATTCTGGAGAGGGAAAACAGCCAGGTTACGTGGCTCAAATGGAAGTGAACGTGGTCAACGTGACGATTATATAAGTAAATGTTTGGATGAAAAAGTTTATGCTCTTCGTCACATTTATAGAATACTTTTAAATATAAAGTGGTGCCCCCAATTGAAATGCTCTGAAACAGAATTTAATTCTGAATCAGCCCATTCGGACTTCCAAGCCAAAGAACAGGTAGCCTTTGTTAGCATTAAACAACAGTAGAGTTGTATGTAGATAGTAGCCAGAACACAGGGCCCCATGCTGAGTTTTCCAGAAGCCCATGAAACTTAGTGAGTTGCTGGACTTCAAATCCCTGTGACAGAGGAAAAAAAAAAAACTTTTCTGTTTGGTGTAAGATCTCAGAGAACACCCAGTTGAGTTCTAAATGTGACTGTGTGCTTCATATTTTTCCAGTTGTGAAATAATAAATCCATAAGGTCACTATCATGTTTATTCATTGTAAATCCTGCATCCTCATTCTGAACAAGAAATCCTTTAAGTGTTCTGTTCCCTAAATCAAAACATGCATCCTACCACAAATAAAATTTGAAGAGTTTCATCTGCTCTAAAATTCTTGGAACATGATAGTAGCTGCTTATAATGAGAGGGGAAAATCATTGATTTTACAGGATGGAATGCATTGTCGAAGCTGGTATACTCTTACTGAGCAACAAGAAAAACATGATATGCCTGTGAGAATATGAGCAAGCAGTTCTCCAAGGATACAAAGGTAGGTAGATAAATACACGAAAATATTCAAGTTCATTACTAACCCGGAGGTGCTAATTAAATAAGATATGCAAGTTTATTAGGAATGCAAGATTAGAAACGTCACTAGACTGAAACCACTGTCATTGCTTTTCTCCAAAGAAGAATAAGCATCTTGACCAAGAAAAGTCCTGCGAGAGCTGTCATCTGTAGCTTGGTCTATGTGCAGACAGAAGCAGACAGAAGAGGTGATCTAGGCCCTTTCCTGTTTCCATAGTCCCTAAGGTGCATGATCTGAAAACAGGGATAAAAAAGAACACAAGAGAAAATAGCTTGCAAGGTATAAGACAGAAAACAATCTAATCTTTCAGGACTGAACTAAAGCTTGAACTTGGGAGACAGGCATGCAGTTGCTGGGTCCAAGGGGAGTGTGGTCAAGAGTGAAGCAGCCTGCTCTCAAGGTGAACAACACAAAGACGAGCAGACTGGAGAGGGACCAGGAGCTTGCTCTAAGACCTCACACAGGAAAGGCCTTGATTTTTCTTGTCCACTTATGCTTTGAACTTTGAAGATAGTCTCCCCTCTGAATTATAGATGTTCTTCAGTGAAGAAACTTCCAAACACTGGAGTAGTGAGTGTGGCAGTTTTGGAAAATGAAGCTACCAGTGAAGAGTCTCCACTAACACCTATGGGGTGGGATGGGAGATGCTCAAGAGGACCCAATTTCACTGGCCCAGCCTGTCCCTGAGTAGGGAGGATCATCTTTACAACTCCCTGTTAACTGCACGGATCCTCTTAATTTTGAATCATTTTTAGTATTAAATCCAACACTTTAGTCACAAGAAATGCTCGGTTTTTCTTGGACACGGTTTCATGGTACCTATCAAGCAGCTTTTTTCCTTTAAACAAAACAAAAAACAGAATTTTATTTATCCAGCTGTTTCTAACTAGAAGTTCAGCAAAAATATAATAATAGCAATTAAGAAACTAAAATCTTTCAGTGATAAGTTACAAATAGTTGAAGAGACAGAAGCAAGAAAATCAACTGAGACAAGAATATCCCGTTCTCACTTCCTCTGGGGTGAATAGCATGGGGCAGCATTTCATTCAGACAGTGTAAACAGAGACTGTATTTTCATTTCTTGGCTGCCCAGACCCAAATCATTGCACAGAAACTATATTAACTTCAACACTGTTTGGCTGATGGCTCAGGCATATTTCTAGCTTGCTCTGATATCTTAAATTAATTAAGTTTCTATTAATCTGTGTATTGCCATGAGGTTGTGGATTATCAGTAAGGTTCTGGCATCCTTCTCCTTCAGCAGCTACATGGAGTCTGCCTGACTCTACCTTCTTTCCCCCTGCACTCAGTTTAGTTTTCCCGCCTAGCTATATTGTGCCCTGCCATACGCCAAAGCAGTTTCTTTATTAATCAATGGTAATAAAACATATTCACAATATACAGAGAGGAATCCCACATCATCTCCCGTTTTCTGTCTAAATAAAAAGGTTTCAACTTTATCATAGTAAAGTTACATATAATGAAACAGGTATCAAGCAAGAATTATAATTACAATATTTCTTTGTGAGTGTAAAGTTTCATATCTAATTTATCTTTTATCATAACTAAGAAAAACTATAACTATCTGTCTTAAACTCCATCAAAGACCCCAGAAGAATATAATAATACCTAAATTAACAGGAAGTACATTATAAACAACTTCCAAAACTCTAGAATCTACAGAGACATCTTGCTGCCTGGAAGTCACCCAAAGTTCTGTAATGTTGGGGCATCCATCTTCAGTCCACAGGCCCATAGTATCTGGTAGACTTTTCCATACAGGATCTGAAAGACTGTTTTGCCTATATTGTCAGTTTGTCAGTCATTTTCTTCTGTGTACTGCAGAATGTTTGCAGATTCTTTCATGAAGTAGGAACCCTGAAGGGCTGTCTCACCTTCTTTAAGCAAATTAAGCAGTCATTTTTCTGTGGGTCCCGCATGTCCAGTTTATACAGCATGCCATCAAGCAATCCAGGCATGACCAGTTTCTTGCCCAAACAGCAAGTCTTACCACAATGAAGGCAAGTTTCTTCAATACCCATCAACCTCTCTGAAGTAATTGGTGCTGAAGTTCTTAAAACCTTTTAAATGCCACATTCTGTAGGTCTTGAGGTGTTGAAGACTATCTAACTGAAATATAACTTTATATATTTAGAAAACCCAACATAACTAAAACTTTGGTTATTATAGATGACCATTTATTAATTTGTAATTTTTAATTATACATTACATTTTTAAATGAGCTATATAAACATAATACCTTAAACAAGAGGAGAAATACACATATAAGAAAATTGACCTTAAATTTGTATCAATAAACTAAAATCTACACTAATGTATTTATCTCTATATCATAAACCCCCTGGCTTTTTTTTTAGAAATTGACTGTAACCAATAATCATTTATAACAACCATTTTAAAATGAAAATAAACATTTGTAAGCAATCATTTTGGGAATTTGGGTGTAGTTTTCTCCAAACTGCTTCCTGCTGTTTGTTGGGTGAAGTATTTTTAAGGTTTGCAGAGACTTTTGGGAGATCTTGCTCCACCGAACCTCATTAGTCTGGAAGGAATCCAGAGGTTCCAATTCTCTGGGGATACAAAAGCAGAATCTCTTTTACAAAGAAACATATCCATAGACTCAAATTTTGAAGTCAAGATAAGTTTAAAATACATATGTTGGTTTATTTTAGCAGCCCCCAGAATCAAATGTCTCTCTGCAGTCAAGAAATCCAAAGAAGACACAATAATATACATAATACAGACTCTCTGTGTATTTATCATCTTTAGGTGGCTTTTTGTTTAACTCTTTTACTTTTATTTTTTAATCTTTTGTTTTACTCCATTTTGTTAATTTTGCTATACTCTATTCCAGGCTATTGTGGAACTCTTTAATACACCTACAAGACAGATACCTCACTTCAGTTGAGAGCTGTAAGGCTGTGGCTTGCTAGGTGATCACTGAGCACTTATGCCATCTGGACTCTGGCCAGTCCCTAAAGCTATGTACTGATGGCAGGCAAGTCTGGGAAGAGGAACAAATAAAGGGATCCAGTGACACCCCCACCCTCACCCGAAGTTAATGTTCAGGGGACTAATCATAACCTGATGGCTAGAATAGCCCCCCAAACCCTCATATCCACTTCAAAACCAACTTTCCCTCCAATAGTCAGTTTGTATGCTACATATTCTTTTCTGAAAATAAAAAATTAAAACTTTATGCAGCTCATTTGGTACTCCTCCAAGACAAAATGAAAGACAACAATGAAGAGGTTTCCTGTGTGGTTCAAGTCTTTGCCACAACATGAAGCCTAGCCCTAATCCTACCTATTTTGAATGATTTTCTCAGGAGATAGTAGGTTACACCACTAGAGTTCACCTCAATGCAGCTAAACACAACCTAAAATGGAACTGAATTCACATGGGCTTCAAGAATCTAAACGTAACCTTAGGGAAAAAACGGGAAAAGCAGCATGATGAAAGTCAACCAAAGTATGGGCTTCAGATTTGATTCTCTCATTTGTGATTCAGATATATTAAGGTGGACTGACCTAAACAATTCGGGGAGCCCCTCCTCCCACTCCGTTCCCACCCTACCCCCCAGCACAGGAAGTGTCAAGAAAGAAATGTGGGGCTTAACTGACCTCGAGTTCCCATATCTCTCAGGGAATGTTCTGTGGGAGCTGTGTTGTGCCTTAGGCATCCTGACAGATGGTATGGTGGTAAAGGCGGAGTAGAGGAAGGATTCGGTTATCAGCAGAATAGATGTCAGCTTTTTTAGGCTGCCCTGTTTCCTCATTCAGGTCTGCAGAGCAATTAAGTTCCTCCAGTATGACCACAAGCTCTCAAGGTGCCAGAGTTAGCCCCACCATGCCAGTGCTACTAGAAGTCTTAGGTCAAAAGCCTAGACTCTGACAACCCCTCAAAACCAGGCTCCACTACCCACCCCAATACACCCATTAAAGAGACAAGTAATAATGACAAGCAGAGATAAGAGTTTGATTTAGCGTGGCCACACTAGGAAGAGGAAGAGGAAAGAGATCCAATGTTCTGGCCCTCCCCCAGAGTCTATAATTAATGGATTAACATGGCATTTAAAGGGTCAGAAATTTGCATTGAAATAATCCTGGTTAAGCTTAGGTCCTACCCATCATTGGCCCATCATTCTCTCATCTTTGTCTATCATACAAAATCCTTCAATAAGTTGCTGGAGCTACAGAAAAATCCTTCCTGGGAGACAGCTCTTCCCTCTAGTTTACACAGGGGCTTCAGCCTCTTTATCTTCCCCCAGCATTGCACTCCTAGGGAAATTTTAATTCTTTACTGTCCATTGTCTCAATAGCCTTGATTGTTAGAGGGAGAGTAAAGGTTTCCTCGTAATATCTCCCCTGTTACACATGGACTAGACAAATCATTAGGCCTGGACTGACTGCACAGTTATTTGCCCTTCTAAGAAAAGAGCTGTTATCGTACCCAGCCTCACGGTTTGTCAACACATCTAAAGACACTCACTAGCAAAGAACATAAATTGAGATGGATAAGGATTGGAAAGGGAATTGTTTTTTCATCTTTGGATGACAATGGTCTTTGAGTCAATGTGGTCAGCAGGCATTTTCACTACTGTACTTGCTAGAATAACTGCTCACCCTGGGAAGAGATAAAGCAAGATCAGCCTAACAGAGAGCTTGGACCCTGGGCCTACCAGGTCTCACCTAGAGTTCAAGGAGACTAATAATTATGTCCCTCGGTTGAGCTGTAGGACACAGACCCTATTTCTACCCCTGCTGGCAATAAATATTACAGTAAGTTTCACAAGAGCCGCACACATGGTACACAGACACGTGTGAACAAAACACCATACACATAAAAATAAAAATAATTTTAACTATATTGATAAAAAAAAGAAAAGCCACTGTTCTAAGTGAAGCAATTATTCCATCTATTACCTCAGGCAGTCACCTCTCATTTTTACATTGACATGAGCCAGGTTGTTACTGATTCTGACTCTTTTATTAGATGGTGCCATCTTCTTTTTTTTGTTTGTTCGTTTTTGTTTTTTTGAGACAGGGTTTCTCTGTGTAACAGCCCTAGCTGTCCTGGAACTAGGTCCTGTAGATCAGGCTGGCCTCGAACTCACAGAGATCCACCTGCCTCTGCCTCCTAAGTGTTGGAATTAAAGGTGTGCACCACCACCATCTGGCTTGCCATCTTCTTTAAAAATAAAGCTCTCTTCTTTACCAATTCTCAAAGGGGCAGTAACTCCACAGACTGCACCTTAAATAATTCTACTCCCTGGGCCTCATCAGGATGCTATCCTATGACATACAATAACACAGCTACTTCATCTGCTCCCTAGGCCTCATCAAGATGCTATCCTACTACATACAATAACACAGAGCTATGTCATCTGACTTTCTTATTTTCCCAGAATGTTTATTGTACCAGATTTTTTTCCTTTGGGCTACCACCTACATCCCAAATCATGACTTGGAGACTTATTAATACTCAGTCTAGCTTAGGCTTATTTTTGTCTAAATTAGCATGCTTCTCTTTTTATAAAGATTTTTCCTTGGGATTTTTAGCTTTTTTCTATATATCTTACTTTCACTGCTTCTCAATGTCTGTCTGGCTGGCAGCTGCCTGGCTTCTTACCTGTGTCTCTTATTCTCTCCTCCTTCTCTCATTCTTTTCTTCTCAATTTTTTTCTCATTAATCTTGAGCCTAGATTTCTCCTCCTATTCATTCTTTCTCTGGTGGACAACCCCCCCTATCCTTTCTATGCCCAACCATGCAGCTCTATTAGACCAATCAGGTGCCTTCAGTAGACAAGGTGAAACAAACGCAACACATCTTTACATAGTTAAACAAGAAATTCAGCATAAGCAAAAGTAACACACCTTTCCACAGTTAAAGCAATACTCTGCAACATAAATAAATATAACATATCTTTACATAGTTAAAATAACATACCACATAGTTCGGTTCCTAGGAAACTGTATCCTTGACATTCATTTGTAAGACCTCCTACCTGTCTGGCACCAGAACCAGGATGTGCATGCTAACAATGTAAATAAGTTACTTTTTAAAAATCAAGGACTTTGTCTGCATTTCTATAATACCTGGAATTATTATAAGGAACTTTACTATTAAAGTGAATTTTACTTGTAATAGAAATTTCTATAGGCCTAGAAAATCTCCTAATCTCTCTTTTGTTTTAACTTCTTGTAAAATCTGGCATACGAATTCTACTCATTCCAGGATGAGTGACAAATAAACAAAAGGGGGCATTGAAGTGATGTCACCCAAATATCACTAGAAAGAGAGAAAGCATTGTGTGTGTGTGTGTGTGTGTGCGTGTGCACGCACACACATGTAAGATAAAGGGTAGTTAAAGAATAAGAGATGGAAGAGAAGGGGAAAGAGGAACAGACTAGGAAAACAAATAACAAAAGAAAATATTTTCATGAAACAGAGAAGTCCTCATCAAAACCAAAAGATTTCTTTTGTATAAACAGAAATTTCTATCCCAAAACTCATATAGAACTACAGGCAACTAAGGAAGACAGAGTAAGAGAGGTGGTTTGCCCAGGACTAGCACACCTGTAGTATGAATTCTAATTGTTCTTAATAATAAAAACCTGGATCAGATTTGGGGGCCTAAGCTGAGAGATCAGAGAAGCAGTACAGTCAGCCACTAGAGAGATCTTTTACCTCTGCCAATGCTCAGACGGAAGGGGCAATCCTGACCTCAGACTGCTTCAAACTGCACCTCCGATGGCATCCTGGGCCTACAACTCTCTCTCCCTAACTTCAGACTACAGTGAGCTCTTGTCTCCTCCCACATTATATTCCTCTATCCTCCCAGCCATATCTATTCCTGTCTCCACCTCCCTAGTGCTGGGATTAAAGGCTTCTAATGACTTAGCGCTGCAGTGTTCTTCAGGCAGGCTTTATTTGTTAAAACACAAACAAAATATCACTACACACGCCAATTAATTTTCCAGTGCCAAATGGTCAGTCCTGAAAACATACATACAAATAACATTATTTGGACTAAATATATCATTTTAGGGACATATATAATGTATTATAATACATATAAGCATGTAATAACAATTAGTGAAAAAAGAGGCATGAATTTGAAGAAGAGCATAGATAGGTATATGGAAGGGTTGGAGAGAGGAAAGGGAAGAGAGAAATATAATTAAATTATAATCTTAAACATTAAAAATGTAGTAATTAAAACAGTATAGTGTTGGCATTAAGACAGATATACTAAACCAAGGTAATAAACTGGAAAAAGCCAGAAATAAATCCACAAATTATAATCAAATTATATTTTACATGGTCCAAGACCATTCAGTGGGAAAGGGGCTATGTGTCGCATAGTGCCCTTGGGAAAACTAGTATCTACATGCACAGGAATCAAATTGAATCCTTACATCATAAAAGAAAAATTTAAATGGATCAAAGACCTAAATCTAAAAGTTAAAACTTTTAGAAGAAAATCAAGGAAAGCTTCATGACATGAGGTTTTAAAATAATTTTTTGCATCTATCACCAAAAGTATAGCGACAAAAAAGAAAACAATCAGTAATCAAAAATTACATGAGAAAAACTATTTATTGTGTATCTCATAAGACATTGATTCTCCAGATTATAGTAATATAATTATGAAAACAACAATAAAGATGAAAGTACAACACTTACATTGACATTTCTCTGAAGACAATATACAAATGTCAGTAGCCATAGGAAAGGCTACTGAAGTTCATTTCTCAAGAAATGTAATCAAGCTAGGCATGGTGAGGAATTTCTTTGATCCCAGCACTGAGGAGACGGAGGTAGGAGGGTCTCTGAGTTCAAAGCTAGCCTGATCTACAGAGCGAGTTCTGAGACAGCCAGGACTACACAGAGAAACCTTGTCTTTAACAACAAACAAACAAAAAAAGAATGTAAATCAAAACCACCGTGAAAACTGTGAAAGCAGCTGGGTGGTGGTAGCACACGCCTTTAATCCCAGCACTCAGGGGAAGCAGAGGTGGGTGGATATCTGTGAGTTCAAGGCTAGCCTAGTCCACAAGAGCTAGTTCCAGGACAGGCACCAAAGCTACATAGAAACCTTGTCTCGAAAAAAAAGAAAAGGAAAGAAAGGAAGGAAGGAAGGAAGGAAGGAAGGAAGGAAGGAAGGAAGGAAGGAAGGAAGGAAGGAAGGAAGGAAGGACGAAAGAAAGAAAGAAAGAAAGAAAGAAAGAAAGAAAGAAAGAAAGAAAGAAAGAAAGAAAGAAAGAAAGAAAGAAAGAAAGAAAGAAAGAGCCTGTAAACCCATGTGGATGGCTATCGCGAAAATACAGAAAATAACAAGTACTGGCAATGGTCTGAACAAATCTAAACCCTTAGATTCAGCCTCTACTGACAGAATGAAAAATGCTGATGTTTCTATGACAGGATGGTGATTCCTCAAAAGAAAGTTACCTACAGGTCTGAGAATGCAGCTCACTTAGTTGAGTGCTTGTTTAGCATGACTCAACCACGAGCTCCATCCCCAGCTGCATAACCCAGGTGTGGAAGGTTTATGCCTAAACCCCAGCAATCTCGACATGGGGGCAGGTGGATCAGAAGTTAATCTTCTGCTACCAGGTGCTGAGGGTCACCCTGGACTATGCAAAACCTGTCTCAAACAAAAAGCAAAATTAAACACAAAAATGTTATTGAACAGTTGCACCCTTTAGTACATGCCCCAAATAACCAAAAGCCGGCACTCAACCCTGTTTCTAGCATTACTCACAACAGACAAAGGGCAAGCCATCAAGTGCCCACTGGTAGAAAATGAACAAGACACACTATATGCATTCAGCAGAAGGGAATTCTGACATGTTTCTGTGAATGAATCCTAAAGCTATTATACTAAGCAGAGTAAGCCAGTCATAAAGGCAGAGAATTGTAATTCTATCCCCACATGTTACCTCATGACAGAAACCCGCATGTGGAGAGGGGAGAGCGGGAAACTGTCATTTGGTAGGTGTGGAGTTTCAGTTGTACGACATGAAGAAATCTCTGGCAATATATGACAATAAAGTCTGCACAGTGATGTAGATACGCTCATTACAACTGGAGTATACACACTCGAAACATCTAACAGTATGTCACAATAAAACAATGATTCACTAAACATAGGTGAAGTCCAATAATCTATGTGAGCAGGAAGATGTTATAAACTGGAGATAGTCAAGGCCAAAGGCAGAATTGTAAATGGTCTTTGGGAGGAAGTCAAGAAAAGCAGGAAGCAGATGGCAGAAGAGACCAAGAACCTGTGTCCTGACCTCAGCTCTGCCACCGCCATCTGCCCCATTTCTCCCACTCATATCTAGCCCCATGCCTTTATGTTTGGGAGAAGAGCAGAACAGCTAGAAGGGCTTGGGTTCTGAGCGAAATCTGAGTAGGGCCATTTCAACCACACTTACCTGTCAGCTGTGAGGACAGAGATGTGCTGTGTAGACCTGACTGTCCCCACTGTGATCACATGACAAGGACAGACAAGAGAAGAGACAAAGAAGGGCAGTCAACTCTGAGCTGGCTCAGCCACCACACAGATGACCGCCACATGCCCAGGAGTAAATCACACTGCTGCACACTTGAAAATGCCTTTTAAAAAATACCCCCTGCTGCCACCCACTTCCTCCAAGTTCTCACGCCCTCCCAGTTCACTGGTCAACCCATTCTTGCCATAATCTGTAGTAAAAGGGAATGTTTCTGTCCTAAACCCTGTCACCAAGGTCCCCACCTCCCTCTGGAACTCCTAGTAAGCCATTTAAGTCTTAAGCTAGTACTTCGTTTTTCTTAAGTGAATTTGTTTGCATTTCCACAAAGCGTTCTGGGTATTAAACTTTATCTTTGCCATTAAATATCTTAGGCAAAAGCTTCTCCTTACTATATTAAAGTATACCATATGTAAAAGGTGGCATCACCAAGTTCATTTTAGAGAACTGTTTACAAATTTTTAACAAGTGACTCGTAAGGACAATTGGACAATTTCAGATAATAAGGGTTAAAATTATATAAGTTAAAGTTACATGTCGTGTTACATTTAGATTTTAGTAAAAAACCAGTTACTGTGCTGTATAAATGTCTTTACCATCATTTAAGTGTAAAACTTCAAAGTGATAAAAAGTGTATTATTAAACTAACTACAAAAAGGTGTCCACATAAAATAAGAAACTGAAACATAGAGAAATGAGTTTGAGCAAATTAAAGCCAGATGACAGAAGCTAAATACGAAAGAAAGATGGTTCAAGAGCAGATGGTTCAAGAGCAGAACAGAGTCAGCAAAACAAAATGCAGGAACACAGAGATCAAATCTGTACCATGCCTAAAATTACAGTAGGTCCGGATGGTTGAAAACATGTTCATTCTGAATTGCAAGCCTACAGACTAGGATACTGATATAACTCTAATGAAGAGTAAGGGCACCGGTACTGAGGTCAAGTCTTACTTCTTCCTCTTAAGAAGTTCTACAACACTGAAAAATAACTCACTAGCCCTAAACTCATCTCTAAAATGGGGAGAATAATAGAAGTCACTCTACCTGTCCCTGAGTAGAGGTCAGAAATGTAAAGTATTGAGTTAAGAACCAAATAACAATCGTATAGACATAAGCTTTACCCTTTGAACGTAATATTGAGTCAAATGCGTGGGCTCGCATTCCAGGTGGCATTATTGCTGAAACGGCACTGGAGTGGTGTTTATCACGCAACCCCAGTTTTCACTCCACATGGCTTTCCCCACACCAGACAGACACTCCTCAGGCACATGGCCTCACTAGCGCTGATGTGGATGAGCTGCAAGATTAACGCTGAGTCAGGCAAAAGTGAACAGGCGGTGGTGTCATGCTCTCAGGATCCAGGATGCTGAAATGAACCAGAACTCTCCACTTACGTACATGCCCTAACCTCATTTACATTTCCTCAGCATCTTGATAAGTCACTGTCCTACTCAGGGTTTCTATTGCTGTGATAAAAATACCCATATCGCAAACAACTTGGGGGGGGGGTCTTTCACTTCCACTTCCACACCAGTATCCATCAGTGAAAGACATCAAGGCAGGGACCTGGAAGCAGGAACTAATGCAGAACATACAGAGTGACTTTCCACACCAGGCAAACCTTAACTCTCTAGGGCTGGCAAAAAAAAAAAGGGGGGGAAACATACACACACACTCACGCACGCAGACACACATGCATGCACGCATACACACACATCTCCAAAACATCAGGATCTCACCTAGGGTGCAGATGAATGGCAAGCCTTCAGCAGGTCAGAGAAACTGAAGAGGGGATGCAGACTAGGTGAACTACTGGTCAGACAAACTGACACACCAGGGCCAAAGCTTGGTTCTTCATTTTATTATTCTTTCTACTGCTTGTTCTCTATTCCTTTTCTGTTCTGTTCTTCTACCCTAATGTTTTCCTTCTGTCTATTATTAATTTTTCCTTACTTATATACCCCTTACACACTTCAGCAAAATCTCTCAAGCAGTATAAAAATTACAATGTGGTTATATTCTATTTTTAAGTGAATGATTGCAATGGATGCAAGTAAAAAAAAAACAGCATGTTTTCCATATCCTTTTCATGATTAAACATCTTGCATATTACAGATGAAAGACAAGTTGTTCCAAGAACCCATGTACAATCATACACAAGCAATTTGTTATAAATTAACAAAGTATAAGTAAGCAAGGCATTATTCTCAGCCAGTTCTTTTGCTGGCAGGCTGCATTTCATGATTACAAAGGCAGGATCAATCACTTCATTTATCTCAAAATGTACTCTTATAAGAAATCTTAAAAGAATCACAAATCTAAACTTTCATGGATGAAAAACAGTCATCTCTACTTCAAATCTTTTGTAGGAACTCCTTCAGTTAATAGCCTTTAAGATATTGGCCAACTTTGGGCGTGGTCTCATGTACTACAAATGCAGACAAAAAATATGCATGACCCTCTTTGCTGCTGGATTCGGTTCCAGTTTCCAGCACACACAGAGGACTGCAGATCACTACCCTTACTGTGAGTTTATCCCCAAATAAATAAACCTTTGTTATACTCCATTCCAAGCTATTGTGGAACTCTTTGGGATGACAACCTTCCATCAACAATTTTTTGTATCAGAAAACTGGAGGCAGAAATGGGTACAAGGATTTAATCATCGCCTTTTATCACCAACCCATCCTAGCAAGAAAGATACAACAGCCAGCAATAGCCAGGCTGCCATTGTTCTTGCTTCCTGACCTCAATAAGTCTCTTGTGATACTGTATCTTTATAAACTTCAAATGGTTCCCCAGGATTTTCTACCTCAAAGGCATTAACAAAAACATCTTAACCTAACCTTGAGTCATTAGTTAAAGCTTTGTTTCAGCTATGATGCACACCAAAAGCCATGACCACGTCTCCCAACATTAAGATTAAGAGAACTTGAGCTAATTTAGCTTCTGGGACTCAACTGTTTTTCTTAATCTTTAACCTAAGCCACAGTCTACATGGCTCCTCAAGAGAAATTCTTAAGTCCTAGTTGCATGATACTTCCTTGGTCCTATTTTCTATCCTCTATAGAGCCTGCTTTATCAGGTGGTGACAACACCATATCCTGCCTTTACTTGTTTATATTAATCTTCTCACTAAACTAACCTCTAACACAACCCCGTACTATATTTATTAAAAACCCTCAGTCATCAGAATTCTATTTAACTAACACTATTATTGTATAAAATCAGTGCTTCAGTTAAACAGTACATCTTAAGAGGAAATCATCTATATAATAATTCACAGATGAAAATACCCAGTGAGGAAGAGACCTGGTCAGTCATCCTTATCAACTTAGACCGTGAAACCCAATATGGACAAGTTCAACAGAAGCGCCATATATGGGCTGCTCATGTAGGCTTCAGCATTGCCGGGGTATAAATTTCAATTTTTTTTCAGAAATTCACAGTAGAATGGGACAAGCACATGAGACAATCACTCTACATTAAAGGCAGTGGGGATCCCCCTATCCCCATTCATATACCAGAGAAAAATGGTAGCGGCAAGCTTGTAAAGGCACAGCAGCAGCAAGAGACATTCTGGAACAGCTGGCGGGGGAGGGAGGCGTGTCTATCCAAGATTCACTTCCTGATGGGCCCATATCCCGGAGTTCAATTGCTACCTGCTGCTCCTCCGACATGGCCACCAGAAAGAATGACTACTTTTACTCTGTCATCCCAATAATTGAGAGATTTGGGGAAACTTTGCTAAGGTTTGGGGGTGCTCTGTATCATCTGGGGTTATAAAAAATATCTACTCCTGCTTCTTCCATCACTTTTGCTCCAGTGTGAGTGTCAGAGAAAAAAATCTGTCACTCCTATGGTGGCAACAGCCTGAGGCTCCCTTGGGATGGAAGGGTCTCTATGAACCAGATGTAAATCTGCTTGTGACCCTCACAATCAAATTCCTGCCACCCCACCTGACAAATGCCCTGATTCCACACCGTGCCACACGGATGGACGTATGGCTGGCTCCTGATGCCTTCAGCTGCTCTTTATATCCATCCCAGTGTGACTGAGGGAGGCCGAAACCCGGGAAATCACTAACAGGAAAAGGCATGGGTAGTTAGATCACAGATTTGGATCTTCAGCTCCCCAGGGCTTTCTTCTATAGCTCAGAGGTCATCTTAACACATCTCCAACACACACAAGAGCACACACACAAACACACACACAAGAGCACACACAAACACACACACCTGGCAGTACAGAGATATTCCCAGAGAACGGCAAGCAGCCTCTTTCATCTCCTGACTTCTGGTTTCCTGAGGACCCACAACTTCTTGAAATATGACACAAGAGTGAATTTCCCTCCATCCTCTGTCTCACACCAGGAGAATCATATCCCAAAAATTTGTCTGAAGGAAGTAGAGAGGGCTGTGGAGAAGAGAACCCTTTCACAGAGTGTTGAGCCCAAAAATGCTCTTTCCTCTCAGAGATCTTAGACAATCCTCCTGAATGACAGGAGGAGTTTCCTCTCACGTCTCCACACATAAATTAGTTCCAAATGAAGATGAGCATGTGTGGGGCCGAAGCTATACGAGGAAGACAGACCTTGAGAGGGCTGACAGCCATCAAACCGCCACCAACAGACTCTATTTTCTGAGTTTATTCTTTCTCTAGCTGTGGTTATGAAAGTGTGGAGGGGGTTGTTAAGGCTCAGAGCAAAAGTAGGTAGGAAAAGACAGCAATAAATATTTGTCAAATGATTAATCCAGGCTCTTTGATTCCATGAGAGGATTAAAATTCCACAAATTCTGGGTCAAGCTTTACTTGCTGTAACTTATTCCCTAATCAAAACAGGCTAGAAGAATGATAGCGGAGTTTGGCAGTCATAGCCCTTTCTAAACTGTCCAAAGGTTAACGATCATCGGGGTTTTAAACACTAGCATTTGTTTTTATAAAAATCAAAAGGCACCCCCTACTCTGGCAGGATTTTTCCTCTAAGAATAACACATTAATATACATGAGTTACATGCCAAAGATAAGAATGCATCCTAAAGTGTGGTAACCTGAGCGAGCAGTCTTCTAATAACCAGGATATCTGTTTGCACAGAAAAGGGGGGAGGGGGGCTTCAGACCTCATTTTATTTTTAGTTCACGAAAGGAATTTGGCTTTGGAATTTGAATTGGGGATGAACTTTCTTTCCTTGTCCCTCCTCTGCCCTCTAGTGGCAGCATATTTTCAAGCAATCGGGTGATTCGAGTAGTTCTATTGTATTTTATACCCATTATTAAACTTCTAAATCGGCTTAGCAAACACATTTCACTGTGTCATAAAGTTCCATACCACTAGGTTAAAGCTCCATACTTTAAGGTTGTATGTTATCTTAAAGTAACTTTATCAATGTCATTGGAAAACTCCCAGAGAGAAATACTCTGAAGAAAATGCAATGTGTGTGTCAACCAGAAGGTGGGGGAGGATGAGAATATCATTCCCATCATTCCCATTGCTTAACTCTGAGATCTACGTTATCATCTCCACCCAAAGTCCTACATCGGTGACAGTATCTGCAGCTCGTCAGTAATAGGGCAGACTTGGATGTCTCCGACCATACCTGTAGGCATCCCCTAAAGTATGTCTTGGAGAGTATGATAGAGACCTTGTTTTCAGGCCCCTGTGGCTGGGAGGTTCCTTCTTTGAGAGCCCTTGTACTGTACCCTGTCATATCTGTTATAGTCTGTTGTCTCTTCTTGTAATTACCGCATCTGGGGTCGGGGTCAGCTGTAGCCGTAACATAATGTAAAATACATTCAGTTCAACTACAAAAGACCCATAGTCTATCACAGTCTCTATGTTTTAAAGCCCAAAGTTCAAATTCTCTTCTGAGATTCATACAATCTCTTAACTGTAATCCCATATAAAATCAAAATCAAAAAGCAGATCACTTACGTTCAACATACAATGGCACAGGATATGCATTACCATTCCAAAACACAGGGAAGGGAGCATAGTGAGAAAATGCTGGACCAAAGCAAGACTGAAAACCCACTGGACAAACTCCAAATTCAGCATCTCCATGTCTGATGTGAAAACGCTCTTCAGATCTCCGTCTCCATTCAGCTTGGTTGACGGCAACACACTTCTTTCTCTTGGGCTGGTTCCATCCATTAACATCTCTGCTCCACAGATACCCAACATTTTGTGGTCTCTGTTACAGTCGCATCCCAAGACCCCCAAATAAGACCACCACAGAGCCAGTATCCAATGCAAACACACTGGGGTTTATTGATAACAAGTTAGCTAACTCGGACTGAAATCCAACACACCACCTCAGCAGGTGATGGGGAGGTGGAACAGTCCCAAGCTCTCAGGAGAATGAGTTTTTGAAGGGAAAAACTGCAAGCAGGGTGGTTTACAAGCCTTGGCGTTTCAGGAGTGGGTGAAAGTGTGCAACTTTTGAATGCTTTGGCTGTAGGATACCAGAATTTCAAAACAGTCAAAACAGTGGTTAATTGGGTACCTACAAGGACGTTTGAAGCAAGCAGATGTTGTTTGGAAACCCTGGTAGGTCACTTTGACCAGGTCAAGCACAGTTTCTTGAGAACGTTTATGACTTTGCTGGGTTTCCATTCACACACACACACACACACACACACACACACACAGTCCCCACCAGTTAGGTCCTGTCTAAAATGAAGTTCTTTCTTAAAATGGAGTTTGTTCTGCTCCTTCAGTCTCCAAGGCAATCTAGACTTCATCTTCCAAGCTTCATGAAAGAGCCTCTCTACATCTCTAGTCAGAGACACCCTTAACAAATGCCTGACTTCAGAAGCTTTCCTTAGTCATGGAGGGAGATTCCATAACCCATTTCTTGTATCCTTGACTCTAAAGTCAGAACCAAGTGGCCAAACCTGTTTTCTGTGGCTAGAGCATGCTCCCCATCACTCAACTACATCTTCACCAGCATTCTGGTTTTGATGATTTAGCTGTCCTAAAATTCGATCTGTAGACTGGGCCGGCATCGAACTCAGAGATCCTGCTGTCTCTGCCTCCAAAGTGGTGGGATTAAAGGTGTGCACAAGCACACCAGGTTCTAAGCTTTTTCTTTTCTCTTCTTTTCTTTTTATTTTTATAAATTTTATTTGATGAGGAATAAATTTTTATGTAAAACTGCTTTGCCTCGGGGTTTGCACAGCAAGAGGGAGAGGGAATTCTGAAGCAACACCGTACAGCGATAAGCTTTATAAGGAATGGAAGCGCAGGTTTTCCAACATTGTCTCCGGTCCAGTAGAGCCCAGGTTCTGGTGCTCTTGCTCACAGTCCTCGGTGGAAACACTTTAGGCTTTGCTCAGCACATTCTCCAGGGCTCTGGTTACCTCATCAGCACTCAGGTTGTTCAGAGACAAAGCGTAGTGGGCCCAGAGCTTGGGTTGCACCTCCGAACAGTCACGGATTAGAATGGGCAGGCCGGAGTGCACCTTCTTCAGCTCCACGTACCATTGCTGGATGAAATCCCTCACACCCTGGCTGCCCGGAGAAAGCTGGCATAAGTGGATGCGAATCTCACGCAGCCCCAGCTTTCTCCCGCCGCGGCGGCTACCATCTTTGCTAGCCTTCTTTTCTTTTTTTATGTGCATTAGTGTTTTGCCTACATGTAAGTCTGTGTGAGGATGCCAGATCCCCCTGAAACTGGAGTAACAGACAGTTGTGAGCTGTCGTGTGGATGCTGGGAATTGAACCTAGATCCTCTAGAAGAATAGTCAGTGCTCTCAAGCATTGAGCCTTCTCTCCAGCTCCTTTAAGCTTTTATTCAATTCCTTTTCACAATTTGGAAGATTATCTGGGCGGGGTCTTACCCTGGGGTCACCACTCGCTTTATTACATTTAACATTAGGATTTTCTTTAATCTGTTTATCTCCTCGAGCACAGGACTTAGGTCATTCCACTTCCTGGTGCCTCTTTTTTCTTCACTGTACATTTCGTAACTTTCCTTACTTAGCCTACTCCTTTTCATTATAGATCTGCAAAACTGTGGCTACTAATCACCATACAACACAGTCCACACAAGGCTGTTTTGAAATCTCTGCAAATACAATTAACCCAAAACTCTTCAATTTATCTGCAGGCAAATTTTTTGGACAAGGGCAGAAAGCAGTCACATTCTTCAGAAAAATATCTTAGGAACAGTCTCTAGGCCACATACTTATATTCTTCTCCTCTGAAACCTCTTGAGCCAGGTGCCCACAGTTCCTATCACCCTCAGCACCACTGCCTTCTCTGTTCCTACCAGGATGGCCTATTAAGCCCCACTTAAAGCATTCAACTGTTTTCTAATCCGAAGTCCAATTTACTTGAAACAAAAGCACGGTCAGGTCTATCACAGCAATACCCCAGTCCCTGGGACCAACTTCTGTCTTTGTTAGGGTTTCTATTGCTACGAAGAGGAAACCATGGCTATGACAACTCTTACAAAGGAAAAATATTTAACTGGGGTGGTTTATAGCTCAGAGATTTAGTCCATTATCATCATGGCAGAAAGCATGGTGGCATGCAGACAGACATAGTACTGGAGAAGGAGCTAACAATTCTATATTCAGATAGGCAGACAGCAGGAAGAGAATGCCAGGCTGGGCCTGGCTTGAACATCTAAGACCTCAAAGCCTGCCCCTGGTGGCATACTTCCTCCAACAATACCACACCTACTCCAACATGGCCATACCTCCTAATAATGCCACTCCCTGTAAGCCTATGGGGGCCATTTTCTTTCAAGCCAATACATCTGTGAAGTACATAATTGAATACAATTAACAATAACATATTCCTACTGACAGTTGTGTAGCTTGGACTACATCTGGGACTCCTAACAATGGGAGCAGGGCTGTCCCTAACACTTTGGCTGGTTCTTGGGAACCTATTCCTCATATTGGGTTGCTTTGCCTTCACACAAGGGGAGGTGCTTAGTCTTACCACAACTTGATAGGCCACACTTGTTGATACCCAGGGGAGGCCAGTGCCTTTCTGAACAGAAACAGAGGAGCAAATTTAGAGGGGTGGAGGAGAAGTGGAGGGAGGAAAAGGGGAAAATGCAGTCAGGATGTAAAATTAGTAATTATGTTGAAATGTGTTGTTTTTAATTAACTAATTAATCATAGGTAATTATTTAATAAAAAAATAACATTTCAACATTTGATATTAAAACTTTCAGTTACTTGGATCAACATATAAAGTGCCAGTTCTTAGGGAAAATGTTATAGGTCAACAATACTGTTCCCATATACAAAGTGAATTCTAAAAGAATTTGTTGAGTGAAATTTTATAATTCTTTCTGCATATAGGTGAGCTCTATTCACCATATCAACTATATCCCACTAAAAATTCAAGACATAAAGGCTCAAAAGACCAAAATCAAGACACAGTCTACTGAAGCAAGCTGTATTAGGCAATTTCTGGAGGAACAGAACTGATACGATCTATACATATTAAAGGAGGTTTATAAGACTGGCTTTCTTAATAGGGGCACAGTCTGTCCAGCAAGCCCAACTTCGACAGCCATCTCTCTGCCCGCCTCCATCCACAGTGTTCCCAGCCCATGAACAGTCCCCACGGGTCCCCGTCTCCTGTCCCACAGACAGGAGGGACTGTGCCTACCTGGTGTCACAGCTAACCCCACTGCAGTTTGATATCAATGAGCAGTCACTCTTGACTGCTTCTGGGCAGAAGATTTCACATGTTTCCTGTAGTCAGAATTTTCTTTGGGCCGCCAGCTCACAAGTACCAACATGGAGACTTATTATTTAGGAAGCTTGGCCTTAGCTTAGACTTTTTCCCAACTAGCTCTTATAACTTAAATTAACCAGTTTATATTGATACATGTTCTGCCACATGGTTCAGTTACCTCTCCTCTGTACCATATGTCCTTTACTGTCTCGCTGGTGTCTCTCCCATGCCTAGATTCATCCCGAGTTCCTCTCTTTGCCAGGAAATCCTGCCTCTTCTCTCCTGCCTAGCTATTGGTTATTCAGCTCTTTATTAAACCAATCCCGATGACACATCTTCACACAATGTAAGCAAATATTCCACAAGAGTCTCCCCTCAGCTTCTTTATTTTTCCGTCAGCTCTTTCTGTCATACAAAGAGTCAATTCTTTTTACCCTGACCCTTCTTTTCCTGGCCACACAGAGGCAGCTTCTAATCTACCATCAATAGAAAGCTCTACTAACTGAAAATACTATAAAGCAAGCTCCTTGGGGTCCATGTGATTATTTTTACAGATCCACCTGAGAGGAAAGTCAGAGTTAAGGACTAAAACTAAACCACTTCTTACATTAATTTTTTAATCTTGCCGGGCGATGGTGGCGCACGCCTTTAATCCCAGCACTTAGGAGGCAGAGGCAGGCGGATCTCTGTGAGTTCGAGACCAGCCTGGTCTACAGAGCTAGTTCCAGGACAGGCTCCAAAGCCACAGAGAAACCCTGTCTTGAAAAAAAAAATTTTTAATCTTTAGTTGTTTTAACATAACTAACCTATTTTAGTAGACTCAGATGGGAAAGTTGGAAGGAAAAGGAGGGAAGAGGTGAGGAAAGAATTGTTCTTTAAGCACTCACACAGATAAATGAATTTCATTTCTTATATAAGTATAAACTCAAAATTCAGGAATCTTCTCTGTTGTGGGATAATCCTTTTGTGCACTGTGAAGATGTGTCTCTGTCTAAGGTACCTTATGACTGGTTTAATAAAGAGCTAAGAGGCCAATAGCTAGGCAGGAGAGAATAGGAAGGGCTTCCGGGGGCAAAGGGGGAAGGGCAGGATTAAGCCAACAAGACACAGATTCAGACAGACAGTGTGGAAAGAGGGAACAAGTCACATGGCAGAATATAGACTAATTAATATAAGTTAATTTAAGTTGTCAGAGATACTGGGGAACAAGCCTAAGCTAAGGCCAAGCATTCATGATTAATAAGAAGTCTCCATGTCATTATCTGGGAAGCAGCAGCGCAAAGAAAGCCCAGCTATACTTTTTAATGGTTCACAGCATCATTGGACACCTGACAGCCCAGAGCACATACCTTGTGGCTGGAACAGACTAAACAGAAGCCAGGACTAGCACTACAGTTCTTCGGGGCAGCAATAATGCCCAGGCTCTCTGAGACCTTTAACCTCAGCTGCTATCCCAGGGAGATGGGTTGCCTGTGATACGGGCAGTACTTCTTGTCTCCTTGGTCCGTAGTGTCTCCTGGACTGAGCTCTTCCAGTCCAAGTCACCCAGGCACACGTTACAGGGCTCTTCATCTCTCACCCCTGAAGCAGAGCCAGGGCGAGGCTGCCAACATGACAGAAGAGAGCACCGCAGCACCCCTAAAGGTGGTATTCAGTGTCTTGTCACCTCTGAACAGCACAACACAGGAAAAGACAGTGTCTTTCTATAAAGAAGTTGGGATGGACCCAAGGTAGCATCAGGCCAGATATGGGAAGGAATAGAGAGGAAGCATCTTCTGCTGCTCCTTTAACACCAAACCAAATACTGAAGGATGAGACGCCTGAGAGCCTCTCTCTCTCTCACACACACACACACCTTTGACAAAACAGGAACGAATAATGGAAAATAACGTTTTTATTCTGGGGGACATAAATGCATCTTTAAAAAGTCCTTCTGAGGAGGGGAAATAAAGAGTCGCGAGTGCCATCATTCTAATCATCTTCCACACAAAGATCAGGTGGGGAGGGTTACACGCCTACACAAGCTAGAGATTTACACACTTACACAAATTCCCCCAGAACCCCCCAGAAAGGGAAACAATTGATTTTCAAAATCATCAGAGGCAATCATCAGCTGTAGAGTGGAAACAGTCACACTTGGGTTTCTGGAAAGGCTAGTCTTAGATGAAGTCCTTTGAAAATAAATCATAATCAATGTTCCACCAAGTACAGAAGGATGAAACAAAAAGTGAAAAGAACTGAAGAGTGTTGAAGGGAGCCCATGGCTCCATTCTCACAGCGATGGCAGCTGGTGTCTCCACAGAGGTCACAATAGGACAGCTTCACCTTGGAGTTGTAGCTTCTCACTGCCTGTCTCCCTGTTTAAAGAGGCAGACACCCGGGTTACATGTCTCCTTTGTCGGGAAACGGTGGTTTTGCTAAGCATAAATCATGAGAGGACCATGCTTCACAACGTTCACTTTTCTTTCTCAGAAACAAATGAGATGCTCAGGAGGCACAGATGGTAAATAAATGCCGAGAAACGACGTGTTCAGCCCGTTCTATCTACAATCAGTTGGCCTGCATTAGAAGGCAGCAAATTGGCTGCAGCTCTCCGCTGCAAACACGACCTTAACTGGAAGGGAAAGACTTTAGATTTTGAGTCATTTAATCTTCTCGAGAGTTTATTTGGGGACGATATTTTCTATGCCAGTAGACCTCCTGAGAAGTGTCTGACCTAGGCTTTACTAAGCGAATCGAAGGATGATGGGAATTTATGTGTACCTGTTGTTAGACAGGGCATACTATCAAACTCTGTTTGCTCCAGGTACAATTCATAGCACAAATGGATAGTGTTTAGCTGCATAAACAACCAATCACAAAATAATAAACTCACCAAAACAAAAACAGCTACGCTTCAGTGTTTTAAAACAGAGCGCATACCAACTAATAACAACTCAATTGGGGATACAAGTTATAGTAGAGATAATACTTTAAAAACTATGTAAGGTACAAATCACCCTATAAAAATCTCAGTGCAAACAAAACATTTCATTTTATAATTTTAATTAAATTCTATTTTTAATTTTTCATATTTTTGAAGATTTCTCCAACATCACAAATGTATCTCCAGCTACTTAAAAAATAGTAGGTTTAATTTTTTTTTATCTTTTCCCCAATCTCACCAAAAAAAAAATGATAGCATGGGACTGTCATTATATCCCCACAATGCAGCCTATCACTTCACCTCAGGAAAAAGGTCCTATGCCTATGTTCTTAAATATCTCACAAGACCCTGGGTGTATCCTCATCATCTACAGATGCTGGAATATCCCATAACACCCTGGGTGTATCGTCATGACAGAGGCTGGGATATCCCATAAGACCCTGGGTGTATCTGCATCATGGACAGAGGCTGGAAGCAAGGGACAAGAGGGGCTGGCTTTTGTCCTAGGAAACAGAACTACCTGGAACCATCCTTTGTCTTGAATGCTCTAACAAGCATTACCAAAACTGCAAGCTGGTTCACCTTATCTCAATGGAATTCTCTCAGCCCGTCTCATGCACTCCAACGTCTCTGAAGACCATGGGTGCTCATTCAGAAAGAAGCTCATTCAGAAAGGGCTGCACACTCACACAGCTTCACTCTGAGGGTCATTTTTCATAAAGAATTTGGGAGTCCGCCAGGACGGCTGACTGCTTTCATGTTTTATGTCATTCCTAGTTTATAAAATGTTACCAGTCATATCAAAGAAGTTCAAATTATCATTCCAAGAACTCAGTTTTTTTTTTGATACCAAAAATAATGCATCTCCTCCATCCACACTTTTCCCTCCCAACCAACTGTCCTACAAAACCAAAGCAGTGAGATGGTCACTCTCAATGAGCAGAGTGCCTGGCTTGATTTCTAAAGTCTTAGGAACCCCAGACTCCACTTACTTGGTTCATAGTAATCTACTATAGATACTGAAGCATCTTGAGTATTTGAAACTTTGAAGTTTCTCTCAGCAGGAATATCAACACAAAACTGGGTTTCATTTACCTTGAAAAAATACAAAAGATTAGAAGGGGCGGTCACACTATGGCTCATGGGAAAAGTCAGAGACTTTTTCTTTCATTTTAGGCTTTCTGCCTGTCAGGTACTATAGCTAAACTAATCTTATTTAAATCCAAAACAATCCTTAGAAGATAGGAATGCCTCTTAGTCTTATTTAGTCCCTAAAGGGATTGTCGAGATTTAGAATTATTTAGTAAACATCCAGCCTGTTCCCGGGGCAACCCAAATCCCTCTCAGACAGTGCATCTCAATTCTAACTGCTGCTAATGACTGGAAGAGGCCTAGCTCTGCAGACAGTGGTCCGCCTATAGGAGCATTACAGATAGACCTCAGGTGAAGGGGCGCATACCACAATTAATAAGGGCCTGATATTTATATGTATAAATGACCATGATTTACTTCTGGTGAAATATAAACTGGTCCAGCTATCATGGAAAATCAGTGTGGATGTTTCTGTATGCATGTACAAAACACGTATATACATACACATATACATTATATATATATACATACACACACATGACCCCATGACAAAGATATACCACTCTTGCGTATGTACTGAAGGAACTCTAAGTAGACAATATAGAGATACCTGCCTATCTGTGTTTCTTCCTGCACTTTTCATAACAGTCAGGAAATGGGACAAGCCTAGATGGTCATCAACAAGTGAACAAATAAAGAAAATGTGTATTATATATATACAATGGAAGGCCAATTTAACCATCAAGAAAATTAAAATAAAGACATTTGCAGGAAAAGAGATGGAATTGGGAACTATTGTATTAAGCAAAGCCAGGCCCAGAGTGATCAATGTGTCTTCTCTCATCTGCAGACCCTAATGTTTCTGCACGAGAGGAGGAGGTGTGAGACATTAAACTAGAAAGGGGGCCACCAGGGAACAGAGGAGAAAGAGCCCAATGTGAGGAAAGGGTAATGGAATTTATGTGAACTGAAAGCAGAAACTGGGTATTGGGAGAGGTAAAAGGCACTAGTTAGAGTGAGCAGAGTAGAGGAAAAAAAATTTACAAAACCGTAGACATATGTAGGTGCCGTAATGAAGCTCATTGCTTTGTTTGTCCATTTATGAAAATAATTTTTAAAAATGATTTTTAAAAGCTGCTTATTGGGGGAGGGGAGATGGCGCAGTCAGTAAAGTGTCCATTGTGTAAGCACAATTCACATCCTGAATTCACACCCAAAAAGCCAAGCACGACAGCATGAGCCTGGAATCCAGCACTCAGGAGGTGAAGATAGGCAAATCCCTGGAGCTTGTTGGCTGGCCAGCCTACGTGAATCAGAAGCCCCAAGGTCAACGAGAGATCCTGACTCAAAACAATGAGGTAAAGAGTAATTGGGAAGACAGCCAACATCAATCAACTTCTGGTCCTCACATACACATATACACCAAACATACAAATGAAAAAAATTATCTTCCAAATGATTGTATAATATTATACATATATGTGTGTGTATGCATAATATATGTGCATGATAGTTCAATAAACAATTACTAAGCTTTTTAAAAAGACCTTCCTTGGCTCATCATTAATAGTAACTTTCATTAATTTCATAGTGAATTTTTTTTTTAAGTTTGTAAGTGTATATGGTGTGTGTATGTCTGTGTGGTGTGCGTGCATTTGTGTAGAGCAGATACATTCGCCTATCCATATGGAAGCCATAAGGATAAGGAAATGGGCATCAAGCACCCTACTCTACCAATCTCCAATTTATTCTTATGACCCAGAGTCTCTCACTGAACCTGGAGCTAGAACGGCAGCCAGTAAGCCCCAGCGATACTCCTGTTTCTGCCCTCCAAAGTGCTGGGGTTGCAAGCTTGTGTGGTCACACCCAGCTTTTTACATGGATCCTGAGGATTGGGACTCAGGTCATCACATGTGTACAGACAGTGCTCTTACCCACTGAGCCATCTCCCCCACCCCAGTGATGACTTTTTTTTTAATGGAAGAAAACATATAGTTAACACACCAAAATCATTCAAAGACAAAAAGCTTACAGAAAGCATACTGAACGGGAGGCAGGCTTCTAAACACAACACATAGGACCTTTACCAAAACTAGCCTGATGAAACATCTTACCACTTACAGAATCTAAATAAAGGTTGAGTTTTCCGTGATCATATTCTACTTTCTTCACCATCTCACTCAGAGGAATTGCATCTGAAGGGACAGTGAAGCCACTGAGCAGGTTAACCTCCAGAAGGGCCATGCCACTCCTCTTCGAGCCCAAAAATCTACACCAAAGAGAAGAAGAAGAAAGAAAGACAAGTGTTCTTTGTGCAAAAGTTAAAACTACCAAATATTATTCTAAATACTGTTCTAGCACAAGTAAAATTCACCATAGGAAATTTTTAAACAACGCGTTCTGTTCTTACAGCTGTGGCAGTCTTCCAGCTCTCAGTGACAAGTGGAAGGACAGCTTACTTGGTCCCTTAAATAGGACAGAGTGCCTGCAGCGAAGCAGGTGTGTGCTTGCGGGTTGGAGCGGGTACAATGCACAGCCATCCAATAGATTGTTTTATACTGGCCCTAAACTAAATATTTCTCAGAACACTGACATTCTCTCGGAAGTTGACAGCACCTAATTTTCCAGCTTAAATCAACAAATGGAAAAAAAGGGTATCCCTTGGCCACTCGGGGCAAACCCCAGTCTGAGACACAGAGGATTCTCAACCACTATTTTCTGAATGAATGAATTAATCAACCAATCAATCAATCAGAGAGAAAAGTGGGCATATTACTGGCTGGAAAGAACTACTCTAGTAAGACCTAAATGAGATATATGTAAAGATTTTGTTCAATGTCTGGCATACAGGTTTGTGATACATATAAATTCCTCCTATTGATAGTAAATAGTAATTGCGTGATGTTTTTATTATTTAATAGAGACCTAGTTAAGAAAGAACACAGGAAGTCCTATTTCCTTCCCCGCTGAGAAGGAAGGTGCTATAGAAATGGTACTAGCGCCAGCTGCTGGTCAAAATGCACTAGGGGAGGAATGGGGCGAACACATGGAGATGACCCTCAAGAAGCATCAGGGGTTTCCAGCCAAACAACGCACGGAGTTCAACCACAGTGCCTTGGGATATTTGAAAAGAGCAGACACCAGGTCCTCACAGCCAGGGCCTTCTAACAGTTAGTCTCTCACTGAATACCAACCAATGCTGCGGTGAGAAGACAGACCGATAGAACTGAAATTGTAAATTATCTTGATTTAACAACTTTTTCATGATTGTTCTCAAAATCATGTGCACAAGATAACCGAGAAACTGGGGAGGACAACTTTGCATCTCTACTGTAAAGCCAGCATGTCTGGGGAAAGGAGATCCTCGGGTGCTTTGGATGCAGGCCAATTTTAGAACCACTCTGGGCACTTAAGTTACCAGGACACAATTACCCCAAGACCAGAATCTTCTTGACTGAAGTGCTGTCACTACCTAAAACAACTATTCCTGTTGCTAGATTTGCATCCTGTTATAAATTTTGGGCCAAAAGTATAAAAGTTAAAGATAAATCTGAACCCTAAATGAAACTATTTCAACAACAAAAAATAACATTTGTAGCATTAAATATGATTGAATATTTTACAGTTTTCCTAAACTAGGCTTGAGTTTTATTAGCTTTTACTTGTATCTCCACTCATCCCGGGATTTTTACTAGATTTATAGCAAGAGGTGTATACCCCCTCACTTGGAGTGGACCTCAAATATAATCATAAGGTGGCTAGTTATCCCCCAAATCCTTGGTCCATTATTGTGCCAATGGGCAAATCTTGCCTGTTGGGTTAGAATTGTAACACACATGATCTACAGCAGGATGAAGCCACTCGGGAGTTTTCTCTCCCTACAGCCTACACAGCACCTACATAGCACAACTTAGGAAACGTACTGAAAACTAGCCAGGAGGGAGAGAGCTTCCAGTTCATCCCACCTTGATCTATGTCCCGTGACCAGAATGTGTATTGCCTTCATCAATGGGGTCTTTACCATCTGGTTCTGATGCACCACCAAGAACAATGGCAAAGCCTGCCTACTTGGGGGTCCTCTGGACCTCTCCAGCCAACAGGGAAGTGTCCCACAGCTGGTGCTGAAGTTCTTATTTACAAGTTATGACAAGATGGCTCAGCTGGTAAAGATGTCTGCCACACAAGCTTGGTAGTTAAGAGTTCGAGTCATAGGTGGAAAAGCAGAACCACCTCTATACAGTTGTTCTCCAACTTCTTAAGAATCTCAGTACTTGTATCACGCATAGCACAGGATCATGAGTGAGCTCGTCTCAGCAGAAGGTTGCAGCCATCTTGCAGGAGGAAGCTGCTGTTGCTCATTTTTGCACACACTGCCAACACATACTTAAAACATAAGGAGACTTTGTCATCCCCCTGAGCCCCACCCCAGGGAAAGAAAGGCTTTACCACTTCCATGGGTTGAGACATCAGGCAGCTGACATGGCAGTGCCCATGTCAACAATGTGTTCACTCAGGGCTTTCTCGCATTCCCTCGATAAAATTAAGAATTAAAGAATTTAATGTTTTTCTACCCAAATTTATTACAAATACAAAGAAAACTTATGACTAATTTTAGCATGACTAAAAAGGGTTTAAACTTTCTTACTGTGCTTCTGGTGTGTAATCTGTGGGGTGGTGGGATGAATGATGAAGTCTCTTAAAAGTGATTCCTTAACTGATCTCATTTGATAACCATACAAATTAAGCCTGCAAATCTATTTTCTTGAAGGCACTGTTAAGCAGGTACCTACCTTGTACACACATTCAAATTCACGTGATTGACATCATCTTCTTCATCATTCACATCAATCTCTAAATCAAAAGCTTCTTTATTTTCAATAGATCTCCGACTTCTAAAAGAATCTGAACTATTCACATTATAAACAACATTAAACTGCAATAAATAAAAAAAATGGCATAAGTGAAGTCATGGATCTTGGAGGAAAACCAACAACTACCACTTTATTAAACCACAAAATGTCCTAACTACATTCTAAATATTTGTCCTTATAACCACAGATTTCCTTCCCCATCAAAAACACTATTTTTGAAAATTAACATATGGGATAAACTAGTAGTAAGGTGTTTGCTATAGTCTAAACAGTAGGTAATAATTCTTTCTGTAATGAAGTCAATTAGATGTATAGTCAAACTAAAAATAAACAGCTAAAAAAGCATCATTATCCAATGCTTTTATAAATGTTTGTCATTTTTATTGAGAAAACTATTAGACAATATACCAAAGTAAATGGCAGAATGCCAGAGATGATGCTTATGGATTATTTTCTCAAGGAATTGAAGACATTCTCTTGAGGATAAAAGGGAAAGCTACAGACAACTTTCTTAAAAGTATTTACTGATATATAATTAATTTCCTAATTTCTAAGTTTTGTTACCCAAATGGAATCTTGGAAACTCCCAGCAAGACAAATCAAACTCAAACACCACCTGTCCAACTGCCGAGGATTCTTTCTCATCATAAAACATTTTTTAAAGATGATAAAATAAGTGACAGCCTTCAGTCCACTGAGTCTTCTTCCGCACCTCTGCTGTGCCTGCCTCTGATGTGAAAGGTGCCGTGGGAACACTGGAGCAGTACAAGGACCAGTGTCTGTCTCAAAGCCACGCTAAATCTGAAGCCTGGCAATGCACTCACATTTTCCTAGCTTGCCTGAGCCTAAACAGAACAGAACTTTTAAATATTTAATGCACCCACTTATTCTGGAACCAATTTTATAAATTTTAATATTACTATGTTATACTGAATTTCCCTTTAATTCTACTTGAATTGTAGGCATAGAAACGCACACACCTCAGAAGCAAACATCTAGAACCCTTCTCAGGTTTATACATTTTAAATTATCTCTTGCTAAGCCTTCTCTCCTCAAACCTAAGAGCTCTAATCCTTTTTTTTTTTTTTTTTTTTTTTTTTTTTTTTGCCACAACAGAAATTTGCATCATCTTTCTGATTGAGGTACTCTGGACATTTTCCAACTCTTTTTTAAACTACAGCAATTAATGCTGAGTATAATATAACAAGGACGACTCCTGGAGCAGCTTTCTGACCTCTAACGGCTGTATGTTACCTGCAGTCTTTCCATGGCGTGCAACTGTCCCTTTAGGGACTAGTGTCATCCAGCAAGAGGACTAAGCTCGTCATTAATATCTATCTCTAAGTATAGGTGGCTGGCAGGAAAGCTCAGCTAGCCACTCGCAGAACTTCAAAAGAACTCATTCATCATTGCTTAGAGTTTTAGAACCCAACTAAGTGAACATCTACTACAAGCCTGAGCACTCTCTTTCCAGGGCACTGATAAAAACAGTAACAATGACTATCTCAGTTCTCATTTCTGCATGATTAATATTTTTATATTTTTCCCTCTTTCATGAGAAAAGGCTATCAGTCCCTCTCTCTCGTCTTCTGAACTTTGATACAGACACTGGCTAGCGAACATTCTGACCAGAAGGTCTGCATTTGTCACTACTCTTCAAACCTCAAGCAACAGTCATTTAATTCAATGATTTGTCTACAGGTCGTTGACCAAGAGCAGCTTCAAACAACGCTGTAATTCCAACAAATGTGATGATTAAAGAATACTAAGTTCCCAGGACTTCTGGATTGACTTTTTATGCTGAACGGCAGTTTTGGGACTAAGAGTTTCCTATGGTCTTCAATAAAGATTCACAAAAATTATCCTGTTTTTCTTTCCTTCTCACAGAAAAAATTCCATTTCACTTTAATTATTCTTCCTTGGTGTTTTTAAAAGATGCTTTCTGTGCCTTGAGTATCATCTTAGAGGGCCAGAGAGGTGCTTCAGCCAATTAACCTGCTTACTACACAAGCCTGAGCATCTTAGCTCTTCCTTCAGAACCCACAGTGCAGGGAGAAAGCGGACCTCCACATATGCACAACGGTACATGTGCACCGACACACACACACGCACACACGCCAAAAATAAATAAATTCCTTCCAAAAATCTTAGAAATTATTTGGCAGCTTCCAAATTATATGTGTTTGATAAAGTGTGTCTTTTCTATTGGACGGTATATGCAGCTGTGCTAGTTAGCTTTCTTCAGCTTGACACAAATGAAAACATCCAGAAAGAGGAAATTTCAGTGGAGAAATTACCTCCATTCGATTGACCTGTGGCCCTGTCTGAGGGACAGGCATATTTTGATTAATGTTTGATCAGAGAGGGCCGAGGAACCCTGGGCAAGCAGCCCTGTGCTGTATAAGAAAACAAGCCGAGCAAGCCAAAGGAGAAAGCCCATGAGCCAAACTCCTCCATGGTCTCGGCTTCAGTTCCTGCCGCCCCGGCCCTGCCCTGACTTTCCTCGGCGATGGTCTGTAACTGGAATGAGTAAGCAAATGAACCCCTATCTTCCCAGTCACTTTTGACCATTGTTTTTCACAGCAATAGAAAGCAAAGAAGATGCTGCCCTCTCAACAGAAGTAACCATACCAGTATTTTTTAAAAAGTGACTTTTTGAACTATTTTTAAAAAGAGAGAAAACTGGGAGAGACAATGGGCAGGATAAGTGTGCATAACTAAGCACATAAATATGATCAAAATAGTTTATACATATTTATGATAATGCCATACTAAAAACTAATATAATTAATATGAGTTTTTAAAAATACCTTATCTCTCTAATAGGCATTTTATTGCCTTATAAGTGGTTATTTGGTTTGTTTCCACCCAAGTCATAATCATTTTTGGCCTTATCGTTTATTCGCTTGAGTTTCCATTAGTATTATTTTAAAGACTCTATGCTATGTTTTTAGGGTAATCACTCCAGTCAGTACTTTCCATACTATCTCCTTTTTAATTCCAGCACTTATTATTACTTCAAAAGCAGGTTTGCTGACATTTTCATCCTATAGCATGACTCCAAACACAATAATGCTTGAATTTTTAAATTTGTTATTTTATGAGGTTTTACCATAAGGAAATACATTGTCTATCAACTTACAAACCATACTGACTTCATATTCTTAAATAAATATTAAGAATGTATAAGTAAAATACATATTTGTTATCAGGTAAACACAACAGAAATTCTATCAACTATCAACATTATAATTTTTAGATTAATTTTAAATTTGAATGATGTATGTGTGCACGTGTTTGCATGTGTGTGTATGCACATGTGTGTGTGTGCACATACACAGAGGTTAGAGGTGCAGGATCCTTCTAGAGTTGAAGGTATAGGCAGTTGAGAGCACCTTACACGGGTCCTTTGGAAAAGCAGTATTTGCCCTTAACCACTAAACCATCTCTATAGCCCATTAACATCATAATTTCTAAACTGTTTTTCAAATATGACAAAAATGTAGAAACCAGGCAAGGTGGCACAAGCCTGAAATCCCAGCACGTGGGAGACTGAGGCAGGAGGATCACAAGTTTGAGAGCAGTTTGGACTATAATTTGAGTATATTACTAACTGTGTCTGCATAGCAAGACTATGCCTCAAAAGGGGAAAAAGGTTTCCCAACTGTTCACATAAATTTTTGCACTGAAGGATTTCAACACTACCTTCAAAAGGCAAGTAATCTCCAAGGGATGTTTTTCAAGCAGAAAGTCAACACAAATAAGTATTGTCTACGCACTAGTTAGTAACATCTCCAGTACTTATTAAAGAAAAAAAAATGTATCTTGCCTAAGGTCACAGAAGCAAATTGTTAAGATTTTTATTATACTTTCACTTATTTATTGTGAATAAATCAAATGCATGGCATGGCATTTGTGTATAGGCCAAAGGACAAATTGAGGTAGTTTCCTCCTCCCACCACGTGGGTCCCAAGGATCAAAGTCAAGCTTGACAGCAAGCGCCTTTATTGAATGAGCCATCTTGCCAGCCCTCAACAAGAATTTCACACAAGCTATCTAAGTTAAAGTTTTAGCAAAGAATTGTTACTAAAAGTCACATTTAACTACAAAAAATAGGCAATCATATATACATACCTGGCAAATAGCAAATCCCAAACCATGAGCAGAAACATTAACTTCTGTGGGCTCCAGCGCAGCAAGCTAAAAAAGAAAGAGAGAGAGAGAGAGAGAGAGAGAGAGAGAGAGAGAGAGAGAGAGAGAGAGAGAGAGAGAGAGAGAGAGAGAGAGAGAGAGAGAGATGAAGTTTCCATAGACATCTCCTACCCAGGAGCATGCAAGTTTGGTGCTATGTCCCACGCTAGAAGCAGAGACAGTCCTGGAGAATGCTGGCTGCTCTGCCTGGTCCTAAATATCAAAGGCTCAACCAGTTGACCTGGGTGAAGTATACTCTCCAAGCTCTACAAGGTCTCTCACCTCAAACCTTTGGGAAGGTACATGGGTGCCCCTGACCAAAGTGCCCTCCTGTTGGGGTTGAAGCAGGTCTCCCCTGACCTCCCTTCATCGGGGCTGACCATGAACACGATGATACGTACTCCCTGCGTCCAGCTTTAGCCTTTTGTTCTGGTCGTTGCTCCTCTCCTTCACTTAGCTCTTAGCATAATCTTTATTGCATTTTGAAGCAAGAATTTGAGTCAGGTGTGGTAGCACATGCCTGTAATCCCAGCACCCAGGAGGCAGAAGAATTCTGAGACCAGCTCTACTACTGTCAACACGGTCCCTCGGCCAGCTTTCTCATTGTCAAATGGGGGCACACATGGCCTGAAGAACAAATGCAGGAGCATGCCTACTCTAGGCTACCACAGTGACTATGCAAAGCTGGGACTCAGTGACTATCACTCCTTCCCAGTGTGATCGTGACCACATTATTTTTCTTTTCTGCCCATCGTTTTTCCCAAGTTCCCATCCCTTCCATCCTTCCTGAGTTCAAAAATTGGAACCTGGAACCAAAACAAGACAACCCATCTATCTCCATGTCTCCATGGGGCTCTGAAGACAATTCTTTGCTGAAGTCAGAAGACAAATATCAAAGTAGTATTCCAGAATAAAGAACCATCTACACAGGGTTTTAAATGGCCACCCCATCTACACCTCTGCCGTGTGAAGGAGAAAGCGGTTCTGTGTGTCAATCCGAAAGTGTACAGGTCTCGGGGCGCTGGGCCCTGTGACAGCCACTTGGATATCTGTATTTTCCGTGTGCATTAGGGCTGAAAACTCAGAGAGGGCCTTCAGGGCCACAACAGTATCCTGTTGAGAGAAGAAAAATGATTGTACATTTTGAGAAATATCCAGCAAGCTCTCTAAAGAAAACATTCGGCAGTATTTGGGAACCTCCAGCCTTGCGAGAAGACTGCTTTCTGGGGCCTCTGTGGCTCTCGTGCTGGAAGCACATGACCTGAGAGATTGACCTGAGCAATGGGCTCAAGCCGATCACCACAGATACAGAACAGCTGATACAGACGTGGCACTGGTGTATTCAATTAACACACCATGAGGCTCAAATGAGATAATCATTAAAATTACCATCGTAAACCTTTCATTTAACTTACTGAAATTATAATCATACGACTCTATGAAGAAACAGCTATGTTCTTCATTGATATTTTAAAAATACAATCGCCTCTCACCTGAGTGGATACAAAGCCTCCGAGGCTATTCCTCTGCCTGCTGAGCCACCTCATGACGGGGATGCCCTCAGAAACATGGTGCTGCAGGTAGGAGAGCAACGCATAGGCCGCAACTTCAATATCCAGGGAGCGCGGCTGCCAGGACTCCGAAAGTGCGGGTGCCGATGATAGCCAGAACTGTGTGTCTCCTGAGAGGAAAACAGGACAGAGTGGGCAGCTACCAAAAGCTTACGTCTTAGACCATTAAATATTTCTGTACTAGTCCAGTCTCTGACCAGCAAAAAAGCAGGTTTTATAGATACATATAATATATATGCAAGCATATGCATATACAAGCATACATAAACATGCATTATATCCAAAGGATGCTCAATCATAACGCAAGGACACTTGCTCGACTATGTTCATAGCAGCAATATTCATAATAGCCAGAACCTGGAAACAACCTAGATGCCCCTCAACCAAAGAATGGATTAAAAAAAAAAAAGTGGTACATTTACACAATGGAGTATTACTCAGGAGTGAAAAACAATGACATGAAATTTGCAGGCAAATGGATGGAACTAGAAAAAAAAAAAAACATCCTGAGTTAAGTAACCCAAACCCAGAAAGACAAGCATGGTATGGATATTAGATGTAAAGCAAAGGATCACCAGGCTACCATCCACAACCCCGGAGAAGCTCAATAACAAGAAGGGCCCTAAAAGGGATGCATGGATTTCCATGGGAAGGGGAAATATGTGAGATCTCCTGGGTAAACTGGGGGCGGGGGGTCGTGCAGAGGGGAGGGAATGGGGGTACAGGAACATGAGGAATCAGGTTGGTTGAACTGGAGGAGAGATGGAAAGGGAGAATAATGAGAATAAGTATTTTCATAGAGGGGGCCATGTAGGGCTTAGGGAGACACCTGGTGCTAGGAAAACTCCCAGGAATCCACAAAGATGTCCCCAGCTAAGACTCCTAGCAATAGTGGAGAGGGTACCTGAACTGGCCTTCTCCTCTAATCAAATTGGCGACTACCCTAACTGTCACCAGAGAGCCTTCATCCAGCAACTGATGGAAGCAGATGGAGCAGTCTACAGCCAAGCACTGGGCTGAGCTCCAGGAGTCCACCTAAGAGAGGGAGGAAGGTATGAACAAAGAGGGTCAAGATCATGCTGGGGGAACCCGCAGAGACAGCTGATCTGGGCTATTGGGAGCTCACAGACACTGGGCCGACAGCTAGGGAGCCTGCAAAGGACCTACCTAGGCCCTCCACATGGGGGTGACAGTTGTGTAGCGTGGTCTGTTTGTGGGACCCCAGGCAGTGGGATTAGGATCTATCCCTGGTGCATGAGCTGAATTTTTGAAACCTATTCCCCATGCTGGGATGCCTCACCCAGCCTTGACGCAGGGAGAGGAACCTGGTCCTGCCTCAACTTGATATGCCTTGCTTTGTTGACTCCCATGGGAGACCTGCCCCTTTGTGAATGGAGGAGGAGTGAATGGGTGGGAGGGGGTTTAGACAGGAGGTGGGGGAGGGAACAGGAAGAGAGAAGGGAGGGAAACTGTGGTTGGTATGCAAAATAAATGAAAAAAAATAATAAAAAGAAAAGGAAGATGCTTGGTTTCTCGCAACTAGCTTAACTCCAGTTCCAGGGAGTACACTGCCCTCTTCTGGATTCTGTGGGTACTGCAAGCACACAGTGTGCAGACATACATGCAGGCAAAACACCCATACAAAATTGGTAGACAGACAGACTGATTTAAAAAAAATGCCCAAGTCCAATGTCTAAAGTTCTATAAACAACTCCTGAAGAGGTGAGACACAATAAAACACACAGACCCCGTGCTGGTATTGCCCTGCTTTGTGTTTTTTTAATATCATTCTAGAGACAGGTGTTGCCAATGTCATCATTAGCACACACTTTTTTCACATTTACCCCACGAAGCCCGGCATTCTTCTCAACCTCTGTCCCAGACATTACCCTCCTTCTCGGCTTGCTGAGTCAGCAGGTGCAAAGCATCTTCCGCTTTAGGACTCCCCACTGAAGACAAGGCATAGGTTACAAGGGCTAAAGTGAAATTGTCGGAAATTCCTCTGTTCAATTCAGACTCCAGAAACTTGATAGAAGCTTGTACGTCGACACCAGGCTTGGAAGAATAATACACATATATTACTACTCCTCACATGTAAATAAGAAGTACATTGAAACATTCACTCAAATAATGATTCCAGGCCTGGTAAGCATACGACCTTGGTGTGGGCAATAGTAATCAACAATGTCCACTGACATGTAAGCACCTGCCATATAGTCTGAATAACAGTTCTGTTGGTTTGCAATAATTAAATAGACACTATTCTTTAAAGAGGATTTAAAAAAAACTTATGCAAACTTTTTATCCTGCTGAGTACGACAAGTCCAAATAGCAGAAGAAAATATAGCTTCAGAAATACGCTTCCCGTACTTATTACTAAGAATTGAATCGCTAAGCTCAGAGAAAAGTGTGCCTTCCACTGGCCTCATATTGAGCTAGAAAAGTAGTCAGAGCTTCATTATTACTCCATAAAAGCTTAAAGATCTAAACAAAGAAAAAAATCATTCAAAATTCCTGAGACCATAGCTCAGCAGGGTGCTTGCCTCCAAAAGCAACACCCTGGGCTCAATTCTTAGCACTGTAAAAGAAAACAGAAAATCCTTCCCCTCAGCTTGCTAGGACACAGTCCCAAATTCTAAAGTACAAGCTTTTTCCTTACAATAAAATATAAACATTACTGACTTCTATTGTCAAAAGCAAGCACAATGCATATATTTAAGAACCTTGTACATTCCCCTAAGCTACTCTAAAAGCTTTGGTTATTATTTTTCTCCAGATTTTGGAATGTGGCCCCAAGCGCAAAGCACAGGGCTATGCGAATGCCGATTTCAAATGCAATGTAAAATTACAAAGCACTTTCCATTCCAAGACACATATTTGACCCAGGAGCATCCGCGCTCCTGGGATTTGCAGAAGATTGCATACCTGGTATCTTCTGTAGCCCAGGAGAGAAGTCACAATATAGGCCGTAAGTGTCACAGGGCTTTTGTTGCCTCCTTGAAGTTCACTGTGGATCACTCTTCCTGGCTCCCAAAATTCACCACTGGATTTCTGATGCTCTTTGAGCCAATTATATGTTCTTTGTAACACATTCGGATCAATATCTATGTAGGAATCAGCTTCCGTGAAACATTTTAAAACAAATGCTGACAGCCTTGGAGAAAGGAGGGGAAAGCACAGAAAATACATTTAAGTCCTGACCTCTCACGCTGAGCACACAAAACAAAAACACCATCCCTCCAGAAAATTCACCAGAAGTAGCATCTCAAAGGAAAAACCGGAAGACTGAAAAGAGACAACCTGAACAACTTGTCATAGCAGGTGGACCTGGCTCTCATCTGAACACAGCTCAGAAATTTTAGATCAATTCACAAAATATCCCATTTGGAAATAAATTTAGGAATCACCTAATTGCTCCTTGGAAATAATTTTGTTCCCAGCATTTTACAGGTTGAGAATCCATCCTTTCATGATAGTTGAATTGCCCAACAATACACTTCTGACTGTGCTAGGCAAGCACCACAAAACCCCTCACGCATGTGTAGTCCAAAACTGTCGATGAAATTTGTGGAGTTCACAAGCAGACTTCACGCTTTAAGTGAGAGTCATGGGGGGGGGGCGGGTGTTTCAGTACCATAGAATGGTAGAATAAGGGTCAAATCGGCGTGACCAACGTGTGTATGGCCACCAATACCTAGCAATGGTGAGTGTGTGTGTGTGTGCACGCGCGCACACGCGCATACTGCCACCTGTGTGAGTAGGGAGGTGTGCCTGTGTGCACCTTCCTCATTCACTCTTACCTTTATTTTTTGAGACAGGGTATCTCACTGAACATGCATTTTACCAGGTGTGCCAAACTGGGTGGCCAAGGAGCCATCTCCACACACACCAATCCTAATCCCTTCCACCCCAAACCTGGGGTAACAGGCACATGTCACCCATCCTCGGCTTTTTACGCGGGTTCTAGAATCCAAACTCAGTTCATGCTTGTATGATAGGAACGGTACTAAGTACCATCTCCACCAACCTAGAAATGATGTCTAAAGAGAGGAAGAAAAGAAATTTTAAAAAAGAATAGCATAGAAGCAAGAAGTATGAACGGGAAAAGAAGATATATAGATATAGATATGCACACACACATACATGTGAGAGGAGATACGTATGAGGAGAAAAAAGGTAGAAAAGTTGGTAGGTAGGTTTTGTAAAAGTGGAAGGCAGAAAGGGAGATTATACAATAGAGACCCCTCATGTCAAAAATGCCTAGTATTTATTGTACTGGGTGAACTGTACGGAATCGTGACACAAAACACTATATGTGTAGGGAAGGGGACAAAGGTGAGATGGGCTCTCAGTCTGTAACCCCTGCTGGCCTCGGTCCTCACACCCACACATCCCAAGGGCTGGAATCACAAGCACGAGCCACTGTGCCCAGCAAGAAGAGCATAGTAATGTGCTAACAATGCCAAGTGGCACAGTAAAGAGACGTGTGTACAGACTGACACCCTGACTCCAGGACGAGGGAAAACCCAAAGAGATCTGTCTCGTCACAGCTTAGTGTGGTGGACATGCGCAATAGCATCCAGGTTTCTCCCACTGTAGGCAGATCGAGGAGACCTCCTCAGCCCTGAAGTCAGCCACCACGACGGAACAAGGAGTCAGGTCAACTGTCCCAAACCAACCACAAGCATTCCATGCAAGAGGAAACTTGAGCTACTCATTACTTAATCCCATCATCGTTTCTTTTTCAAGAAATATGATCTGTGCCGGGCGTGGTGGCGCACGCCTTTAATCCCAGCACTTGGGAGGCAGAGGCAGGCGGATCTCTGTGAGTTCGAGACCAGCCTGGTCTACAAGAGCTAGTTCCAGGACAGGCTCCAAAACCACAGAGAAACCCTGTCTCGAAAAACCAAAAAAAAAAAAAAAAAAAAAAAAAGAAATATGATCTTTTTGTTTGTTTGTTTTTGTTTTCGTTTTTTGTTTTTCTCTGTAGCTTTGGTGCCTATCCTGGAACTAGCTCTTGTAGACCAGGCTGGCCTCAAACTCACAGAAATCCGCCTGCCTCCGCCTCCCGAGTGCTGGGATTAAAGGCATGTGCCACCACTGCCTGGTTAAGAAATACGATCTTAAAAACAAAACCACAACAATTGTTTTAACAAAGCCTTGTACTAATAAATCAAATATGGCAAGGCCAACGTCACACAGCATTTTTTTTCCTTGTTATCTGTACCATTATCTTAAAGGATTTTTGTCTCTGCTTTTCCCTCAAAAAAAAGAAAAGAAAAGAAAGAAAGGAGTTATGGGTTGTTTTGTTTTGTTTTGTGAATAGAACACACTTGACTTGCAAATGCTTTAGAATTGTGTTGTTTTTGTTGTTGTTGTTGTTGTTGTTGTTGTTGTTGAAACCTCTTTTAAAGGCAGGTTCTGTAACAAGCAGGTGCAGCGTCCACACAGACAGGAATGTCCATGGCCACTGTGACCTAGTATACACATGTTCCATGATACTGATTTGTTTAATCAAAAAAAAAACAAGTCACTTACCAAGTACTCCCAGAAGGGTCACTATCCCCAAAAGCACTGAAGGAGCCGTCTTCCCTCTGATAAAGAAGTTCCCTTTGATAACCTGAAGACACAAAAATCCATGTATAATCAATCCACTTGCTATGGCTTCTTGTTGGGGACACCGGAGTAATATCAAATAAGGAGTAATATTAAATGAGGAGTAATATCAAACACCCTTCTAGCCACCCGAAAGCAAGCAAAGTCAAGGCCGAGCTTTATCCACTTCCAGTATTCCCCAAAAGGCTTCCTCTGCTTGAATATCTAAACTGTCTGCTCTCTACAGTGTCAGAATTAAAGCTTAGGGCCAAACAGAAAGGACAGGTGGTTTCTGTCCCTTAGGCTGGCGAGAGAGAGGGAAAATAATGATCGAAGGCAGAGTTTCTTAAATGACTTGGTGATGAACCCCTGAGGGAAATGATGAAACCAACTGTCTGCTTCCACGCCGATTCCACACTTCATATTTATACACACACATATGCACACACACACACACACACACGTGTGCATGCACACACACGCAGTGGTTGTAATGAAGTATTACTGTATAAGTAAATGAGGATTGCTGTGGAGACTACTCAGCCATAGAATGCTCACCAGGCCTGTCTCTCCCGTATCTACCTCTCCCTTGTCTGCCTCTCCCATGAAGACCCAAGCTTTTCTCCCTTGGTTGTCCAACTCAAATCCTGATCTGAGCATCTGGATTAAGGTATAAGACAGAACAGTATGCTTTACAGTGATATTTGAAGCTGAAAACAAAAGGAATATATACACATTTAAAGTTAAAGACACTTTTTCTTAACTTTAAGAAGAAAACTTCAGGTTATAATCTTCATGTTTATACCTGAAATACCACTGTTGTATAATTAAATAGCAAATCTTCATTTTGTGCTCACTAGGGATAAAGAACTGTGAGAAGACTCTTACAAGTACTAACTTGGGTGAGTCTAACACAGGTGACCACCCTCCAACACTCCCCTTCATTGTGAAAAATCAGCCTTATTCCCCACCAAGGACATCCAGTCCCGAGGAAAATAGGAGCTGCAGCATCTTCAGTGGCAGAATGGATTAATAAGCAGGTCAGAGACCTCCAGCTCTGTTCCCATGGAAACACAAAGGAAGAAGTGCCTGGGAGAAGAGCTGGTTTGACTCTCAACTCTTTGGGTCTCTGTTGAGACTCCCTTTGTCACATTCTAATCCAACCATGCACGCTTAGAGAACCCTTGGCTGCTTGTCCTCCAAAACAACTGCCTATATCAAGCCTAATTTCTACTCTATTAGCAGAAAAAGATACTGATGACATAGCTATGATGTTTATTGTTAATATAACAATCTGCATACCACTGTAGATACCAAAGTTGGAGATTTTTCATCATGGTAAATGAGCAAGTTAGAAGCTTGGTTTTCTCCAAAAGTTTACCAAGAATTAAGAGCAACACTTTCAAGTTCACATAGCTCTTTGGTTTGGAAAATAATAATATAATCAGAATTATTAGACATTTCTTAAAATTAAAATATACAAGTTGGGATAACAACCTATAAACTGTTCTTTACAATGGGCTGGATAAGATGCAAATTTTCCCGGGTCATGAGTTTTCTTTGGACTAATTATGGATGTAAAGTAGCTACAGCTTATCAGGCTAAAGATGAAAGTACTGTTTGCAGAAACAAATAAAAAAGAACACCCCAGGGCTGGCGTGTAGCTCAGCAGTATAGCACTTTCCCAGGCTGAGGGCTCAGTTCGAGAGGGAGGCAGAGAATGTTATAATAAAGGAAAACATGTGTTTTCAACTAGACTCTGTCTGAGTCTCACATGGGAAAACAAACAGCAAGAGTTTTTAATTTAAATATCTGAAGACAAGGATCCTTGAGCAGATTCAACAGATAGAGGCACTTGCTGCCAATCCTGAGGACGTGAGTTTGATTCCCAATACCCACATCTAGAAGATGAGAACCAATTCCCAAAAATCATTCTCTGAACTCTACACAGACACAGACACACACACACACACACACACACCTAGACACCCACATACACAAAATAAAAATAAATAAAATGGAATAAAAATTTTAAGTTTCTGAGGGAAATAAGCAGTTTAAGCCTTCAATTAACAAACAAGTTCGGAATTTCTAGTCCTTGTCAGAAACAGTTTTGTTTGACAGTTCTTTCTTTCCTTGACAGCAAAATGTATTGCACACAAAGATGCAGCTGTTGATTACAGGACCCCTGGGTCACCAGGACTTAAACAAGGCAATGTGCTGTTCCCAAGTGACATTTAAATGACCATAACTCACACAAAACTACATTAATGCCTTAAAAGATAAAAACATATTTACAAGACTTAAAAGCTAGTCTGTGAAGTGAGACGCTGATGTCACAATGAAGACTGATGTCAGGAAACATTTCCCCTTCTGGTTCAGACTGAATCTGCAGGGCAAGAAAGAAACACTGGTTCCACTGGTTCCTGGCTGGTAAGGACGGCCAAGGCTAGAGAGAATGGTTAGTGTCTGCAGGTAATCCCTGCAGTGAAGGACTGCAGAACTCTCCTAGTCCTGGCCTCCATACTAGAAAGATGAACTTAAAAGTCCAAGCAGTTGGTGGTGATTGTTCATCCACATTCAGCACTCACTGGGGTGCCCACGTGGTCATACCTTGAGGAAGGGGTGAGTTAGACACAGGACTCACCATTGGAGTATTAATACAGATGATGATCAGGGTAGTTTTAAACAATGTTAAGGGAAGACTGTAAACCAGAGCAATACAGATGATACAATCTTAAGGAGAAAGCTGAGAAAAGTACCCAAAATGATACAGTCTAGGGGCCTTGACAGAGATCTTTTCCTCTGCCAGCTAAAGAATTAAGAGGCAGGGAAAATCCGAAGCACAACAGCAGAGAAATCTCAGAATCAAAAGTTGAAGAAGGATTTTTCTTGGGGCCAGGAAACACACACATGCAGCAGGCACACTGACAAAAAGACCCTCTGCGAGGAGGGACTGGGAAGCTGGAAACTTTAGTCTCTTCCTGAGGGCTGCGGTTTTAAAACCTCCTCTCTCCTCATTTAGGGCTGATCATTTAAAGACAAATAGCATGACTGATTGGCCCAGAGGTGTGGCGTGGAAGGCTCTGCTAGTGGGAGACAAAAGCCTATACCGCCTTTGTTTTAAGCTACTAGACTTTTCTCTCAAGTCAGGAAGCTGAGGTAGAAGCCCGCCATCTTGGAAATCTAGCGCCTTTATTACCTAGCCTTGGCCCCTCTCCCTATCTGTCTGCTTAACAGGGAGTCTAATTCTTGGTCTCTCAATACCATGTAACTGCTTTTATTATTTCATCTTATAGGTGGGAAACTGAGACTCTGAGAGGCTGAGGAAGCAGACCCAAGATAGGACCCACGGCTAGTGTCTTAACCACTACATTCCTTTCCTCCCGTGACATCCATAAAAGTCAAAATGCTGTGCACTGGAGGACTAGCTAGAACTTGGGGACCTAAGCTTTCTCTCCCTTTGGTTGATATGTACTTCTAGCAGCAAGAAGCATCAGGGGAGAGTCCCAGAGGGGCTACTTGGAACCCTGTGTTTCCAGGTTGGCAATCAAACCCAGGACCTCATTAATGATAAGCAAAAAAAAAAAAAATTAAAAATAAAAAGAGCTACATCCCTAGCTGGCTTTGAAAAGCTGGTTTGACAACAACCCAACCAGAATTAAAGTGCAGGGCCAGTGTTGTCTTTGGAAAAGAGCAAGGACTGGGGCCTGAGCTGTCCTAACCCTGAGCAAAGTGTCACAGGGACAAACCAAGTGACCTCGAAGGGGTCAATAGTTCTTAAAGTGGTTCAAGCCCTTCAAATTAGAATTTAAAGAGCTGGAACAATGGTCTCACAGTTAAGAGCACTTGCTGCTCTTGCAGAGGAACCAAGTTTGACTCCCCATTTGATAGGTTACTACTATCTGTAATCCCAGGTCTAGGGGGATCTGACATCTCCTGGCCTCTGCAAGCACCAGGCACACATGTGGTGCACAGACATACATGCACACAAAACACTCATGTGTATAATAAACATTAATTAAAAGTTTAAGAGTTCAAACATTTGATCAGTAAAAACTAGTTCATAAATCATACATAAGTATGGAATTATAGGCATTTATGAGTTATTTTGCTTTATTAAAATATAACAATGAATTTATATCAAATTATAAAATGCCAATCTAATCTGTATTCACTTTCTAGTTGAAACCAGACAAACTAATCTCAGTATAAACTGAAATTTTGTTTTCTAAAAGTACAGAGTTAAGTTTTAACAGTCCCCTACAGTTTTTACTTATCTCCTTACTATGACTGTTAAGCCAAGGTGTAAAGATCAACATGTCACAGTTTACCGCAGACAACACTTGATACCACTTCTTAAATATAATTATAATAGAATTTTCAAAAATAACAGTTCCTATATGTATATATTTAAAATATAAATGATATGTAAAAATACATTAAAAGAATAGTCTTTTTGGTTTTTATGGTTTGGTTTGGTTTGGTTTGGTTTGGTTTGGTTTGGTTTGGTTTGGTTTGGTTTTTTGAGACAGGGTTTCTCTGGGTAGCTCTGACTGCCCTAGAACTTGTTCTGAAGACCAGATTGGCCTTGAGCTCACAGAGGTCCACCTGCTTCTGCCTCCAAATTGCTGGGATTAAAGATGTATGCCATCACCTCCCAGCTAAAAGAATAGCATTTTTTAATCAATATCTCTATATAAAAAGTAGCAAATGCTAAATCACAGAACTTCCTTGGGGGGCCCTTATCAGCTCCTGGGCTGGACAGCCAGTCAGAATGTCATCACCATGTATGTTTCTAATGGAAGGAAAAATATACCCTATCTCCTCCTCACATGAGAACACAGGGCTGCACTCAGCTAGATCCCAAACTCTGGTGCCCCTTGCCTTTTCTTCCCACACACTGCCTTCTTGTGTGGCCCTTGGCTCCCACCCTGTCCTGCCTGGATTGACACAGCTCACATTGGTGCAATCTGACTCTGCAGGTTCTGACCTTTACAGTTCCTCTCCCCCAACAGTATCCCATGTTCACCCCTACTGCTTTATCATAACCCCACTGAGACAGTCTACATGTTGGTGTGCTCAAGTATCTTGCTCCATCTCCGGGTTCTCATCTTTCTGTCCCATTGCTCCTCTATAAATATCCAGGAAGTCTGTACACAAGATATCCTGTGAATGCATGGATTCTGCAGCCCATTTCTTGGGGTTTCCAAGGCTTATTTCCCTTCCCTGTGACTCAGTTTCCTTATCTATGGCATGGAAATAGTAATACACCTACCACCTGTGTTGTTGTGAAGATGAAAGAAACATAAGGCTTTTCAATAGGATTAGCTGCCCTCTCTAGTACTACTCAGAGTTTAGTTGAGGATATAATAGAGAAGCTAAAAGAAAGGTTCATATCAAAATATTCTCATTACTTGAACTTTGCAATTTGTGGAAACATGGACAAAATAGCTAGTGGTAGGTTTCTCTTTGCATTTAACGAAAGAAAGAAAGAAAGAAAGAAAGAAAGAAAGAAAGAAAGAAAGAAACAAAGAAACAAAGAAAGAAACAAAGAAAGAAAGAAACAAAGAAAGAAACAAAGAAAGAAACAAAGAAAGAAAGAAAAAGGAAGAAAACACATACACAAAAAAATTGAATTTTACTTTCCCAGATTGTGCTGAGTAAGCACATCCCAGTAATTTTGTGTAATTCCTACCCATCTTCATGATTTCCTGTACAGTGTATATCATATAAACAGGGCTATCAAAAACAACCTGAGACTGTTATTTGAAGTTGACTTCTATAGTATTTCATGAACTCAAAATTTGCATTTTTATTACTATTAGAAATTGCTTACCACTCTTCAACTTCTCTAGCTGAATGTAGCCATGAATGCTGAGAGTAAAGACTAAACACAATGTTGGGTCCAAATCCCAGGTTAGCTCACCATATGGCCCTAGGCAAGCTATTTATCTTTCCTGCTTCTCAGCTTCCTTGAGCTATTAGATGGAGAGTGCCAGCATACTACCTACAGGTGGGTGGCAGAGCTGGCCCTGAGGTCATGGGGGTGGGAGAGCTGGCCCTGCAATCCTGGGGGTGGGAGAGCTGGTCCTGGAATCCTGGGGGTGGGAGAGCTGGCCCTGAGGTCATGGGGGTGGGAGAGCTGGCCCTGCCCCTCACCAGCTGCAGCACTCGGGAGAACAGGCCCTGTACCTTTCCCAGACAACGCAGTGGAGAGGCAGGTGAGCTGGGACTGAGGGCCTGAGAGCAGGAGAACTGGCCCACTCCTTACTGCCTGCTGCAGTGGGTGGCTGGCCAGTGCAACGCAGGAGAGCTCACCCTGTTGGCGTTGATGGGGGAAAGCTGGCAGGCTGACCCACCAAGCTACCACCCAAGCCCAGAACCAGGGCTATGAGTTGGCCCAGCCCAACATCCATCTCATCTATGAACTGCTGGAGCATGTGAAGGAGCCAGATCTGCAGATCCAAAGCTGCAGGACCTCCATGACACAAGGCGACAACAGGATATAGGAGAAGCGTCCCAGTGAGAGCCCAGAATCAAGAATACAGGAGAAATCAGAGGGCTTGAACCAGACTAACAACTCATCGTAATGAACACTTGCAAGTGAAGATATATGGACTAAAGGGTGCTCTGTGTGACTCACTAGGCCATACCCCAGCTTACAAGATGAGACTTCTTTTTCTTTATATACCAGTTTGGTCATTTTTCTTTTTGTTTTTTTTTTTGGGGGGGGGTTGTATTTCTTTTTAATTTTATTTTGTTCTGGGGGGAGGTTGCAAGGGCAGCAGGTAGATATGAAGGGACTGGGAGATGGATGGGATCAGGATGCATGATGGGAAACCCACAAAGAATCGACAAAAAATAATAAAAGAAAATAACACTGCCTGACACAGACAACACTCAACCACTGTTAACTTTGCTCTGAGCAGGTGCTCCCCACAGCTGAGCCGTTCTCATAGCGCAGAGTCACATCTGCCATTTTCAGAGGTGTAAGCGTCCATTCCATACCTGAAGTTCTACCCTGAAGCAAACCTGAGCTACATAAGATCGTATCAAGAAAAACTAGTGAGCAAAGGACCACAAATGAGCACTCATTCATTGCAGGTTTTTAAAGAGTTTACATTAGCAGCTGTTAAAGAACAGCTGCCTTCAGGAAGTCAAGTAGAAGCTCCCATGGTCTGACCTTCAGCTCATCAATACCATCTAGTCCCACCAAAACACAGATACAACCCCAATATATTCTGAAACATGGCCCAGGGAGATCCTAACCTATAAAACACAAACTTTTTTTTAACAAATAGAAGTATACATCTAATGCTTACCTTCCCTCATAAATGAAAGGGCTTTTTCCTTTAAATTAGCTGTCAGCTGCTTCTGTTTAGTCAGATAATCCAAAACGTAAATATTTGGAGCAAAATTTATCATGTTCTGTTCACCACAACCATAAGGCATCCGTATCAGTGAGGCCAAACCGTTGATGGAAGGACCCAGAATATCTCCTGAAAGCACAAAACATTCGGTTCAATGGGGAACACTCACTCACCCTTCCCTGCTGGCACGGGCAGTCTCAGCTCAAGACAGGCATCTATCATCTAAGCAAGTGGGGCAGAGAAGACACAATCAGAGCAAGAGCAATGGTGTAGAACTTACTATCGTGATGTCAGGACACTTCTGCCTAAATAACAATTGATGGAGGAAGGTCATTGGTTAATTAATAAAGAAACTGCTTGGCCCTCATAGGTTAGAACACAGGTGGGTGGAGTAAACAGAACAGAATGCCGGGAGGAAGAGGAAGTGAGCTTAGACGCCATGCAGCTGCTCCCCAGGGCAGACACGATGAAGCAAGCTGCCAGGTCAGACATGCTGAATCTTTCCCGGTAAGCGCACCTAGTGGTGCTATGCAGATTATTAGAAATGGGCTAAATTAATACGTGAGAATTAGCCTAGAAGAGGCTAGATATAATGGGCCAGGCAATGTTTAAAAGAATAGTTTGGGCCAGGCGGTGGTGGCGCACGCCTTTAATCCCAGCACTCGGGAGGCAGAGGCAGGTGGATCTCTGCGAGTTCTAGGCCAACTTGGTCTACAAGAGCTAGTGCCTGGACAGGCTCCAAAGCTACAGAGAAACCCTGTCTTGAAAAACTAAAAAAAAAAAAAAAAAGAATACAGTTTGTGTGTTGTTATTTTGGGGCATAAGCTAGCCAGGCGGCCGGGAGCTGGGTGACAGGAACACAGCCCGCAGCTCCCACTACAAACAATGGGGTCAAAACTAAGTGTTCCTTTATATCAAAATGGCAGGAGTTAGCATTTAGTTCTTCTGAAGGAGATGCAGGAAAAAGCTGTGCTTTATTTAAAAGCATTTTAGGCTAAGAAAACTAGAAGTAATGTTCCTACTGCAAAGAATCTTGCCCAGAAAACTGTTCTAAGCAAGGCTTCTCATGTCTTGCTTACCAGACCCCACTGGTGGGAAGTTTTCAAACCATACTGGTCCTGACAATAAACTAAGAAATTTTAATTTAGTAGGTTCAGAAAAAACAAACCAGATATTTGTGTTTTAAAACATTTTACATAAGATTGGGATCCTCAACAGCAGCCAAGAGGCACAGAATCCAGGAGCTCTGCACTACAGGACACTCATCCCTCTAGCCACAGTGCTTGTAGACTTCCTACTGAGTGTACCCATACCCCAGAAGTACCACCATCACCTCAGAATTCAGAGAGTCGAGCCAGGCATGGGGACGCATGCCTAGATTACCAGCAAAGAAGCTGGGATGCAGGGGTCTGGATTTCAAGGCCAGCCTGGGTTACATATAGATTTCAAGGCCAGCTGGACTACATACCAAGACCTTATCTCCTAAAACAAAGAGCCAGTGAAATAGTTCAGGAGTAAAGGATTTGTCTAGCATGCACAAAACCCCATGTTTCATCTTGAGAAAAAGGAAGAAAGTTTAAGTGAGACAGGAAGGAAGAAGGAAGGAGGGAAGAGGGAGAAGCCCTGACCCATCACAGACATACGAAACCAGGACGTCTTGTCAAGCAAGACCCCACGCACGTGTTGATATGCACTGGTCTAAAGTCTATCAGCTGAGGCCAACTAAAACCTTTCACAAGCTCTTCCCACGAGGTCTAAGTAAGACAATCTGTCTGCAAATCAATGAAGAATAGATTATCACATGCAAATCAGCCAGTGTGTGGTGACACACAGCACCCTTACCAATTGCTGTGATCTGAACTCTTTCGCTGCCGTTGACCGTATTGGGAGGAAACGAGAAACTCAAAGTTTTCTGGGTAGTTTGCACTTTGCTGTCGGTCAGATCCAGTAAGATAGACTGTGAATATGACTTCTCTATGCCTTCAGCCTGTGAGGAAAGGAACACAGCATCGAGTCTGCTTATCCGTTAACTGAGTGCTGTGGGCAGATACGAAGACAAACATCTATGCTGTGGATGCAGCTATACAAGGAAATACCTACCTGCCATTTCTTGATCCTGATTTCAAATGTGTTAAGCACTTGCTTTCTAGCTAAATTGAGAAAGCATTTCCTAAAACTGGCACGGAAGTGGAAGTGACAAGGGGAGAGGAGAGAATGTGGCAAACACTGGGGAGTAGATGCATCTGTTGTTATCTAAACGGAGGCACTAAATGCCTTAGCTGAAATCACAGTTAACCAGAGATTCAAACCCATGGTAATGCCACCCCAGAAGAGGAGTAGCCATCTATTGTGCTGAGCTATGTTTTATGCAAAATGTCCTCTCACAACGATAGTCTACAAAACCTATTTTGAGGAATTCCAAAATGCCCATTCTATGTTATCAGCCTGACCATGATCCAATAGGCTCCCAATATTTAGTATTTAAAAATACTAATAGTCATACTTCTACTCAAACTTAAAAAGGAAAAATGGAGCCAGGCATTGGTGATGCACACCTTTAATCCCAGCACTCGGGAGGTAGAGGCAGGTGGATCTCTGTGAGTTTGAGACCAGCCTGATCTACAAGAGCTCGTTCCAGGACAGGTTCTAAAGTTACAGAAACCCTGTCTCGAAAAAAATAAAAGGGGGGGGCAATATTTTGACAGCATGTGCATGTCATATTTTCGCTGACAGATGAGAAAATAACTAGGCATTACCAAGACTGTGAAGGAGAAGACATTTTAGGTACCAACTGATTTGACACAAACACCATCTCCCATCTGCTTTTCAATTCCATGTCATGTTTCCACTGTATCCATCTAAACCCCAAATACTTACCTTTACTAAAACCTTTTGGGTGATGGCATCCGAAGCAGTGGGCGAGGCGGCTTTCACTGTGATGGGAATTTCCCCCAACTGCGTTGGCTTGATAGGGAAAGAAAAAGTGACCCCATCCTCACTGGGAACCAGAGCAGTCTGCTGGTGCACGGTGTCATTCATGTCACTTGAAGACATTAAAATATCAAAGCTGTCACTTTCCTCAATGAGCACTACAACCTGGGGGGGGGGGGAATAAAACCAAAAAGTTTTATATTAAAAACGTTCCTTTGTAGTGTTTCTATTGCTATTTTAAGTGCTGTTACAAGTATAAGACTCAAAACTGGAGAAAAATGAGACCAAGGTTAGGCCAAGAAAAGGGAAAAGCAGAAAGGAAATCAGAGAAAACTGGATTTATTACATGCATTCCCCTTCATTCTCAAGACACATCTGGGGAGCGGCATTCTTTGGTTTCATTTGCAGGGCTTTCACCAACTCCTTTGTCACACAGCCCTGGAGTGGCAGGATGGCACACAAAGGCCATTTTGAATATTAGTTTCACCACCTCTTGTTTTAATTGTGTCATCTTGGGAGACACAGGTCCTTTTAGCGAAGCTGAGACAAATGGGTTGAAATATTGCTCTATCTACCAAGAGTTTCTACAAAAATTATCCAATGAAAAGTATGATTAACACATAAGTCCTTTTTTTTCTTTTCCTTTTTTTCTTTCTTTTTTTTCTTTCTTTATTTATTTATTTTGAGACAAGGTTTCTCTCTGTAGTCCTCATTATCCTGGAACTTGCCCTGTAGACCAAACTGGCCTTAAACTCAGAGATCTGCCTGCCTCTGCCTCCCAAGTGCTGGGATCAAAGGCGTGCACTACCACTGCCAGTTCTAAAGCATATCTGATTTGCAAACTTTTATTAAAATACCAAAACTTTCTATTCTCCTTAAACAGTATTCTTCCAGCCTTGAGGTTTTTGTTGTTTTGTTTTTTGAGACAGAGTCTTATTGTGTAGTCCTAGCTGACCTGAAACTTCCTATGTAGATCTGGCTGGCTTTGAACTCACTGTAGATCAGGCTAGCTTTGAACTGCCTCTGCCACTGCCTCCAAGTTCTGGGATTAAAAGTATACATCTCTATACCCTGAGGTGGGGGAAGGTTTAGAGTCTTAATCTGTAAACCTCGCTGACCTGGAATTTATTATGTAGGCCAGGCTAGCCTCAAACCTGCAGCAATCCTCCTGACTCTGCCTCCGAGGTGGCTCCCACCACAACCAGCATGGGCCTTACATTTTACAAAGTATTTTCCAATTTATTTTCTCATTTTCTCACAACAATTTGTTCACATAATGATTATAATTCTCATAGAATAGATAATAAAAACTCTAATCATGTTATTAAGTTATCTGCTAATGAGCGACTGACTAGATATTGGGACTTCTCTCAATCTGCTCATTAATATAACATTCTGAGCACATGAAAAAGCACAGTGAGAAAACAAAGAGAATAGTTCAGTGGTTCACTTGTACCTACTCAATCTGCAATATCTAAATACAATAAGTAAACATTTTGATTTATTATACAGAAGCATTTTAAACAATGAAGTTAGCAGCACATGCCTAATAACTCAAGGGCAGAAAACTAAACCATGAGACTAATGCAGCACCTTTGGGAAGTGCAGCACAAACAGTAGAGAAGTCATAAACTCTGCTGTCCAGCTAACCGCCTGCCTATGGGGACACGGGACCATGGCTCACAACATAAGCCCCTGAGAGCATAAGACACCAAATAGCCATGGAGATAACAAACATTGATGTGGGATTCCCCTCTGTGTGCTGTGATTACCATTTATGAATAAAGAAACTGCTTTGGACCTATAGCAAGGCAGAACTTAGGTAGGCAGGAAAAGCTAGGCTGAATGCTGGGAGGAAGGAGGGCAGAGTCAGGGAGAAGCCATGGAGTCACCAGAGATAGACGCTGGGAACTTTAGCGGGTAAGACACAGCCACATGGCGATACACAGATTAATAGAAATGGGTTAAATGAATATGTAAGAGTTAGCCAATAAGAAGCTAGAGCTAATTGGCCAAGAAGTGATTTAAATAATACAGTTTCTGTGTGGCTATTTTGGGGCTGAACAGCCAGGAATGAAACAAGAGGTCTCCTTCTGACAAATCATAAGAGAGTGGGTGAAGTTTCTCAGGAAAGGAATCCTGGCTGCAGTCTGCCTCAGAGAGAAGAAATTCTTACAAACCGCAGCTGGTACAAAATGGTAATGAGAAAACAGATTCTAGATAAAGAAGACCAGGAAGAAATGCAGGGAGGTAAGGCTAGAGGAGGGCATATCCCCACGACCCAAAGGAGGTTTCCTGGCTGAATGGGAGGATCTATACAGGAAATCTAAAAGAACGTTCAGACATTCTAATGATATACTCAGACATTAATAACTAACAATATATGTATATTTTCAATCTCCCAGAAAAGTACAAAATGCTTGGAAGAGTGTCAGGTGTGTGATTCCTTCCTATGAGTTGCTGGTCAGGGAGGTCCCAAAGGACCCCAGAAGAAATGCAGGTTATTGCCATTGTCTAGGTTGCCCACCAGAGGGGAGACCCTATTGCTGAAGATACCACACGCTTTAATTAGACTACAAAGAAAAGCATGCTACAATTGAGCCAGAGGTTTCCTCCTTGTTGGCTAACCCACATAATACCAAAAGGTGCTATGTAGGTAACTATGCTATGTAGGTATGGAGAAAATTTATCAGTGGCGTTACTGTGGTGGTTTGAAAGAAAATGACCCTCACGGGCTCACAGGGAGTGACATTACTAGGAGGCGCGGCCTTGTTGGAGTAGGTGTGGCCTTGTTGAAGGAAGTGTGTCACTGTGGAAATAGGCTTTGAGGACTCATATCCTCAAGCTACACCCGGTGTGGCCCACCATCTCCTTCTGCTGCCTGTGGATCAAGATGTAGAAGTCTCAGATCCTTCTCCAGCACCATGTCTGCCTGCACACTGCCATATTTCTGGCCATAACGATAATGGACTAAACCTCTGAAACTGTAAGCCCGCCCCAATTAAATGTTTTCCTTTGCAAGTGGTGCCATGGTCATGGTGTCTCTTCACAGCAATAGAAACCCTAACAAAAACAGTTACCCATATGTGGATCATGGATGCTATTAGTACCAATCTGTCAAGCAAAATATGCCCATTGATACAATTAGTGGAATGATAGTTTTGGCTATACCAGCTGCCTTCTGATTCTAAGGCCTTCTCTGTGTTTATACCCATAGATGAGTACTGTTCTGAGCCTCAGTCAAAACAATGAAGAGAGGTTCATGACAAGACTTGGCCCACAACACTCAGTTATGGCTAGAAAAGGCACTCACAGGGTGTAGTCCGTTCTTGAGAAACTACTGAAAGTTCTAGTACATGTGGAGGGAGAGTTGTTGCCTTCGGTGATGTAGCCACCATAAAGCTGTTTATACTTTGGTGAACACATGCTCATGTGGGCAGCCCTTGTTAAAGGCAAGTAGGCCACAACACAAAAACAAAGGAAAAAGATTTGAAAGTTGGAAAAGAAACCTATTGGAAGAAGAAGAAGGATGATAAGAGAGGTTGAAGTGAATGTGACTAGAATGTATTTATATATGGGTGTGAAATTCTCAAAGGATAAATTAAATTTTTCTTAAAAATGTAAATTACCAAGTTATAAGGATAAAACCAATAAAAACATATAAAAGCCAAAAAAAGTTTAAGAAGGTCTTTTTTTAAAAAAAAGATTGCTTGGAGACTCTGATGCTCAAGTAGCATGCAACCAATTGGTCCTCAATCCTCTATTTTGTCCCAAAGAGTAAATAATAAACAAAACTTTGAACACATTACCTTAGTGGTATCTTTCAAATAATTGAATATAGTTACTTCCAAAGCAAATTCTTCACCTCTGATAACAGAGTAGGGAAGATTCAAGTAGATGAAAAATGGCTGAAAGACTTGCAGCTAGAAAGAACACAACAAACACATGTTTTAATTCAGACAGAAGCGCTTCACCATTATTTACAAGTAAGAGCAATCTCCCCAGAACGGGTACAGCCTAGAACACCTAGGGTATCCATCCACTTGACTATCAACCAATACCAATTAACAATTTACATCAAATAAAGAGTGGCAAGCTGACTTGACTGTCATTTAGCATAGTAACCACTGTACTACTTCAAGAGCCCAGTAGAGACCAAGCCCTTCATAAATTTTTCATACACTTATTATACCCCTATAAAGGTGTTTTATTTCTATTTATTAAAAAAGTGGTGTTTGGAAATCTGTGAATCTTCTACGAGCTTATACTGCCTACAAGAGAAGGTGCCAGAGCCAGATCCCATTCTCTCTGATACCAAAACCAGTTGCTGCTTCAAAAGTTACTCTCCCATCCAACAGTCCCTAAGACTCACTTGGAGAAATCTCGATGTGGCCAGCCCATAATGCTCTGCTAGCTGTTCTCACGTCTACACGGACAGACACGTGTCTCCCTCTTGTTGACCCAACTCTGAAACTGTTACCAAGACCTGCAGGACCTCAGGCCAAGCCATCTCCCCTACCTGAAATTAAACCTGGTTACTTTAGGCCAGTGGCCTCAGTAACAGAAGCAAACCCCTCTAGTTGGTATGTCCAACCCATGCCCTTGGGGACCACAGTCAGCCAAAATCAACACGAATGTGGACCAATACAAAATTAAACATGGAGGGGTTTTTTTTTAGATATTTTTTTAAAATTTGATCGCTTATTTCTCAATTGTGAACTCTGTAGATAACAAGACCATCCCACAAATGTTAAAAGGTTGAACATCCTGCCAGGTTCTGTGGACAACTGTAGATTGGACATTTTAGGTTGTCACAGACACTGAAGGGCACTAGTGCCTCTTTGTGGAATGAAGTTCTACAATGCCTAGGATCATCCCAAACAATGAACAACTACTGTCTTGTTTTCCTCATGGTTCTTGACTTATCTACAATTAGCATGTAGTTTGCTATTTGGAACATAGAAATATGATTTGTTGCTTGGTGCATTTGACTCTACAGATCACATAATTTAAGGTACCATGTAAACACCTATATAGATATTGAATATTTGCTTAGATATTCATATAAAGAAACCATCTATTTAAAAGGCCTAAGCTTCTACCATAATTCCATATACAAATCTAGAGCACTTTAATTCCTACAAATTTCACTTAGGAATGGTAAGGCGGCAACACAAGATGTCTGTGACAGAGGCTTTCGGGTATAAGAGGAGCAATAGCGATTGTGTTACAGCCATCCATGACCCTCGTATTCCTGAGCACAGACCTGAAGGACTATCTGCTAGGAGGCACTTTGAGAAGCTGTGCTCATCTTTAAAGTGATTTGACCATTACAAGTTATTACATGAGGTCAATAATAAACTTTTTAACCAAATAAGGGCTGGAGAAAAAGATCAGAGGTTAAGAACAGCAGCTGCTCTTTTGGAAGACCCAGATCTGATTTCCCAGCACCCACAAGTCAACTTGCAACTCCAGTTCCAGAGGATCCAATACCATTTTCTAGCTTCCTTGGACACCACACACACATACACACACAGTGCACATACATAGATGCAGGCAAAACACACACACACACACACACACACATATATATATATATATATGAATTTAAAATGTTACACTTGATTGCTGTGGGACAATGATCTTGTACTCTGTAAAGATTTGTCACTTGTATTTTAATAAAACACTGATTGGCCAGTACCCAGGAATCAAGTATAGGCAGGGTGACCAGGCAGGAAGTAGAAGTGGGGTGACAAGAACAGGAGAATTCTGGGAAAAGGAAAGGCTCAGCCTGCAGTTGTGACCTAGCCGCAGAAGAAGCAAGATGAAACTGTCTCATTGATGAAAGGTACCAACCACGTGGCTAACACAGACAGGATTTATGGGCTAATATAAGTTATAAGAATTAGTTAATAAGAAGCCTGAGCTAATAGGCCAACCAGTTTTTATCTTTTTTTTTTTTTTTTGGTTTTTTTTTTTTTTTTTTTTTTTCGAGACAGGGTTTCTCTTGGTTTTTTTTGGAGCCTGTCCTGGAACTAGCTCTTGTAGACCAGGCTGGTCTCGAACTCACAGAGATCCGCCTGCCTCTGCCTCCCAAGTGCTGGGATTAAAGGCGTGCGCCACCACTGCCTGGCATTAGGCCAACCAGTTTATAATTAATGTAGACCTCTGTGTGTTTCTTTGGGACTAAACGACTGCGGGACCGGGCAGGATAGAAACCTCAGTCAACACTTGATATTAGCTAAAAGGCCCATTTTTGCTCTGTTACTATTACTGCAAGCTTTAAGGTAAGCTATAATACAAATTATACCTGATTGTTTCCAGCAACAAATAAGGAAATCCTGCCTATAGGAAAATTCATTTCATAGATAGTATTGCCTATCAACAAAGTCATACGTAATACATTAATGTTTGAGTTATCTTAAATTTATTACAATGTGGAACTTTATCCTAATGAAGATAGTGGCAAATAATTGGTAATAAGATAAAAATTAATTCAACATTGAAATTTTGAAAAATAATAAATATGATAGTAATTACTTGAGTTGGACAATTAGAAAGAATTGTCTGCAAATCAGAGACAAAGTGAATTAAGGTTATAGTGTTGAAAAAGATAAATCTTGACACTTAAAATTTAATACAAAAACTTCTATAAAATTTATGTGTTATCTGAATTTGAATATTTTAGATACATTTATGGTGTACTAAATTATTGATTGTAGTAATAGTGTGTGATGAATTTACCTTAATTAATTATAATTACATATATGTATATTATTCAGAAAATATTTACCACTTACAGAATATTCCATTTACTCTAGTATTTCCTTCTGTGTATGAGAAGTTGAACACTGACTACAGAAAAGGCAGAGGATTGTGCACTGCTTGTGCACACCAGGCTCTTGGGTTAAGAGTTTATAAGTAGGCATTATTGCAACATGCTAGACCTCATTTTCATAAGAACCAACTTCAACAATGTCTGCATTGTCTCATTGTACTCTAAGTCTTCTGCCTTAAAGAATGAAATAGAAACCTAGAATGTAAAAAAAGAAATATTTAATAATATTTTTAACTTTATGACAAAATCTATCAATTTAATATAACTCAAATTCAAAAATTTAACACAGAGCCAACAAGATGGTTCAGTGGGAAATGGTACTGGCTGGAAAAGTCTGGCAATCAGGGTTCAGTTCCCGTTCCCAGAATTCACATAATGATAAATGGAGAAAACGGACTTCACAAAGTTGTCCTCTGACACACACACACACACACCATCATCGTCATCAAGAACATCAATATCATCATCATCATCATCATCATTATCATCATAGGACTGGAGAGATAGCTAAGTTTAACAGCATTGCCTGCTTTCCCAGAGGACCCAGGTTCAATTCCCAGCAACCACATGGCAGCTCAAAACTGTCTATAACTTCATTTCTAGGGGATTAGACACCCTCACACTAACATATTTGCAGGCAAAACACCCATGCACATAAAATAAAAAATAAATAATTTTTAATTAATATTATAGATAATATAATATTTCTTTCAAAGATGTTAACAAAGATGAAAGCAGAAAGGTAAAAGCACAGTAAACTGTGGGGAAAAAGCAATGGATAGTCAACCATTTTCTGAGCCTCATTTCATTAGATTGGAGAGAAGTTCCTTCTGTAACTACCTCTGCTGGATTTGTTGTTAGCCCAAGACCAAATTCTTCTGAGATCACAAAAGCAGAGGCCACCCAGGAAGTGATGGAATCAGGTGCAGTAACTTCAAAGTCTTGGTAAAACTTGGATCTGAAGTCAGGACAAATGCAGAAATTACAAAACCAAGATTTCACATAATTCCAAATAAGTCAACATAACAAGTTTTAGAAATTTTTTTAATTTTCATATTTACATCATTTACATATCTAAGTTTAAAATCGTGCAGCATTTCAGTTTCTCAAGAGATAACTGATAGCATCATACCTTGCATGCTCCAATGAAATCTTTCTACAGACTTCACACCTTTGCAATTGATTAAAATATTTTCAAACTTTTTAAACGTATTTTTAAGCTTTATCCCAATATTCCTCTCTCAATTTATCAATAACTTTGTGGATTTTTTTGTTTGTTTCTTTGTTTCTTTATGTTTTTGCTTTCGTTTGAACCTTATCAATTGTTATGGGTTTTATTCCAACAAAAACCAGGAAACTTCAAGGAAGTTTAATTCACCCTTTATCCTACAAAGCCTCACACCCTCCTCCATAATACTTTATGGACAGGAGTTGTATGTGGGTCAACCAAATACTACAGTTAGATTCAACCAGTACCATTCTTAACCCCAGACCCCTTAATCTACTTAGCTCATCAACACGTAACATTTATGCTTCAAACACACTAGAAAGTGGAAAGTATTACCCAAAATATAAACTAAGCAAAACATAAATGAACAAAGAACTTCACAAGTCTTTACCCCATGTTGGAGTCCAGCCAAATCCATGTTTCTGGAAAATGCTTCCTGATATGTGGATTGCCAACCAAAGAAACGTCTTGAAAATCCATCAACGTTGGCTCATTTTCCTCCATAAACCACTCAGCATATTCTGCTGTATCATCTGCAAGAAACATTGCCAATGGTGAGGAAGGAAAGGGCACAGGAGAGAAAGTACTGCGAGTATGACTCCCAGAACCCTCGACTTCACAGCAGAATGAGGGTTAGAATTTACCTTGTTTAATTAACGCTCTTGTTTTCTGAAGAAGAAACCTGAGCAGCAGACAATGAATACAATTTACCAAAACCACATGGACAGTAACCCCAGAACTAAAAATATCTTTTCAATCTATTCTGTTCCAATGATCAATAACTTAAAACTTAAGAGTTTAGTTGCCTATTTAATTTAAATTATTAAAATACATTCTGCCGGGCGGTGGTGGCGCACGCCTTTAATCCCAGCACTTGGGAGGCAGAGGCAGGTGAATCTCTGTGAGTTCGAAACCAGCCTGGTGTACAAGAGCTAGTTCCAGGACAGGCTCCAAAGTCACAGAGAAACCCTGTCTCGAAAAACCAAAAAAAATAAAAAAATAAAAATAAAATAAAATACATCCCATTTTAAACCCACTTGACTTTTATACTTTCCTTCTTTGAAAGCTCCTTGGTCAGCCTAAGACACTGTAGTCAGGTCAGTTGTTCAGTTTTACAATAAAAAAAATGCATGTGGATATATAGACTTTGGGTCATCTATCTGCTTTATCTAATTTTCAGTAAGTCTAAAATTATTTCAGAATATGAGCTGGGCGTGGTGGTGCACACCTTTAACGCCAGCACTCAGAAGGTCAATCTCTAAATAGTAATTTTCAGGACAGCCAATGCTTTGCATACAGACCCTGTCACCAAAAAAGAATTAAATTTTAAATATAATGTAAAGAAAATTACACCACAGTGTGGTAGACACCAAGGCTATAAAAATGACTATGATGAAATCTCTTTATAGTCTATAGAGAAGATAAAAAGTTGCAGTAAACATAAAAGGATGGCAATATATAAAGTCTATTAAAGAGAAAATAGTTAAGTTTATAAGGACTATGAATGATGAAAAGAATCTCAGTAGAAATCACTCCTGCAGTAAGTTATCTGTGTTATGTTTTCTTTAATTACATCTTGAGATAAAAGGCAGCACATGAAGGGAAAAAGCTAAGGCAAGTACAGAACAGCCTCCAAAAAGCAGCAGTGAGCTGGTAAAAATGGCCTCAGTGAGAATCTGGCTGGGCTCAGATTTTGAGTATGTAAATCATACTAAAGGTTTTGGGCTGCGTTTTGTAAATAATGATCACTGAAGGTCTAAAAAAAATGTAGGATAAGCGGGCTATAAGTTAGCTCTGGTATCAGTACGAAAAGATGGTTTGGTGCTGTGGAAAACAATGTTAGGAGGGCCAGGATGACAGCCGGAAGCCGGCAGAGATGGAACAGGGTGAGATGGTCTGCATGTTTTCCCGCATTTTTTGAATGTTAGCTTTGAATCTTCAGAGCGTATGTTTCATATGGAACACCCACAGAGGGCACAGGGGGCACTTTCAAGGGACCAGAGAGAAGAAGCAACAGCATAAAGTTTTAAAGGAGGGTAATGGAACAGGAAGGTTAAATTGTGGTAAGGTGTGAAAAGAGTAAATACGTAGACAGAGTAACACTAAAGACAGTTCAAAAAGTCGGATGGAAACCTGCACATTACTTTGGAAGCTTCCTTAAAATAGAGGGGGGAGGGAGAAAAAAGAGAAAGGGGGGAGAGAGTGACAGAGGAGATGAGAGAAAGAGAGAGAGAGACAATTATAATAAGAGAATTAGAATCATAAAAGGAGCTAAAGAGATAGCTCAGCAATTAGGAGCTCTTGCAGGGGACCCAAGTTTGATTCTCAGCACCCACGTAAGGCAGTTCACAACCATTTGGAACTCAGGATCCAACATCTCCAGCTTCTCAGAACACCGGCACTCTTGTATACATACACTCATATGCATAACTTAAAATGGGAATTAAAATTGGTTACCCTGTAACAGAGTGGCAATGTTCCTGCTGGACAAGCTGCACTAAGACATTAAAAAGTCCAGTTCCCAGAATGGGTTACTTCTTTTGGAGATTGTTGGCCACTGAATCGCCCCCATAGACCCCCCCAATATTACAAGCCACTGCCAATATACTTAGTTACCCTCCAGAAGTTGGCAGGTGATTAAGACTCTATTGCTGAAAACACCACAAACTTGAGCCATAAAACATGGTGATACCAAGCTGGTACTCACCTGGGCTCTTCACCCACTCTGCCTAGCTTTTCATAGTGCTAGAGGGTACTTCTCACACTACCAGAGGAGAAAGGTAACCATCAATCATGCCTACCTGTGAGCCCTGCAAGCTACACTAATGACTGCCCTGGCAAGACATTCAAAAGTAGTAAAACAAACATCATGGGTAGAACCACCCATTTTTTGATTGGATTTAGGGCCCACTCCTAAATGATGAAATCCATGCCTGATAGTACTGTCAGGTTAGGAAACTGTGCTGGGTCCTAAGGGAGAACCAACTACCATTATTCTGCTAAATGGACATAATATTAAACTGACTTCCAATGGCTTATTATTATACCCATACATTAATATATCTCTCAACTCTCATCAAAGTTGCTTCCATTTGCAGTAGGTGGTGATTAACATAGAGACGCACAACTGGTCAAGGCACAGAGAATAAGAAACTGTGAAGTGCTCCGCCCTAAATAAGACATCTATATCACAACCCCTCCTCCCTCGACTCGGAGACTGTTGTGTAATGAAATGTTCCCATCAGGGCTGACAATGCCTCCTCCAAAAGCCAAAGACCATCTAACAAAAGAGCCCCAGCATCAAGTATGCAAAGCCTTCTTTAGAGTTGTTGTTCAGGGTGATCCCAGAAACAGTTTAGACTATTGCTATTCCCCTTGGTTGCCCGCCAGTCCCAGATGTGGAAGGTAAGTCCCATTTCTGAGATATCATGCACCTGAGGTCCTGAGCTGGAACTGATCTGAATGCCTCCTCCCAGAAAACTTCCATGTTAACAGAGGGGAGCATGCAAGTCTCCAAAAAAAAAGGAAGCCACCAGCAGACCTCCCCAGCTATGATGCCTATGAGCCACAATAATGACCAACAGGGCAGGACAGCCCAAGGGTGCAGTAAGGGTGCACAGCCTTGCAGCAACCAGCAGAAGCTCACAACAAGAGGCAAATCATGCCCAGTAGTGGAAATCTAACCAACAACTGAGGACTAGTGGGATCATGGGTCTGGAGGAGAACCTACAACCGCCCTTTACTAAACCAGCATAACCCCATTTGCATTTTAAGTATTTATCCTGTACTCACGGATACTGCAGTCCTGCAGTAGCCTGGAACTTGAGAAGTAACCAAGAGCTGGTACCAGAAACAGGGAAATTTGAGAAAGCAACAAAGCCAGTGTCTCTCAAGAAGGTATTAGTGGGCCTGGAGGGATGGTTCAGTGAGTAAGAGCACTGACTGCTCTTCCAGAGAACCTGAGTTCAATTCCCAGAACCCACATAGCAGTTCACACCTGTCTGTAACTCTAGTTTCAAGGCTTCTGATACCCTCACACAGACATACATGCATGCAAAACATGAACATAAAATAAAGATAAATTATGTTTTTTTAAAAAAAAGAAGATATTAGTATAATTTTACCTTTAAAAAATAACTTCCACAGTTAACCATTATTATTTCCTTCAGTCGAAACTTTTAATGACTTGTTCCTAAAGACACACTTGGAGAACTATGACACATAGATACAACTATGCCTGCCAGATTGATAAGGGGTGTGTGTATGTGTGTGTATGTGTCTCTGTGTGTTTCTGTAGATTGCTCTGTGTGTATGTGTGTAAGAGAGGTCTAGACTATTTTTTAGGTAAACACCTAAAAGAGAACATTAATGCCTAAAAACTTGTTCCTTTCAATTAATTCCAAAATAGCAGCACAGTTTGCAATACAAATTAAAATCACAGGATCATTCAGTATGTTACAAACTATAACTCCGCCTTTAAAAACTGCAGGAGGCAAATGGAAAGCACACATTACAAAGACGTAGTCAGGAGCCCAGAGAACATTTCTTGTCAACCTCACACATTCTTCCAAAGTCCAAACACTTTAGCTGTAGGAACCAGGTTGAATCAGAAAGTACCTGTCGCGTTAAGTAATATTCAATATATAAGGTAAAATATATCTAGTTAAGCATGTTATCAGGTTTTACTTACAAACACCATCAATGTTATCCTTTACAAGATTTGCATCCGTAAACACCCAAAGACCACATTCCTAGAAAAAAATTAATAAAAATGTTTAACTAAAATGAAATTAAAAAATCAAAGTTTAAACGTTTTTTACTCATAGAAATTGCCACACTCTCATTTGGGGGACTTAAGTACACAGGTGTGTGTGTGTGTGTGTGTGTTTGTGTGTGTGTGTTCCTGTCTTCCCTCCTCTCACACAAACATACTTTTCAAAGTTAAATATAGTAATAGAAAAGAAAAAATGTGTTTAATGACAATTCCACTCACCTAACAGTGAATCAGTGAAATTTTCCATTTGTTTTTAAAACAAAAAGGATTCATCTCCCCACTCAGATTAGATTTATGGAACAGTGAACTTCAGTCACACTTCCCATAGAGGTTAGTCCTCATTGTGATTATTAATTATGAAAGTGTTTGTAATAGGAATAGACACTAATATCAGGGATGGAGAGAATGGCTCAGTGGTTAAGAACACTGGCTGCTCTTCCAGGGGTCCTGAGTTCAATTTCCAGCAGCCACATGATGGCTCACAACCATCTCTAGTGAGATATGATGCCCTCTTCTGGCATAAAGGCATATGTGCAGATAGAGCATGCATACATAAAATAAAAAAATCTTTAAAAATAATATTAAAAACTAAAATAAAAAGATACTAATATCTTTTCAGATAATTTGGCCAACTATCCATACCTGAAAGACAGCAAAGGAATTCATGAACATGCCCAGATAGTACCCTGTGTTATAAAGCTCCAGTTCGTGGACCACCTGCACAAAGATAAGACACAGAGGGAATTGGTTCTCATCAGTCTATCCTGGTCTCCATTCCTTCCTTAGAAGTAATTCAGTAGGAAACACAGTTTGCTCCAATACTGAAGGGACTTAAGAAGTGAATGAACAGCCATGGCGGGACACCCCACTCTCTTAGGACCTCCACAGTGGGACAAAACCCCAGGTCCCTCCTCCAACTCTCTAGGCTTTTCTAGCCAGCCAGCAGGGAGTTTCCTATGGGTAGGCTCCCCAAAAACCCAAACCCATCCAGCTGCCCATCCAAACTACTAGCCATACCCCACCTCCAAACCCGCCTATCCTCCTGCAACCTCAGTGGAACTCTGAAACACAGTTTGCTCAAATACTGAGGGGACTTCAGAGGTGAGTAAACAGCCACACGGCAGGACACCCCACTCTCTAGGACCTCCACAGTGGGACAAAACCCCAGACCCTTCCTCCAACTTCTTTGGCTTTTCTAGCCAGCCAGCAGGGAGTTTCCTGCAGGTAGGCTCCCCCAAAACCCAACCCCATTCATTGGACCCCCAAGCTTCTAATGACACCCCACCTAAGAGCTCAGAGCTTGCTACAACACTGAGGGGACCAAAAAAAGTACCAAGAGAGCAAATCAGGAGAGAAGACCAAGAGAGCAGGTTTATAGAGACCTCAGATGCTTTCTGAGACAGACATTGACAGTACAGAGCAGACCAAGAAAAATTCCCAAACAGATGGCCACTGCAAGGATTGGACCAAGACACAAAGACACTGCTTGTCTCATTTGAAAGAAGAGATGGGTAGGCACCAATGCAAGAATTCCTCCAAAAACCTAAAAAGCAGCATGGTACCACCAGAACCCATTGGCCACACAACAGGAAGACTTGATCATCCTAACCTAGAAAAAGCAGAAGAAAACGACTTTAAACATAACTTTATGAAAATGATGGAGACCTTAATTTAGGAGGAAATGAAAAACTCCCTTAAAGAAATGGTGGAAAAGACAAACAAAAAATTGGAAGAAATTAATAAATCCCTCAAAGAAACCAAAAAAAAAAAAAAAAAGAACAATCAAACAGGTGACGCAAACAGTTCAAGACTTGAAAACTGAAATGGAGGCAATAAAGAAAACACAAACCGAGGGAATTCTGGATATGGGAATTCTGAGTAAATGAGCAGAAACTACAGAGACAAAAGTATAACCAACAGAATACAAGAGATAGAAGAAAGAACCTCAGGCGCTGAAGATAGTATAGAGGAAATAGACTCATTGATCAAAGAAAACATTAAATCCAACAAATTCTTGACACAAAACATTCAGGAAATCTGGGGCACCATGAAAAGACCAAACACAAGAATAATAGGGGTAGAAGAGGGAGAAGAATTCCAGATGAAAGGTACAGAAGATATAGTCAACAAAATCATAGAAGAAAACTTTCCCAACCTAAAGAAAGATATTCTTATGAAGGTGCAAGAAGCTTACAGAACACCAAATAGCCTGGTTCAAAAAAAGTCCCCTTAACATATAATAATCAAAACACAAAACATGCAGGATAAAGAAAGAATATTAAGAGCTGCAAAGGAAAAAGGTCAAGTAACATATAAAGGTAAACCTATCAGAATTACACTCAGCTTCTCAATGGAAACCATGAAAGCCAGAAGGTCCTGGATAGATGTTCTGCAGACACTAAGAGCCCAGACATGCAAGCCCAGACTACTATATCCAGCAAAGCACTATCTATGGAGAAAACAAGATATTCCATGACAAACACAGATTTAAACAATACGTATCACAAACCCAGTCCTACAGAAAGTACTAGAAGGAAAACCCCAAACCAAGGAACCTAACTGCACCTATAAAAACACAGGCAACTAGAGAAATTCCCAGGAATCCACAAGGCTGACTCTAGCTGAGACCATAGGCAATAGAGGAGAGGGGGCCTGATCTTGATTTGCCCTGTAGTCAGACTGATGATTAACTTATCGCCATAGAGCCTTCATCCAGCAACTGATGGAAACAGAGGTGGAGACCCACATCGGAGCACTGGACTGAACTCCCAAAGTCCAGCTGAAGAGTGGGAGAAGTGAGAATACGAACAAAGAGGTCAAGACCATGATGGGGACACCCACTGAAACAGTCTACCTGAGCTAACGGGAGCCCATCAACTCCAGCCAGACTGGGAAGGAACCATCATAGGACAAATTAGTCCCGCTGAATGTGGTTGACAGTTGCATGGCTGAGGCAGACTGAGGGGCTGCTGGCAGTGGCACCCAGACTTATCCCTGCTACATGTACTGGCTTTTTGAGAACCTATTCTCTTTGGATGTATACCTTGCTCAGCCTAGATATAGTAGGGAGGGCCTTCCCCAAATCAATGTGCCTTACCCTCTCTGAGGATTGGAGGGAGGTAGGATAGGAGGGTATGTGGAAAGAATGGGAGGAGGGGAGGAAGTGGGAACTTGGATTGATATTTTTTAAAAATCTAATAAATAAGAAAAAAAGAAGTAATTCAGTATACGGTCCCCATGATTACTGAACTTGAAAATGGCACAAAACAAGGCACCATAAATATATAAGTGATCATTCATCATTTGATCAGCCACAGTTATACTTATTTAAAATTATGTTTGCTTTGCTCAGTTATACAGAGTTCCTTATAAATATAGGTGAGGAACGGAAGCGTCTCTGGTTGTTATGACCAACACGTAGAGGTCAACATTAAAGTTTATCCATACTTTCAACAGAGACAAACAGGCTAACGTGAGGGGGGTTGACACAGATTCTGTAAGAAGTCACAAAAGAGTGAGTATAAGTTATCAATATGCACAAAAACACTCAGCCTCGTTGGTAATGAAAGCATTAGAATAGCGCCAGTAGGAGGTTTATTAATGAGACATTTGAATGCATCACTTTGGTAATACAATTGTTTTTAAGGACACCGCTAGTCAGAATGGGTGAAACAGGCTAAAAGGATTGATAAAAATTCCTTCTCTTTTCCTCAGAACATGGAATCGAATCAGACCCAGACGTTCTAAACCTAGATACACACACCAAAGAACTAAAAGCAAAAGTTCGGGGGTACTTCCACACCACTGTTTACTTCAGCAACATTCACAAAGGCCAAAAGTTGGAAATCCAAGTAATAAGAACAAAAATTAAGATCCAAAAGGTAATAATAGGTATTAAAAGAATAATAGAAGCCAGGCGGTGGTGGCGCACGCCTTTAATCCCAGCACTTGGGAGGCAGAGGCAGGCGGATCTCTGTTAGTTCGAGGCCAGCCTGGTCTACAAGAGCTACTTCCAGGACAGGAACCAAAAGCTACGGAGAAACCCTGTCTCGAAAAATCCAAAAAAAAAAAAAAAAAAAAAAAAAAAAGAATAATAGATACCAAAAGAAAAGCAAATGTAAAATACACGTCTTTCTGTCCCACATACACTGGAATGCAGGTACTTTCTTCAAGGCTTTTCTGCTTCCCAGCTTACACATCCGGAGAGACTAATGAATTTCCTTTAAATATATAAGGTAATGCAGTAGTTATTTTTTTCTTTTAACAAAAAATTTCACAAAAAAAATAATAAACTCACGTTTTCCATTGTAATATCATTTGAGGCATTCATCAGATTCACACTTTTGTCAACAGCTACAATCCCAACTATGGACTCAGCCTCTGTCACTGAGATCCTGAGAGAGACCTTCTCAGATGGCTTGACTTGAGAATTACTCCAGAATAGCTTTATCTAAGAAAAGGAGGAGGCAAATTAATTTATTTCATTTTCCCCAGATCAATGACTCAAAACCTACTGATTCTACTTTTGCCTTGGCCCAGGGATAATTTCAAAACCATATATGACTTTTCTCTAAGGAAAGAAAATTTTTTAAACTCCCAGATATTGCCAGGCAGTGATGGTGCATGCCTTTAATACCAGCACTCGGGAGGCAGAGGCAGGCGGATCTTTGTGAGTTTGAGGCCAGCCTGGTCTACAAGAGCTAGTTCCAGGACAGGCTTCAAAGCCACAGAGAAACCCTGTCTCAGAAAAAAAAAAAAAAAAAACTCCCAGATATTTGCAATCCATGAAACATCTCCCTGTGGTATAAGCACCAATTATCCTTCAACTCTCCACCTGGCTTCCTTCCTTTTTCCATTTTCCATTTCTCAGTCCTCAGCTGGTGCTGAATGCAGGACAGCAGTCTATAACATCCGTGCAGAAGGCCACCCTCAGAAAGAAGAGACAGGAAAGAGGAAAACTACCATAGGCCCCGACAATAGGTCCCTAAGATCTTTACTTAGAAATGAGCACAAAAACAGCTCTCTGGAACCTCACAGAACTCTCTACGGTGTGAGTGAAGAAAAGTTCCTTCCAGAAAAGGCGTGGTCAGACCAGACCCTCAGCAGGCTCCTCTATTCTGACTCCATGGCTCCTTGAACTTCATCTGTATGTTCCCAAAGCATGGTCCAACTCATACTTCAAAAAGATCACGACTCCCTCATGGTGTGGGAGGTCCTTCTATCTACATGTTGTTTTTATTGGTTAATGAATAAAGAACTGTTTTGAGCCTATGGCAGGGAAGAACAGAACTAGGTGGGGAAGTCTAGGCTGTATGCTGGGAGAAAGAAGGGTGGAATTAGAGAGAAGCCATAGAGCCACCAGAGACAGATGCTGGGAACTTTACCTAGGAAACCACAGCCACGTGGTGATATACAGATTAATAGAAATGGGTTAAATTAATATAACAACGAATAAAAAGCTAGAGCTAATGGGCCAAGCAGTGATTTAATTAATACAGTTTCTGTGTGATTATTTCGGGTCTAAGCTAGCTGGGAGTTTCTATGTGATTATTTTGGGTCTAAACTAGCTGGGCAGCCAGGAACCGACAAGCACCCTTCTGCCAACACTATCATGAGGCAAAGTCCCATTCCTACTGAGGACCTCCGTGTCACCTAGCTCAGCCCTAACATCAAACTGTGCCCTTGATTACATTGCCCAACCATGATGTTCCCTCCAAGTCACTGAACTATATGCTGGCTTCCTCCCAGGTGTGGCCCCTAACTGGGGCATTTCCTTTCCATCTGAAAACATGATCATCATTATCTAAAAAACCAAAGAAAGGATCTCTTTGAATATGAAATTCAATTTTTCTATTTCATTTGTTCAAAAACATTTCTTCAAAAATATCCTTTAATATGCTCTGTCTTCCTTGGTGGTAATCTTCCATGCTGTTCTTAGCTTCATACCACCCATAGAGGTGTGTATCCTGATGTAAGCCTCCATAACGCCTTTCTAAAATTCACTTCTTTTAGGTGATTATTATAAGGTAAATATTTTTGCCTGAAATCAAGAAAATATGTTGCTACTTCTTTAAAACACTTTTCATAAAAATAAAAAAATAGAAGTTTATATTATAGTTTTTAAAAAGGTAGGGTTACTCAGGGCTGGGGTGAGGCTCACACTAGCACATGAGCTAGCATGCACAAGGCCCCAGATTCACTCTCTGGCATCCAAAAAGTTAATACAGACTGTTTTAAATGAAAGCAAGTGTGACTAATTGATGCTACTTCTCAACGTTTTGAATTTTTTAAAGGAACTATTAAGAGAGCTGTGCTCTACAAATCATGACACTGAAACTGATTCTTCCACTTAGGAAGATCAAGGCAGAAGTGTTCAGTGAGAACAATGGCACATTCTAGAGTCTGTGGGATGATTGTGCTGTGTTTCTTATCAGAGCTGGGGCTGAGGCGGTCCTGCATGAGCTAGCTGCTCAGGCTAAGTATCCCAGGACCACATAGACCTCCAGAGGCAAGGCACTGAGCTCACTGACAGCCTGTCTTCGTTAGCTTACAGCTGATGGAGATAATCCAGAACCCAGCCAGCGCTGCCTCCACACACAACCCTGATGCCCTGCTCCCTCCCCACACCCACCTCACGGTCACACCAAGGTCAACACCATAGCCAGTCTGTGTTGCTGCTGGAGTTCCAGGCCAGAGCAATATTGACTCAACTGGTTAAAAAAAAAAAACGAAATGACTTTGATGACTTTAAGCTAAAGTCTTAAAGCCAGGAAGCACCGCTGACCAATAATAACTGCGGGGCTTACTATGAAGATACATGTCTTCTGAGTATAGGAGAACAAGTTTCCAGACAGCATGGATGACTGATACACTTGCAAGGAAATATTATGCTTCTCAGACTACACCAAAATCAAGTTTTAAACATCGCCACCCTAAGTCTTACCTTATTTGTAAAAACAAACTGAACAGGGATTTTCAGAACATCGTTTATAATTTCCCCATCATCTGCAACATAATACACAATTATGCAGGCCTTGGGAGCCCAGGAAGCTTCTGGTGTTAAAAAGAAAGTTCTCGAATTTTGTTTGCCCACAGCCACCAGCTGTCCCTTTGACACTACCTAAAAATAAAAAAGAAGAAGAGAGGGCAATTATTTGCTAAAGATTATCGTATTTCAACTGAGGTTATATTTATAATAATCTAAATATACATACAAATTCTTAAATTATCTTCACAACCTTTTTACATGTGAAAATCTATGTGATCAGTTTTGAGATGGGAATTGAATTTCAACAGAAAATAGATATTGTAACTGTTAAGACCAGCAATGAATCAATGAAGAATAAATGATAGATGACCACAAAACATATATATGAGTTAAAAAAGGAAAATGGTAACATTAAGAAAACACCAGATTGCAGTAACATGTCATCTTTTACAAACGTTATCTTTAATTTTCAATTTTTTACATTTTTAATTTTCAACTGATACGTAATATCTGCAAAGGTTTATGGAATACAATGCAACATTTCAATATATGTATACAATGCATACAATGTATAACAACTATCATACATTGTATTTATTCATTAATTAACTAAGGTAACTGATTTATCTAGCCCTTCATACACTGGCCATGTCTTTCTTAAGTGTCAGCAGTAATTTTATTATTATTGCCCTTTGTCAAGTTGAGCAAATTCTCACCAGTAAAACAGTATTGAATATTTTTACCGTAAAAGTGTGGATGTCAAAAACTTTTCCTGCATCTACTGAGACAAGTGGTTTTTCTTCATGTAATACATTCCATTAATATTTTTAAAGTGCTTTTTAAATTATGCCTGCTAATTATGTCTGTTCTTGCACCGGGGTTTGTGTACATAAGTACAGGTGCCCAGAGAGGTCAGATGCCACACACACCCTGGAGCTGAAGCTGTAGACAGTTGTGAGCTGCCCAATGTGTGTGCTCAGCATTGACCTCAGGTCTTTTGTAAGGCAGTTCATACTCTTAACCACTGAACCATCTCTCCATTCCAGCACTGGATTAGGTATGTCAACTCTGTGATATTTCTGAGACAGCACTCACGTGCACTGACCATCTCTTTGTGTTGAAAACTATTATTTAATGGAAAGGAATACAGAGATCTAATGGGAAGGCTCGACTACCAAAATTACAAGGCCATGATGGCAAGTTTTATTTTCTTTCTTATATTTCACAATTTTCCGCAATGGATCGATGTTGCCTATATACTAGAAATGTACATTTTATACTTGGTGCAAAATTTAGCTATCTACTTTAAATAAAAATGAAGATGTAGTTGAAGAAAGAAAAGTGATCATACAATAAGAAGAGCAAACTAATCTGTAACAGTTTGAGCATGTCTGGTGAGGACATGAGGCAACAATGCTCGAGATGGTTCTGTTACAGCTCGTGTCTGTGAAAAATTGCCAGCCTTCGGTGACTGAAGGTGCTGGCAACACGAGCCTCAGAACCCCTGGCAGAAGGAAAGAACGGACTCTCCAAAGTTGTTTCTGACCTCCATATACATGCCATGACACACATGAGACAGCATGCATACATACACATAATAATAAATAAATAAAACTTTAAAATAAAGAAATTACCATATAGCTTAATCCTTTGAAAGGTTTGTTGCCACTAACCACCAATTCAAAAGGTGATCCCACCTAGAAAAGAAATACGAATTAATATGCATGCCCTAATTAAAAGGCCATCAAATCATGCTGTGATTATCAAGTGAGTCCTAAGCATTACCTTTACATGTTCCTCTCTGGTTTTAAGCTGGATGTAGGTCCGACTGGGAGAGGTGAACATGCCGCGAACCGCCATATTGCCTACACTATCAAGGAAAGAAGCCTGCAGCAACAGAAACAAAACTATAAATGTTCAGCCTGAGAAAAAATGTGATCTGTTGAGCAAGTATGGAAATGAAATCACTTTCATTTTTGCTTTCAGGCAGAAATACATTCACCAGACATTAGTGCTCTAATTAAAGTCTAACACCTTTAATGCCAGCACTGCAGAGGCGGAGGCAAGAGAATCTCTGTGAGTTCAAGGCCACCCTGGTCTACAGAGTGAGTTCCCAGACAGTCAAGGCTACACAGGGAAACCCTGTCTTGAAACCAAAAGAAAAATAAGAAAGAAAGAAAGAAAGAAAGAAAGAAAGAAAGAAAGAAAGAAAGAAAGAAAGGAAGGAAGGAAGGAAGGAAGGAAGGAAGGAAGGAAGGAAGGAAGAAAGAGGGAGGGAGGGAGGGAGGGAGGGAGGGAGGGAGGGAGGGAAGGAGGGAGGGAAGGAGGGAGGGAGGGAGGGACGAAGGGAGGGAGGGACGAAGGGAGGAAGGTCTTTGCCCTCATATTCCAGAAGAAGTATAGCCCTCACTGACTTCAGAAGCAAGGTCATCTTGTTAAGGAATGCAGGCAGAAGAGGGAATTAAACAGAAAATAGACCACTTCCTTTCCACACAATGGTGAGACAGAAGCAAGAAACATTACACCCTGCTTGACCCATCAAAACAAAGAATCAAAAACCAGCCAGTGGTGGTGGGGCACACTCATGAGGGGAAGGCAGGAGGATTACAGGTTTGAGGGCAATCTGGACTGCACAGTGAGCCCCTACCCTGCTGGGCTGTATAGTAGGACCCTATCTCAATGAAGAACAGCAAAAAACGAAAGCACTCCCAACAGGGCTGCTCCCTACACAGTTAGGGCTCTGACTTGGGCAGAACTGATATTGAAAGAAAGATCACGAGAATTATGGGGCATTCCCAGACAAGCCACACTAGGAGAGAAAGCTCAGGAAAAGTGATTTCAAATAACTGGAAATCAACCAAGATGAGGGTTTGGGGAGCTTCTCCAATGGAATCTTTGCATTGCTATGTATTTCCGTGGTCCTTAAAATGAAATTACAAAGAAAAATCTAAAGTAGACCTTAGCCACTGTGGTAAATGACATCTAACCCTTTCTCTGTCTAAAGCAGACGTGTGTCCACTTCCTGCCCTCTGAACTCTGAGAAGCTGTCTCCCACAAAATGACAATGGCAATAACGTCGCTGCTTGTGGCCTGGGAAGACACGGCACCTGCAGTTGCAGCTCACTGGAGTTGTGCAGGATCGGGAATTCAATCTTACAGATTCCATCTTGGGGGATGGTATAATTTATGATGCTGATGTCAGCCGTGTCCCGCTCTCCATCGCTCCACCTTCTCCAGATGTTGGTATTTTCCCTCTGGGTCACTACTAGGACTAAAGGGTCTCTTCTTTCTTCATGAGTTAGTTCATTGCCATCAGAGCGGCTGACCTTCACCTAATGGTTAAAACGAAATATTTTAAGACAGGCAACAGAGATAGCAAAAGAGTTGAGCCTAGTTGAATGTAGTTTCCATCTGTGCTATTCCTCAATGCTAAACCCACAGCGTTACAGTTATTGGAGGCACCCCAATCCATGTTCGGTAACCCTTCTCCAGGAAGCCTCTGACACCATGGTCACTGCCCCCTTACTCACATGGCTTCCTTCCCTTCCAAGACCCTTGCTTCATGTCTCTTTATGCTCTATTGTCATTGGACTGACAAGAGTGCAGATACTTGAAAAAGACACTTGTATCCTGCCCTTTGGTTATCAGATAACGAAAATATGGAACATACGACATTGAAATTCCCCAGGACTCTCATGCTGCGAGATGAGAAAGGCCTGGATCAGCCAGAGGGGAAACCTTGCTCCTAGAGTTCCAGTCTGTTAGATACCTTACAGGAGAGACAAGATGGGCCATCGGTTGGTGGGATCGTGCCTTGCCATGCCTTCTGACTGCTTAGCTATGCCAGCTCTGGCCTCGACTCCAGCCTTGGGTCCATGACTCCAAAGATGGACTTGTAGGCATGAGGTCGCTGGGTCTCTTTGTACCTCATCCCACTCTGACCTCAACGAATAGATCTCCTTTTGTTTGTTTTTCACCACTAATTTGTCTGCCTTCATTAGCTTCTCAAGCTAAACATGGCTTACCAGGTCCCTAACTATGACCCCAAGTCTGGTAACACTCTGTGTCCCCTTTGGCTCCTTATTCTTGTCCTTTCTTCAAAATTTCCAACCCTCAGCTGGCTTAGCTTCATAGCTTAGTGATTATACCCCAAATTCAGAATTCCCATCCTCACTCACACTCAGTCGCTCCGTTGAGGAAATCTCTACCTGATACCCAGTCACTTCAAATTCAGTACATAACTAATGAAGACACCATCATACCTTTCCTCTTCTTACTACCTACCACCATCCTGACAGACTGGCGATCTCAGTGTGCCCACCTAGACCCCACCTCCCAAACTCAGTGAGTACCAAGCCCCGTATTTTCTCTGCCCTCCCTCTCCACTCCCATAGCTACCACCACAGACTAGACTCACTCCTGGCTGCTGCTGCTCTCTTTTCATAGACCACAAACAGCCCTCCACAAGCACTGTTTTCAAGGGATCTCTCACTCCACAAACACTGCATTCGCGGGATCTCTCCCTCCACAAACACTGCTTTCTCAGCATCTCTCCCTCCCACCAACCCCACACATGCTCTACCCAACCCCCACTCCCACTCCCACCCCCACCCCACCTGTGATCACAGGCTCCAAGTCCTCTCACTGGCTAAAGCGTAAAGTTCAACACACTCACGAGGCCCTCCCGAGCTCAGGGTCTTCCCTTAGTTAACGTTTCCTAACTAAGCTTTGCTTCCTGTTTAATCAAGCAAAGTCCTCAGCTGCTGTGCCCAGGTCCAGTCACTTTTCTGATTGCATCCTGATCTTACCGACAGCTTTTTTTTTTTTTGTCTTACGTCATCTTGCTCCCTGCCTCCCACGCCAACGCGCAAACATGTAAAACACTACTAATCTTGTCATCATTCAAAGTTTCCTCTTCCATAAAGCATCCCTTAAAAATCTCCATCCACACCCCCAAAACAAACTTTCCCTCCCTGGGTCCCCCACAGCTTCATAAGCCTGTCCCAGCACCCTGCCCAGCACATTGTCAAAGTTCAAGTCAGGGAATAGAGCATAAATATGAACAATGAGCAAATGGCATACAAATGAAAATATTAAAAATAAATACATCATTTTGCGTGTTTTCTAAGTAAGTATTAATTCAACATTTTTTCTGAAAAAAGAACATCCTTAATAATAATTTTAATACTATATCTTTGAAGAAATTAAAATCTAGTCCTCAACATCAAACTAAAAATTCTGACTGTCACTTCTTTATTAATAAAAGCTTCAATGTTGTAATCCATATTTAAAAAAACTGCTGGTTAAGTAAATTTTGGGGGAAAAATTGACTGTTCTGAGAAACCACTATAAAAAATATATATGACAAAAGTCATTCGGGAGCAATTCTCCAAGTTCATATATCTAAAGAGGAAAGGTAAGAAACCTCCTTTTGACTTAGTTTTAAAGACACTGAGCACATGATTTCCCATGGTTTCATTTCACTGAGACTCATGGTTAAGTAATAAATACACCCACTTACAGAGGCTGTGAAGTTGAGAGATGGCTTCAAGACAGTCGCATAATCAAAAAACTCAATGATGTAATCATGTTGCTTGAAAAACACATTGGTACTTGCGTTTCTTGAGATACCTGTATTGAGGATTGCACCATTTAAAATGTAAAAGCAGTACGTCACCAAAGGCTTGTGTCTGCCTAAGCGTCTTACTGGAGGAGCTGAAGATCCCAGGGCACATAAGCCTACTTCCGTGATTGAAAATGGTCCCAAGAGAAGCTCAGAATTCTAGCATGTTAGTCTCCTTCAGTAGTTTTTACACCAAATACAGACCAAATACGTTTTGTTTGTTGGGTCAATCGAACAATCTGTTAAACTAGTAATAACAGGTTCCAAACAATTAACTTTTATGTTCCTAAAATACAAAAACTGTCTAGGAACAGGTGACATTTTGGAGTAAGTGGCAAAGGAGAAAAGAGAGAAGAAGTCAGTCCGCTGAAAATGTAGGCCTCCTGTGTGTTTTTCTTATGAAACACCCTACACGTTAAAGCTTTCAACACTAAATAGCCTCCCTAGAAGCGATGAGAGAGCTAGCACAGCGGACAGCTAACAGACAGCAAAGGATTTTACCATCATCGTGGCCACAAACCTGTGAGCGATTCCGTCACGGTAGCTACAATCTCTATGGGCCCGGGGATGGCCATGTCCATGTGCACAGAGTGCTCATCCGAGAAATCCAGGACCTCCTTCATCTCTTTATCAGAGAAAGAGAAGTTGGCGGATCCATTTATCTGTTTTGTTTAAAAATTCCAGTTTACTTTTTGCTTTAGGAATTTAAACTCTAGAAATAAAACTCAAGCTGAGTCACATTCGATAGTCATGCCCCACTTTGTCCACTCGTCTAATGCTAGAAAGTTCCTGTCTTTTCTTAAGGTCTTATTTTGGTAATTCTGTACAAAACTTTATTTTTAGGGAAAAAAAAGTTAAGTTTTCCATACTATGATCTGATTCATAATTCTTTATACCATTTATCATGCATTATGCTGAAAATGGGTGTAGTCTTTCAATAAGGGCTACATTTTCCTGTGGCTCCTATAATTAATCTCTGTTGTTTGCTCGTTTTTACTTGTGAGACAGAGTCTGACAGCTGGTCTGTTTTGCTAGATGGCAGAGGCTGGTCTAGAACTACTGCTCCCCCTTCCTCCACCTCAAGGGTGGAGATAACAGGTGTGTGCCACCACAACCAACTAAGTTCTATTTTTTAATCAAAATTAAAATCTCTGTTGTAAAAGAGAAAAATATCTGCAAAAGTTACCTCAAAGGTTTTTGTGATATTTTTCTTCTCTCTCCAAACAGATAAAGATAAAAACGTAAGTGTTACATGACCCTTCACTGGCTTCCCATATGTGTACCTGGAAAACAATTTTTAAAAAAAATGTTATATCATTACATTTTCAACTTTTTGATGTCGGAGGAAGACAGCAAAAATATCACTTCAATAAGCAGACACTAGCAATTCAACAGAAAAAAATTACATTAAAAACACACCTCTCCTACAATTTAAAAAAAAAAAAAAAAAAGAACCAAGTCAGTCATATTAGCACTGTAATTCTAGCAGTCAGAAAGCTGAGACAGGACAAATTCAAGGCCGGGCTGGGCTACTTCTCAACCCTTCATTTCACGTAAATGTAAAACAGCAAGGAAAACACTAAGGACAAGGAATGTTCTTGGCAAATGGTGATTCTTCAGATTAGTTCTCCAAACGGAACTCAGAACTAGAGCATCTAAAATCAGTTCAAACGCTGTCTGTCCATCATCTTCGCCCACTTAGAGGACATGGAGGAAGCGGCAGCATTACAGAAAGGTGCAGTGAGCTCTAAAGACTGAAAAATCTTACAGCACTGGACTGGCCACCACCTGCATCTCTACAAACTTCACAGTCTATAAAAATGTTTAAGTGTTAGTTGAAGTTATAATCATTATAGCTGATTGTCACATGTCCCAGGATTCACCAGGATCTATCAGATCTTAGATTATAGAGTACCAAATGCACACATATATAGCTACCAAAAAAACTTGACAATTTTTTTGCAAGGAAACTTTAAATAATATTTTTAACCATCACTTCAAACTCATCTTGTGTCAAATTTCACTGCCTGCCACTTCACAGTCTTTACTGAATTCCCTTAATTATTCCCTCTCACAGTAGAGACCGTTCTTCATGTAAAAGGAAGGCAATCTTCAATAAATCACTTTACAGCCAGAAAACCTTTTTAAAATGTGTTTGCTGGGTTCCTCCAATCTCTTTTTCAAACACTGGGCTTTTTGCTTTGCATTTTATGAATTGTAATGATAAACTCACGTTTCCTGAATCTGTTAATTAGATACAGAAATAATCTCTCCTCTGAGCAAACTCCAAAGCAAATACAGAAGCTTCCAAGTGATGAGGAAGGAAAAAAAAATCCACCTTCAAATATACCATCCTTCCAAATAAAAGCAGCAGCGATGTTAGTAGAGACCTGGCAGGGAACCACAGTGCCAAAATCACTCACCTGAGGCCTCGGCATCTGACGTGCTCTGTGTCAGTATAGGCAGAGCCAGAATGCCAGGATGTTATATTTTAAAACGGTCTTATCATATGATAGCTCAGAGTACTTTAAAATAATAACTTAATATATGCTTCAACACAACTTATTTTTTTTTAATTCTGGTTTAAATCTAAAGCCGTGTCTACAGAAATGACTCTGGGGTTAAGAATTTTTTCCCGTTCTAAGACATCTCCCCAGCCCCTAAATACACGAGGTTTCAGAAACCTGACATTGCATGCTATAAGCCCCTCCGTCACTAGTCCATGGGAAACATTTTAAGACTGGCAGCTTGAAGCAGAGTTATGAATGCAAAGACTTGTGGAGATATCCTGGGCCAAATGAAGTATTGCAGGCATTTGCAATTAGGGTCTCTTTAAAAAGCAAAATTTTGCACTGGCGTTCTTAAGTGAGGACAGAGCATTTGTTTATTTATTTATTTATTTATTTATTTATTTATTTTGGTTTTTTGAGACAGGGTTTCTCTGTGTAGCTTTGGAGTCTGTCCTGGAACTAGCTCTGTAGACCAGGCTGGCCTCGAACTCATGGAGACCCGCCTGCCTCTGCCTCCTGAGTGCCACCACTGCCCGGCTTGTGTACAGAGCTTTTTGTCTAAAAAAAACAACAGTTTAGAGCCATTCCAAAAGAAAGATGCAACTTACTTTGCTGTAACGGTTCCACTTAATTTCTTAGCGTTCAAAGAACAATACAAAGGTGTCTGCAAGGTAACTTCAAATTTCGGTAACACTGGAAAAGAAGAGCAATCTCTTGAGGACTCTATTTTACCAGCATCTTCAGTTCAACCATATAAAGAGTTGTTCTAACTAGTTGATAATAGGTATTTCTGGAACTTGGATTTTTTCACACACACTGTTAAATTTAAAAGCCCTTTACGTAATTCAAAATTAGAAATACTAGGTCAACTTTATATGATAATGAAATGGCTTTTGCTTGATTGCTTTACATTTATTTACTGTTTATTTACTTATCCATTTTGCCTGCACGTGTGAGTGCCAGAGCGTATGCATGTACACTACACGTGTGCGGGAGGAACCTGCGGAGAGGAGAGAACCCTGGATCCCCTGGAACTGGAAGTTAGAGGTGATTGTGAGCCATCGTGTGGATGCCGGGAACCAAACCTGGTTCCTCTACAAGACAAGTAGCATTCTTAACCATTGAACCATCTCTATGCCTGCCATAAAATGTTTTACAATTAATATTATTTTAAATAAAGTACTCTACTGTTGGCAGAGGCTGCTTGTTCATTTCCTTTGTCTAAAATCTTGTTTTACTATTTAGGCAAAACTTAAAACCTATTATTAATCAACTTTCTTTTTCTTACATGAAGTCTTAGAAATCTAATATGAATTTTACATATATAACACATATATTGGGACCAGATACATGTCAAGGACTACACACCTGTATATGGTAAGGACTTTGGGTGACACACACAGGTCCAGATCAGGGGTCAGAACAGTATGGCCAGCATAAGCTAAGAGTAGCTTTTATTAATTTTACTAATTGGTTGGAAAAAATCAAAAAATAAATATGTGGTGATGTATAAGTTTAATACATGACAGCAGCATTCACTTATGTATTCTCTGTATCTGCTGCATTCTACAGAGGCAAAGACGAGCAATTATAACAATTACCCAAGGCCTACAGAGACCGAAATGCTTCTTTTAGTTCCATTACAGGAAAATACTTTGCTGGTCCCTGTTCCAGGCCATGACATATGGATGTGAAAATACCATGGGAAACATAGGATCTGGAGGCACGAAAATGTAACAACCTATGTTTCAGAATTCTTTTTGCCTAAATTAAGAGTGACCATTAACTGTTATGTAACCAAAGTTAAAAGGTTCACCTACAAACTCAAAGCCATTATTTAATTTATCAGCTATTAGGGAGGCCCTGGACTTTTTCTCATGTCTACCTCCTCTCTAGCAACTGAGTAAAACAGCTGGACCCACTACTTTGATTTGTGTGTTTACAATGCAATATGGAGTCTGCAAGAAGATGACCTTCCTGAGTTAAAAGCCCTGTCTCCACCGTGTTGACCAAATCAAGATATAGAAAATGACCCGTGTCAAACTGGTAATTATGTTTTTTGTGGTGCTAGGAACTGAATCCAAGCATTGCCCATGCTCTCAACTGAACCATGTCCCCAACTCCAACGTCCAGCTTTCAAAGAATCAAAAAGTTTTACTATTTTATAAGTACAGCAGGATGGGGGGAGTCAGGTACTTGGGAGATGAGATGATAACCACTAATTTGAGGCTAGCCTGATCTGCAAAGCAAGTTCCAAACAGTACTACAGAAAAAATAAAAAAAAATAAAAAAATTATAAAAGCAGTCTGGAGAGGTGACTCAGCAGTTAAGAGCACTGATTACTCTTCCAGAGGACCCAGGTTTTATTGCAAGCATCCCCACTTGATGGCTAACAACCATCCGTAACTCCAGTTCCAAGGGGATCCAGCAACCTCTTCTGGCTTCCACAGGCTCTGCACGTATGTGGTACACAGACATGCATAAAGACAAAACATTTCTGCACATAAAATAAAAATAAATTAATCTCAAAAAAACAAAAGAGAAAAAATAAAAAATAAAAACAGAGAAAGAAAAATTGTCATAAGAAAATACTGACTTTGGAATGTCAGATACTTCGCCTACTTTTTTCTTTATAACGAAATTTCAGAACATTTACAAAGAAATGTATGTTTGATCCTACAAGGAATACTAAAGTTTTAATTTTATTGGAATTTTTATTTTAAGTAGCATGTCTCATGAAAATTTCTCATCTCTATAGAAAGTAAATGGGTGTTTTCTTTCTTCAAAATACATTGAGGAACACTTACCATATTCCGAGACCTCAAATGACTGATAATACTGCTGGTCCTATTGGGAAGACAAGACAAAAACCAAATGGGAGTTAGTTTATTTTGTCCTCTTTTCTGTATAAAATGTTTAGAAAATAATTTTTGAATTACATATAATGGTTTAAAGATCAAAACAATTCATTTTAGTCTGAAAAAATTCATTTTTAGTCAACTTCAGTACCAAGCTTGTGAGACAGAGTTTTTCCTCCCAATTTGTTTACATAAAAAGGTTATCTCCCTAATTATAAGTCATTTAAACAAACTGTTTAATCTGACTTACATCATTTACAAAACAAAAATTAGGTTAAAGAGTTCATAAATTTATGAAGTCATGATAATACATTTTAATCTAACAAAAAAATGACTTAAAGTTTGTTTTGGATGTGACTTTTTAAAAAACATGGGAAAAATGAAATTACTCACAATTAAAATACAAGAAGGCAAGTTATTAAGAACCAACATATCCTACCTTCTAACTCCTTGAATTATTTTCTACTGTAACATTTAAATCAATACGTCCTACCCTACTTTAACAGATTCATTAATTAATCTCTTTTCCAAGATTCACAAGAAAACAAATCTCCTATTTTATCATTTTCTAACTTACAATACTAACTATGCAATCTAAATAGCAAAAGCCGCAGTCAGAGAGTTACGTGATTTGACTGGGAACCTGCACTCTAAAGCTGATCCTTCTGTGCTTATCACAGCAAACAGAGCAGCGATGAAACAAGAGTAGCTTCCCGAGAAATCACAGCTAATCTAAAGCATCTATGTTAAGAATATTTTGAGGCATGGTCTTTCTCCTCTCTCACTTTCTCTCTCTCTCTCTCTCTCTCTCTCTCTCTCTCTCTCTCTCTCTCTCTCACTTTCTCTCTCTCTCTCTCTCTCTCTCTCTCTCTCTCTCTCTCTCTCTCTCTCTCTCCCTCCCTCCCTCTCTCTCTCCCTCTCTCTTTCTCTCTCTCTCACCTAGGACAACCTGGAACAGGCTATGTAGTCCAGGTTAAGCTACATAATTAATGATAATCCTCCTGCCTCAGCCTCCCATAGGCACCAGACCTAGTTCATATTACTTAACCTTCAAGAAAAGATACAGTTCACTTCAAAATATAAAACAAATCTTCACATGCTGACAAAACAGCTGTCTAGGTCTGGATTGTAGATCAGTGCAGAACACATGAAAAGCACTTATCAATCTCTGGGGCTTAACTGCCAATGCTGAAAGGAATAGAGCTGTTTCAAGTTTATCATCATTTAAAGGTTACACTAAATAGGGGGTGGAGAGATGGCTCAATGTTTAAGAGCATTTACTGCTCTCCCAAAGGACTTGTTTATTTTCTGGTATCTATAGTCAGGTGACTCACAATCTCCTGTAATTCTAGCTTCACTTCTGATGCCCTCTTCTGGCCTCTGTGAGCAACTGCACACTCACATATACATACCTCCCTCTATATGTACTTATGCATGCGTACATACACACACGCATAGTGACATAATTTGAAACAAGTCTTTTTTAAATATTTATTTATTTATCCATCCTAAAAAAATGTGTTATTTGGATCAGCCTTAAGAATCTCCATCTTGATGATCCCTACTTCAATTATTGGCATATCATATATAGAAATATTATAAGCTGCATGATTCTGATTCACTATACTTTGTTATCTTCAAAAACAAAATCAAGAAGGTATTTGTTGCCTGACTTATCCAGGAAGATATAAAATTAACATCTGTCACCAAACTGATATGGCAACAACAGACCACAAACTGCCCCAAACAAGGTCATGATGAGTAAAATGAGTTTATCGTTTTAATGATTTATTTAATAAATAATTTATTTAATAATTTATTTGTTATATTTTATCAGTGTTGCCTGCATGTATGTCTGTGTAAAGGTGTCAGATCTTTGAGCCACAGACAGTTATAAGTTGAACCCTGTCAAGTGCTCTTAACCGCTGAGCCATCTCTCCAGCCCTCATAAAATGAGTTTATTAGAGCTTACTTAGTGGATAACTAGAGAGAACTGCATTTTTCAGAAATTGCCTCCACTACCACCACTAAGTTCCTATACTACAAGACTCTAAGATCACAGTAGAATTGATACAAATCTGCACACAGAGCCCTATCTGGTGTTAAAAACAAATTGCAAGCTCAGACAACAGAGAGATACCCAATTTTAAAAAGTAGAAATGACAGCTGGGCGGTGGTGGCGCACGCCTTTAATCCCAGCACTCGGGAGGCAGAGGCAGGTGGATCTCTGTGAGTTCGAGGCCAGCCTGGTCTACAAGAGCTAGTTCCAGGACAGGCTCCAAAGCTACAGAGAAACCCTGTCTCCAAAAAAAAAAGTAGAAATTAATCAGACATGGTGGTACACATTTTAGTCCCAGTACTTGGGAGAAAGAAGTAGGCAGATCTCTGAGCTCGAGACCAGCCTGACCTACAGGGAGGGCTACACGGAGAAACCCTGCCCCAAAACAACAACGGCAAGAAGTATAAATGAGTACAGCTCAAACACTATAAGGTGCAGACAAAGCCCGACTCTATTTACAGTCTGTCTAATCAAGGATTCTGATGGTCTCAGCAAACATGTCCAACCATGGGGAAAGTCACTTGTTTTGTTGCAGTCTGGCACACAGAAGAGCTGACTGGTGGCTTGCTACAAGGGGGAGTCACTGAATAGGATCCAGAGAACTAGTCTCTTTTCAGTAATTCAGCTATTTTGCCCCATTTGCTGATGAACAATTCTACACTTGATCTTAGCCAAAAGGCCGAGAAGCGATTGATGAACAATTCTAGTCTTTGGAATAGTTTCTTTACTACTGAGGCCAAGACAAATAAGCCCAGGGGGAAGAGGGGCTCGGCTTTTGGATCTCTTGTTCTTCCAGAGGACCTGGATTCAATTCCCAGCACCCACATGGAGGCTCACAACCACCTATAACTCTGGTTCCACCAGTTCCAATGTCCTCTACTGACTTCCAAGGGCACCAGACATGTACATGGTACACATGCCTATATACAGGTAGGACATTTTATACACCAAATAAATCTTTAAAGGTTTAAATTTAAAAGTTAGTTAGCATCGGGACCGAGATGTTCTCTGTTGAGTTAATCATATACAGCAAACATTAACTAGTACATGAAAAACAACACATGAGTTCTATAGTTTTGTTTTCCTTTTTTTTTACTGTTGTTTCTATAGTAATGACTCCTAAATCATTATCTCTAGCCCCAGTCCCAGCTGAGAGATTCAAGTTCAAATCCCCTTGCTGTCATGTCCTCCCAAATGTCCTGGGTTTGTTTCTCCGGATGGAGCTTCTTCCCTGCCAACCCCCCACACACACCCAAGTCATTCAGCGCGCCCCTTCTCCCCTACAGCATCCTGTGCCCAGTTTAACATAATATGCATAATCATTGGCTGTGCTCCACCCTCTTTAAGAAACTGAAATCCTTGGGGCACAGTTAAGCAAGCTGTTGATGTCTGTTGAATGAATGCATGTATAAACATGACCTACTTGATTCTTGTCCCCAGGCCAATTGCCACAGTTCTTGAGGAGCCCCAGTTATCAGACAGTATCTCTTCTGAGATATTCAAATAACTTTCTCCTGTAAAGAGTCAGGCTGCCTTGAAGAGGCAAGCAACAGAAAAGGAACCATGACTGTGTTCTCAGTTTCCAGGGAACCAATGCCACAGAGAGGAAGAAGCCATGCCAAAGGAAGCTGAAGAAAAAGAAGCCAAGTCCTTCCCTCTTTTATCCCTTTAATCATGATAGTAAACTAAGAAATCATTTAATAAATGCATGTTTTATGTCACACAGCATTTTCCCATGGTGTTTACAAGGGGCAAAATAAATTATTCTACTGACCAAAGAATCTGGAAAACAAAATGAATTTTGCAACATATTGTCTGTTGGATAGTCAAGAAGCTAGAATCAATTTTTTTCAATAAGTTTAGTTATTTTTGTAAAACTCTTTTACAAAATAGATATTCAAAAATTGTAGACACACAACTGGAACCTCACCACTGCGGGGCTGAGACGGGGGAATCACAGGTTTGAAGTAGACCAGCCTAGGCAATAAAAGAATTCCAGGCCAGTCTGGGTTCACAGTAAGGCCTTGTAACAAAGGGGAAATGGTAGAAAAGACTGAAACAGCTCAAGTTAATAACAACTTTGACAGTCAGCAGCCATGTGTACCATATACAATCACAAAAAACGAAGTCTGTGTACTAAGTATTTCTGATGGTCTAACACAGGGATCCACATATTGTTTTTTTTTTCTGGTAAAGAGCCAGGTAGGCCAGACACTAAACGCTTTAAACCGTGGAGGCCAGATGGTCCCCGTGCCCACTATACAACAGTGTCAACATACTGAAAACATATATCCTGAGATCTGGAATGGTAATCCTCCAGCATCGTTCTTTTTGCTCTGAATCGCTTTGACCATCTGGGGTCTTTTGGAGTTCTGTGAATTATAGAATGTTTTTTGTGTTCTGTTTCTGTGAAGAATGTTATAGAGACTTAGGGGATTGCATTGAGTCTATAAGTTGTGGGAAATGGGAAGCCCTCATTTGCTATTAGTGGAATTGCAAACTGGTGCAGCCCCTCTGGGAATCAGTGTGGAGAAGTCTCAAAACTCTAAAGAGAAATCTACCATAAGACCCACCTGTTCATCACTTCTTGTGGATACGCTCAAAGGACTTGACATCCTACTCTACGGGGAACCGCTCAGCCTAGCTAGAAAGTGGCAACAACGTAAAGCGTCCTTCAGCTAATGAATGAAGAATGAAATGTTATATACACTGTGGAATGCTATTCAGCTTTAAAGAAAATGAAATTTAAGATAAATAATAAATCTAGAAAAGATTATATTAGCCAGATGTTGTGGTTCATGACTTTAATCCCAGCACTTGGAAAGCAGAGGCAGACAGATCTCTTAGTTGAAGCCAACCTGATCTACAAATTCAGTTCCAGGGCAGCTCAGGTTACACAAAGAAACCCTATCTTGAAAAACATAAACAAAAAGAAGAAAGAGAGAGAGAAGATGATACTGAGTGGGGTAACCCAGACCTAGCAAGATAAATGCTCTGTGTGTGTGTGTGTGTGTGTGTGTGTGTGTGTGTGTGTGTGTGTTAAATGAGCTTAAGACACTTGAGTTGACAATGCTCCACCTGAAAGCCTCAGACCTCCTAACAAGAGCCCTGCACTAGACGTGAGAAATCTTTTTGAGTTCTTGGTCAAGAAAGTGCAAGAGTCCCAAGATAACACAGGCTATGTCTGTTGCCCTGGGCTGTCTCCCTATTAGGTAAATCCCTATTGCTGAAGATACCATGTACTTCAAACACAGGACTCAAAAAAAAAAAAAATCAAGCTGCATCTGACCAGAAAACCTCCTCCTCCCCAAGTTAGTTTTGGTAGCACCAAATGGTGCTATGCAAAATGCCAAAGCAGGAAAATCCATAGTCCTACCCAACTCTGAATCACATGCCTGTGAATCACAACAGTGATCAGGATAACAAGACACACCTAAAAATGTAATCATGCCTCTTAGGCCTTGGCAGGAACCACAGCTGTCTAGTTGGACTCGAGGCCCACTTTGCAAGAGGGAAATCCTGGAAGGCTAGGAAGGTCATAGATCCCAGAGGAGAATCTATTCCTACCACTATACTAGACCAGCATGACACCCAACGGCATCCCAAATAGTTGTCCTTGTGCTGGCAGGAGGCAGAGGCAAGCTACACAAAGAAATTCTGTCACGAAGAAAGAAAGAGAGAGAGAGAGAGAGAGAGAGAGAGAGAGAGAGAGAGAGAGAAACTATTTTATAAAATAGATTTTAGGATGGATTTACTCCATGCTGACTTACACTCTAAGAAAAGAATTAATTAAATTCATTTCCAAATTATTCTTTATTAGTTCTAGCAAACTAAACTAAGCTTGACTAAACAAAAAACAATGACAAAACACAAGTAATTAATAACCTCATCTTTTATGGGACATACAAATTTCTTTTAATAATTTTCATAAAATTGAGAAAATTTAATATACTTCAAAACGAGTTTTTAAGCTAAGTATAACTGAACAAATGAAGTCACATTCACTCTGTCAGACACCGGAGGGAAGGGCTGACCTGGGACACTTGAGTCTTCCAAGCAGACACTTTCCAGTCAAGAGAACACTTAGCTCATCGGTTTCCTCTGAGCTCCTCTTTCCCCAGATGGACGCTGACTCACAGCAAAGTGTTCCCATGGAAAGAAAGCACATACATTCACTCACAGTGTATGGATTAGATCTTCTAAAGGTCTAAGGCAAAAACAGGGAGGAAACAAAAAGATCCAGGAGATATTCTCAGCAATTTCAGTAGTCTATCTAGACTCCTGTCTCAGAATAAACAGCACATGGTAGGAGTGTATATTGTGGGAATGAGACAATTGAAGGAGAAGAAGACCTTAGTTCACTACCCCTCTTCAAAACAGAAAAAGAGATGCCGGACTAGACTACAGACTGGAAGCACAGAAACTGTTGAAACCATCTCAGGCTACTGAAAAGTCTCTCTAATAATGAGACTCTCCCCACTTCTTCCTCTCTCCCTCCTCCCCCCCTCTCCCTCCCCCTCTCTCTCTCTCCCTGTATGAAAGCCAAAGGGCAACTTGGTTCCCAGACAATATCAGGAGTATTCAGAGTGTGAGGGCCATAGACAGGGCTTGGTTCCCTCCTCCACCTTGTGGGTTCCATGAATCAAAGCCAAGCAGCTATGCTTGTCAACAACCATCTTGAACACTGAGCCATCTAGTCAACCCTGCAACTACTTTCCATATAAAGATTAAAGACAAACTGAATTTTTCACATGATTGTACATAAAGGGTATTAAAATGGAACTATTTCAGACTAGGTTTTGGTCTCTGCCCCAAGACAATGGATGCAACTACATCCACATTGGAAAACAAAGAGCAAGACTCTCTGTGGGACTTGTAAAGGGTTACACAACCCGACCTTACAATTCTCACCCCTTCGACTGCGTAAAGGACATGAAAGGGTCAAGAGGAAGATAAACTGTGGAAATTTTAGGAGAATGGTCCCGGGGAAGCAGTTCTGACATACAGCTCCCCCCAACTCAGCAGGGAGTCGCTCACCCCTTACTTCAAACCTAGAGAAAGGTTCTTGGGTAAAACAATCCAGCAAGTTGACGTGTCCTTGGGAGCCTCTTCAAACTACCACTCATATGCTCTTGGAACACTTGAAAAGCTAAAGAGAATTTACTCGCTGGCCCGCTACAAGGAACAGCAGGGCCAAGAGTATACGCTGTGTCTGGCAGTGGTGGTGCATGCCTGTAATTCCAGCACATGGGAGGAAGAAGTCGGTGCATCTCTCAGTTTGGTCTACAGAGCAAATTCCAGGACAGCCATGGCTACCCAGAGAACCCCTATCTCAAAAAAAAACAAAGAAAAAAAAATAAAACAAAAAGAGTATATGCTGTGTTGAGGGTGGTCTGCACCACCTGAATGCTGAAAATCAAAGAAGGCATTAGAAATTTCCCTCAACTGGATTTCCAGAACATGTAAATCATCACAGATGTGTTCTACACAGATCAAAACAACTTCAGGCTAGGTGAAACCATGTCAAGAGGAAAAAAAGGAGTTGTGTGTGTGCACTCTGGGTGCAAGAGAGCTGAAGGAGGAGTTATGAGCTGCCAATCAATGGAGACTGACAAAATACCTCCCAGCAATAACAAGAGTGTCAAGAATTTCACAAACTAGTTCAAAGGAGGAAAGGTCCTGCTAGTGGTGGCTCAGACCTCCAATATCAGCTACTCGAGAAGCTGAGGCAGGAGGCTCCTGAGTTAAGCTCAAGGACAGTTTGAGTAACTTAATAAGACCCTACCTCAAAAGCAAAAAATTCAAAATAAATAGGGGGAAAAAACAAATCACAACTAGCCTAGCCCAGATGCAGAGGAAGCAAGATAAGAAGACAAGAATGCCTGATGAAAGGTACCAAGTCACATGGCTAACACAGACAAGAGTTATGGGTTAATTTAAGATATAAGAGTTAGTTAATAAGTTATTAAAAAGCCTGAGCTATAGAACAAGCAGTTTATAATTAATGTAGGCCTCTGTGTGTTTCTTTGGAACTGAACGGCTGCAGGACCAGATGGGACAGAAACCTGTCAACAGAAAGAGGAGGAAGGAAGGGAGGGAGGGAGGGAGGGAGGGAGGGAGGGAGGGAAGGAGGGAGGGAGGGAGGAAGGGAGGGAGGGAGGGAGGGGAGAGGAGGAGGAGGAGGAGGAGAGGAGGAGGAGAGGAGGAGGAGGAGGAGGAGGAGGAGGAGGAGGAGGAGGAGGAGGAGGAGAAGAAGAAGAAGAAGAAGAAGAAGAAGAAGAAGAAGAAGAAGAAGAAGAAGAAGAAGAAGAAGAAGAAGAAGAAGAAGAAGAAGAAGAAGAAGAAGCTTTGTTTTAATGTCTAATAAGCAAGCTCAGGGGATTCCAATGCCAGAAGACCACAGTAGCACAATGAACACAGTCAACTATGTTTTAGCTTATTCTATGTGTCATCTTTATACATCAAGTAGGAATATTTTTTAATCCTTTCCCTTTCTTCCCTTCATCCAATTCAACCTGGTGGATATCCAATATCTTCCACAGCTCCGCACAAAGACTGAATCTTCTTTTCAGCTACTACTGCCCCAAGCCTTTGACACAGCACATCGCTGCTCTGTTGTCTACAGCTGTGCCTGAGCTCAGAGCCTCACTGCACCTCCACCTGCCTTACTGCCCTCCAAGTCCTGAGGTCCCCTCTGGTCCATCTGCTTGCCACATACGCTTACAGAGCTGTGAAGAGTTTAAACATCTCTAATAAAAGCCCTCTAGGTTTTAGCAGGGAAGCCTGGAATCCAGCATTGAAATGACTTGCCCATAGTCCCTCAGCTGAATCCCTAGGGCCATCTCTGCAGCTCCCAATAGAGAGCTCTCTGAATTTGCTGCACGAGGCCTGGGGACTTAGAGCATCTTCAGACTCCTAGTTTATTGATCTCTGTATTTGATGTAAGAAGCCAGGGACCTCTGGGGACCTCGTGACTCCCAATCCAGAGCTCTCTATATTTGTCACCTAAACCCCCCCCTCCACTCCTTATTGTAAGGCCCTCTCTTGTCACCTTCATGTGTGGCCTTACTCATAAGAGAGCAGTCCCATGTTACTGGCATCATTTAGATCCTTACTAACCTGGATATGCTTGAGCTATTATCTATAAAATATTAGGCAATCTTCTTCCTCTTTGATTTTTACCATGAAATTGGTTTTTTAAAAAAGCATTAAAATGAACAAAAAAAATCACAATGGAAGCATCATCATATAAAAGTGTACTGTATTTATGCTGGCTTACTTAGAGGAATGACAGTCAATAAAAGAACTCGCCCAGGGACTGAAAATGTTTATTAACATTTACATTGCCCTTTCCTTGCTGTGTTTAGAGCCCAAACATCTGTGCTCTAAACCGTAGTTACGATGCATTTCTCTAGGGATTTCAACCCAAACTGAGCAGAGCCATCTCTGGTGGGCTTAATAAATAAGAGAGGTCCAACTGCCACCCTGGAGCCACTGAATCGGAATCACCAAGGCTAGCGCACAAGTATAATGGAACATTCATCCATCCATCCATTCGGCCCTCCCTTCATTTACTCCTTCAACAGGAAATGGGTGCCAGGCACTGTGATGGAAATGGAAGGTGCCTTCTCTGTGAAGAGAGTCCGGCCTAGTGAAAAGACACTTACCAAGTATATTTATGTGTACTTATAAACTATTACAAACAGTGATCGAATTCGTGGAGGCTAAAACTGGAGATGAGGTGGAGAAGTAGAATCAGATCAAGCAAAGTCTTGGGTAGGTAACAGTGATACACGAATTTTACTCTGCGTGCAATGAAAAGTGTTTGGAAAGCTTTAAGCTGGAGAATAACGTGATCCAAGCACTGCTTAGATTGCGTTTCCTGATGTGTAGAGAATGGGTTGCAAGTATGAAAATGAGCAAATTTGCAGAAGATGACTAAGAGACATCCAGGGAAACTGTGATGGCAGCTGTGGAAGGAGATGGAGAGCAGGGAAGAAAGAGAAACGAGTCCATCTGAAATGTACATCAGAGTAGATGCCACGGAAGTCGGTGGAGGCTGGATATGAGCGGTAGGTAAGCATAAGATGTCAAGGAGAATGCCAAGGTCACAGGCTAACACAGCCTGAAAGGAGGGCGGAGTCAACCAGTAAAATGGAGAATGCTGGGGGACAACCAGATACGGTGGGGACAATCGCAAGGATGATTCGGAGACCCAGGTGTTCTCAGAGACAAGCTTGAGAGTCATTGGCACATAGACAGAGGTTGAGAGCATGCCTATGAGTGGACTCGCCTAAAATGAATTATGAAATGTACTGAAAAGCAAACTTCACAAAATGCCAATGTGTACGAGATGACACATGATAAAAACAGGAGAACAGGAACCGCAAGCCACAACTTGAGGGACTGGGGAAGTGAAGGCAGAGAGATTAGGTAACTGTTTTTTGCTTTGGAAGACTGACTAGAAAGAGACAGTGACATCACTGGAGGCAGAAGAAGAGTCAAAAGCTCTGCTTATCATTTCCGTTTACTCTTTTTAAAGATGCATTTTGTTTTATGCGCCCCATTCGTGCTGTCTGGCAGCACAGACTTTCCTACCCCTGGAGTCTCATTTCTGTTTGTACCCCGAGATTCACTACTCTGCTTCTCTGATCTTTCAGCATTTACCCCTTTATCTGCCTCAGGGTTTTTATTAAGACCAATTAGAGTTCGTGCTACAGTCTAGTCTGTTGTCCCAACCTCGTTAGACCCGTGTAATCCTCACCAGCCAAGTGTCTCCATTCAGTGTGTGCCCCACTGAGGAGACGGAGCTAAGGGATCCATGAGGTCTGGCACTAAAACCCATAATTATGGTGCTATGAGACTTGGTACATAACAATGTGAAAATCCGGCATGTCTATGAACGCATAGAAAACTCACTTAGACCCACAATCACCCTCACACTACACGTGAAAGACCTAGAAATGTTAGTCAGTCAGAAGCAGCGGGGCCGGGGAGACAGCTCAGTTGTGAGATGCCCGCTACGTAAGCATAAGAACATGAGTCCAAGTCTCCAGCACCCACATAAAAGCTGGGTGTAGAGACACGCACCTATAACAGAGAGGGGCAGACAGACAAATACCAGGGACAGATCCTGTTCAAAACAAAACAAAACAATATGGAGTTCTGTAGTTAGGTCTAAAGCTTTTTTAAAAAAAATTAAAATAAAACAGAGAACAAAAGAAGATGCTCTGGCCTCCACATATGCATGTACATGCATACCACACACACACACACACCACACACCACAGCCACAAACACGCATGTACATGCATACCACACACACACGCCACACACCCCGCAAAAGTCATTACCCCAAAATCCTGAAAATTTGAATTGAATTGGGATGGTTGATGTGAAACTCCCAAAGAGCCAATTTTTTAAAATTATGTAATAAAAAAGGACGGGAGGGAGGGAGGGAGGGAGGGAGGGAGGGAGGGAGGGAGGGAGGGAGGGAGGGAGGGAGGGGAAGAAATACATAATGACCAAATGCACTTTAAGTTATTCTAGAAAGGCTAGCAGTCAGAAACGCATGACTGTCTTATCCTATAAATGAACACGTTAGAGTTGGATAGATGCCGAGGAACCCACAGGCTGTCCACTGAACCATCCTTTCCCGCCCTGGGGGACCGCATGACTAAAACACGTACTTTCTGGTTATCTACAATCACTGCACACGAGACCTCTGAGAGTGTCTTTCCATGGTGATGTGGACATTATTTCACAGTTTTTCTACAAACAGAAGAAAATGAGGTTTCAAATTTCTCTCCTGAAAATCATTTTCCCCAGTTTTGTACTGAGAATGGTCACTGCCTCAAAAAATACAAACATGGTATATGATGGTGACGCATTCAGATAATGAGTCTGTCCCATCCATAGTCCTGATTCACAGCTAAAACAAGTAGGTGATAATAATAAAGCCCCTGGATGCAAAGCAGGAGTTAAGCAAAGACAAAAACCAGAAGTGAGGCCATGGCCAGAGCCAATTTCAAACATGCCTTTGAGTATACTGACCCCTGGTGGCCGGCAATTTCGTTAACGGGGATCTATCTTTTTTCTTAATTGTATGTCTCTTTTGGCATTTTTATCAACAATAAGCACTTAGCGTTTGTCTTGAAAAGGATTAAGATACTTTCTAAAATGCGAAAATTGTAAAATACATATCAAGACAAATAATAATTGTTATCTTATATGCAAGCACTGTGCCTGGTCCAGGGTCTGGAACATATGCTCCTTATGTACTTATAGATTACCTTTGCTGTTCATTGCTCTAGTGTGGATGACCTGAGGCTTAGAGCATCAGGGACTAGAGAGCTGCCATTGATTCTGGACTGAGCTATAGGTCAAATGGGAGGTCAAAACAGCTCCCCTTTCCCACATCAGTGTTCTTGAGAAGTTAATTTCTAGACCGTGGTCTTCCTATCGTAAAATGGACATAGCTGCACCATTATCACAGAATTATCTATGAAGAATAAATGAAAGCATATATACAAACTGTGTCTGTGCTTTCCCAGAGAAGATGTCAGCCTTCATAAAAGTTACTACATTATATACTTGTTATAGAATATAAATATAATTATTTTATTATAATAGTGTGTCAGTGCTTATACAGGGAAACTCTTAAAAATCAGCATTTCTAATGGTGGCCAACAGTTCCTGCATCTTCTCCAATTTCATATTTTTCTAATGTCTAGATTTTTGTTTTGGTTATTACTACACTAAGCTACAAATCAGGAAAATAAGCAAACACCTCTACTACAAATCTTACATATAGTATTTAAACATTTATGAATACTTAAGTATTATGAACACTCGCTGCATATATGAACCTCTTCTGCAACACTGCCTCCAATAGTCTTCAGAGCCATTTCATGCATTCAGAAAGATCAGCTAAATTGACAAGGTTGAAGTTGGTGGCTGTACAAACATCTGCAGACACCGCTGGCCACTGAGCAGATGTAAGAGTCTCACAGGACTCTAGCGCTGAGCCCTTAAGTCAGTTCCCACGGCTTGCCCACAGGATTCCTTCCTTACGCTGCTGCAGGCAGGTGCTATTTCACGCATCTCACCCAATCCATCATCTCGCACCTCTTCCAGAATCTACATAAAAACTGATTAAATATTAACTCATCTGCCTATCACAAACTATAGAGTAATGTAAATATTATACATTCAATGACCAACATATCTCGTAAATAGGTGACACTGATTTTTTTAATAATTTTAATTTGAGTGGCATGAATTTGCCATATAGCCATCTCCGAGAGCTGTTCTGTGGTGCTGTTGCCCACGTTGTTGGCAACAGATCTCTGGAATTTCCTCTTGCAGAACAGAAACTACACCATCAGAACAACTCCACCTCCTTGTACCACCCCTCCCTGGCATCCACCATTCAACTTTGTATTTCTCTGATATTCAATATCCTGAATATTGCATTTACTTGAGATCACGCAGCAGTTGACCTTTTGAGGCTGATTTCACTCAGAGTAAAATCAAGGGTCACTTGAGTTGCAACTCATGTCTGAATAACGTTTCTCTCTAAGGTGAGAACCTCTTTACTTTTTTGAAGCATGAACTGATAAATAATTTTTGCCAATAATGAATTACATCTGTGAATATTTCAACTCATATCAGATAGACCAGACAAATACACTTAATAGTTACACCAAGTATGACTCTTTCACCCGAACCTATAAAGGAGCACCCCAAGATTGAGGTGTGGCAGGCACAGTGACCCATCACCTTGTCACGTTACTTTTACAGCAAGTCGTGTGCAGTGGTTCATGCCTGTGATCCCAGCACCCTGGAGACAGAGGCAGACATAATAAGAACCTCTCTAATAAATAAATAAATAAATAAATAAATAAATAAATAAATAAATAGAAAAAGTACCAACTAGAAAGATTCAAGAAGTTAAATGTCTTAATATCTCAAAAACAGAACTAAATTATTCCTCCGGGTTGCTCCCTTGTGGAAAGACAATTCTAAGAGGTCATAAAAACTGCATTTTACGTGCTTGCCAAAGATCCTCTTATCAATAAGTCATGATTGAATCAAGACTATTGTATTGTAGAAAAGGGAACATAGAGGAGCAGGGAACAATACAACTAATACTGAAGACCTCTGAAAAGACCATAAACAAACCTACTACCATATAGAAAACTACTACTTTAGAAGCTCCCAAAAATATATACATGTAAACATAAAAGACGTTAAAATGGAGTTGTCCTATAATGGGATGGGGAAATGGGGAGGAGGCCACTTCCAAATACCAGAAACTAGCAAATAAAAAGCTCAGGTCCTGGTATGAGTTTCTTTTCTTTGTGTGACCCCATAGCTCCCTCAAACATCACCGGCTATTACCATTGCTCCTGGTTGTCCTCCAGACCCTGTTACTAAAGACACATCATATTTGAATTATAGAACATGGAAAAGTCAAACTAGTACCAATCTAGAAGTTTGTTCCCTACTCTCTGGAAGGTCCTAAATGTGCCACTAGGGGAGGAAAAACAACCAAGTCTTACTCAGTCGTGACCATGTATCTACAGTAGTGAGTTGCCTAGCAAGACATGCCCACATGTGCAAAAACATAGTTGCACAAATGTTATCTGAGCAACCAACCACTTGGTTTTAGGTAGCCAACTACTTGGATTTAAGATCAACTCCTCAAGACAGAACTCATGCCAGGTACTAATAATTAGGCCAGAAGCCCACGGCTGGCTAGGTCACAGGCCCTAGAAGAGAACCTAATACCATTATTCTGCTAAGTGGACACAGAACTAAATTGTCTTCTAAGTTCCTACCTTGAAACCCATAGATTAATGCATGTCTCAGCCCTTATCAGCGAAGCGTCTTTTTATAGTAGACAGTGACTAACATGTAGAAAATAAGAGATTATGAAGTGATTAACTTTAAATGGAACATCTATGTCACACCCCCTCACCCTCAAGGCTCAGGTATCATGGAAGAGAGGGTGGAAAAATTACAATTTTTACAATTACAAAGAGCCGACGGTAGCAGCCATGACAGGGCCACAGGACACATCAACTCAAAAGTGGCTGTAACGGCATAAGTAATACAAGAACAAACCAAATAAAATCCCACCACGGATGAGGGCAGGGCTCCTAAAGTCCTACCCCTAGCTGGACAACTGTTGGCAATTGACGGCTGCTGGGGTAGGCCATTTGTAGTCCAAGGTACCATAAGAAAGCAGACCGAGCAAGCTATGGAGAGAGCAAGCCAGTCAGCAGCTCCCCTCCGTGATCTCGGCATCTGCTCTGCCTCCAGCTTCCTGCCCTGCTTGAGTTCCTGCTCTGACTTCTTCCAGTGGCAGACAACGATGCTGAAGCAGAAGGGAAATAAACCCTTTCCTCTCCAAAGTGCTTACAGTCATGGTGTTTCATTGCAGCAATATAAACCCTAACTTAAAAAACAATTACTGTATCTGAGGGAAGCTGAGGCAGAGAGCAACAGAGGGCACACTCTACCGCTCCTGTCCTTTTACGTCACAGACGTGTACTTGAGGGAAGTAGATGCAGGAGGCAGGCAGGAACTCTGAGGAGAAAGGCCTGAGGAACAGCGTCAGTGTGACTGTAAAGCCACGATTTCTAAAAGCAAGAACAACACAGGTTGGCCCAGTTGCTCATTTGAATCATTCTTGTGAAAGATAAAATGTGCCAGTTGGAGAATTTTGTGTTCAGTACTCAGTCTTTGAAGAGTCAACCCATGCAATTAATAAGCACACATTTATTCTGTTTTAGAAAAAAATGACAAAATGTTTAAACCTTCAAACATGCTATGATGGAAAAAGGCAATGACGATAATGAAGCCCACCCTATTGAGAAATATGGCAAATTAACAATAAGTCACTGAAATTGTCCAAATGGTCATGGTAATTTATTTCTGTTCATAGAATGACTCCAAAATTTTAACACGTGAACAATTTAAACAATTTTTATATTCTCCCCAAAAAGTATATTTATACTCACATTTACTTGAACCTGAATGGACCAGTCCCCAAGTATTGGATGAGAAGATAATTGAAAAGTTTTGGAGATGACCCCGAGATCACCTTGCTGAGAAAACCACTGTTGAATCATGTTAGACTTTGGATCCTAAAACAAAAACCAAACCATGAGTGTTAGCTGTGGAAGGCTGCCCAAGAGAAAGTGTATCCTACTTGGGAATGATGCCTGGCAGTACGCACCTTCCCTAGGCAGTCCAGAACTTTCCCCCAAAACATGGCACTAAAATAATATGATGGTTAAACTTCATTGTCAACTGGAGGAGAGTTTGGAGTCACCTAGGAGACACACTCCTGGCAGGGTGGGGGGAACCTGTGAAGGTATTACTGAGGACAGAAGAACCGCCATGAAGGTGGGCTCACGGCCGGGCAGTGGTGGTGCACGCCTTTAATCCCAACACTCGGGAGGCCGATGCAGGTGGATATCTGTGAGTTTGAGGCCAACCTAATCTACAAGAGCTAGTTCCAGGATAAGCACCAAAGCTATACAGAAAAACCCTGTCTCAAAAAAGAAAGAAAGAAAGAAAGAGAGAGGGAGGGAGGGAGGGAGGGAGGGAGGGAGGGAGGGAGGGAGGGGAGGAAGGGAGGGAGGGAGGGAGGGAGGAAGGGGAGGGAGGGAGGAAGGGGAGGGAGAGAGGGAGGGGAGGGAGGGAGGGAGGGAGGGAGGGAGGGAGGGAGGGAGGGAGGAAGGGGAGGGAGGGAGGGAGGGGAGGGAGGGAGGGAGGGGAGGGAGGAAGGGAGGGGGGAGGGAGGGAGGGAGGGAGGGAGGGAGGGGGGAGGGAGGGGAGGAAGGGAGGGAGGGAGGGAGGGAGGAAGGGGAGGGAGGGAGGAAGGGGAGGGAGAGAGGGAGGGGAGGGAGGGAGGGAGGGAGGGAGGGAGGAAGGGGAGGGAGGGAGGGAGGGGAGGGAGGGAGGGAGGGGAGGGAGGAAGGGAGGGGGGAGGGAGGGAGGGAGGGAGGGAGGGAGGGGGGAGGGAGGGAGGGAGGGAGGGAGGGAGGGAGGGAGGAAGGAAGGAAGGAAGGAAGGAAGGAAGGAAGGAAGGAAGGAAGGAAGGAAGGAAGGAAGGGGTTCCCTCCGAGTGACTCAGAGGAGAAAGAAGGGAGCCTGAAGACAGGTGACTTTCATCTCCCTCTGCATCCTGAACACGGATGTCATGCGACCAGCTGCCTCATGCTTATGCCACCAGAGCGACAGCTGCATTTTACCACCACCATGGTCCCTGCCATGAAGGACAGCACCCTCAAACTATGAGCCAACACTGACCCTTCTTTGAGGTGCTCCCACAGGCATTTTGTCACAGCCCTGAGAAAAGAAACAACACAGGGAATTTTTGGAAAATGGCAGATCTATATCGCTAAGGAAAAGAAATCAAACTGTCTTCCTTTCCCATGACTTCTCCTGAGACCACGCGGATTCTGAGCCACCTTTTAATTCCTGACACTACAGTTCCTTCTATAGAGGACACGCAGTGTGCACTCCAGCAAACCTACATCAGTGACTTAAAGAACCCCCCCGCCCCCGCAACATACAAACCAGTGAAATATGAAAACCAGAACAGAGGTCCTCAAGAAACTCAGCTAGAGTTACCACTTGGTCTGACCCTGTCATCCTCGGCAAACATCTGATGGAATCTAGGTCCATAAACTTACACATCCATGTTTATTGAGCGCTAGTCACAGATAAGACAGTAGCCAAGATATGAAAGCCGCCTAAATGGCCATCTACATGGAAATGGGTAAAGAAAATGTGGTATGTGTGCACGGGTAAAGGATGAAGCTCTGCCATCTGTGCCACTGGCAGGAAAGTGGACCAACTGGAGACAACGTGTTAAAGGAAATGAGCTAGACTAACAAAGACAAGTACCTCATTCCCTCTCATACACGGAGTCTACATTTTAATATAGCGGGATTTGTGTGTGTGTGTGTGTGTCTGTCTGTCTGTCGGAAGGTCTGTCTGTGTCTCTGTGTGTGTTTTATGTAGAAATGGTACTATGTGGGGGAGAAAGAACTCTAAAGGAAATGAGAGGGAAAAGAACGAGTACCACTTTGGCCACCGTGCGCAGATATATATTCATCTCATATACATATAACATGAAAGCCTCTATGGGGAAGGGGAGGGAGCCAGGGGAAAAGGGAAAAGAATGGGCGATGGATGGTAACTATTAACAGAATACAATGATATACGTGCATGAAGATGTCATAAAAACCGTGACTGTGTTTCCTGGAAAAGAGGGAGGGAGGAAATGAGGTCTCACTGTGGAGTTATCACCCTCGTTCATTAAAAGCCCACTGTGCCGGGTTCTCCAGCTTACCTCTAACGATAATTCTTCTTCAGTGACTAAGCCGGACTCAGAAAGACAAATAGCATGTTTTCTCTCATACACGGAATCTACATTTCAATATAGCAGGGCTAGGGGGTGTGTCTGTGTGTGTGTGTGTGTGTGTATGTGCATGTGCGTGTGCATGTGTGTGTGTGCGTGCATGTGTGTGTGCATGTGTGTGCACATATGCCTGTGCATATCTGATATGGAAGTAGAAAGGGTACTATGAGGAGGGCGGAAAAAGGAGCAGAATTAACCTTTCTTTACAGTTGAAAAGCTGACTGCTAGAGAGACTGAGTACACACCCGACTGTGATTGACTGGCCTGGCCATTCGCTTAGCAGCAACACATGATGGGACTCGGGATTCAAACCCATGTCAACTCTCCACTCAGCAAAATATGTCAGAGAGCCTTTTAAGCAAGGGTCCACTTCCCATAACCTCATAGACAAGAACAGCTCCATGCAGCAACCACGCAAAGCGTTCTCCTCCCACACTCCCAGCCCTGCTGACTCTATCCCATTCTCTTTCCGGTTTCTTTCCCACCACACCCCTCTCTCTAACTAATGCCACCAATTCCACCCTTCCACTCCTGCCCACTCTCATCCGGAGCAACTGATCCAAGAATGAAGCATAGGGTTGAAATGCTCGACACAGACCCAGGCAAGCACACGTGTCTGTTAGAATCATAGCAGGACCCGAGGTAAAGACAGCTTCACTGCCCAGAGTGGAGTCTACACACTCGCAGGCCCATCTCTACCTTTAGGTTCGTCTTCTTCCCAATGTACAGATTCACTTCCTGTTCACCACAAAAGTCCAGCCCTCTGGACCTCTGTTGCATGGAATGTCCTCCCTCTCCTGTCTACCAGTGGTGTAAGTTCAGCTTCCTGTTTGCTGTGCCGGCCTCTGGCAGCAGTGGCCTCTTTGAGGATAGCATCTGCACAGCTGGAGTTTACTTTGAGGAGAGCCTCTGCACAGCTGGCGTTTACACTTCCTGACATACAGTAAAAGGGAGCAAAATCCTTCTTTATGTATTTCATTTTTTAAAAGAAAAAGTTACAACAATGTGGACACTAAGAGAGACTTATATAGATCTAATCTACATGGGAAGTAGAAAGTAGAAAAAGACAAGATCTCCTGGGTAAATTGGGAGCATGGGGACCTTGGGGGAGGATTGAAGGGGGAGGGCAGAGGCAGTGAGGGGAGCAGAGAAAAATGTAGAGCTCAATAAATAGCAATAAAAAAATTTAAAAATCTTTGTTTCCAGCTACCCTATGAGCTCTTGAGATCAAGGATCACACACTTTTTTATTCTCTATCCTTTGTCTAAACACAATGAGCTGGTCCAGTTATGAGAAACCAAAAAAAAAAAAAATTCTCCTAGAGAAGGGGCATGAAAGTTGGAAATAAATATGGTGCTGAGAACTGAGTGGGTAGTGTCAGCCAGAAACTTAAAATCGGTGACCGAAAACAGGTCACTGTCTCCTAGGCAGAGTCCTGGGTCAGCCATTGTAACCAGCAGTTGGCTGAGCTGTACCTGCCACAGCAGGGTACATGCAGGAGCTGGGGAGTGAAAAGGCTCGGGAAGAAATACAAATAGCTATAAATATGTGCTGTCTAGTGATTAAGGAAATAACAATGAGTTATTGGGTTTCCTCAATCAACTGGACAGAGATTTAAGAAATGCTCAAACATTAATTCTCAGGGTTGCCTAAGGGAAGAGGAGCACAAAAACGCTGCTGGGGATTATGGTGGCGGGGGCGCAGTTTTCTCCCAGACGTCACCGTGGCCCCTCAAGCAAAAGGAAGCGGAACTAATACTTCTGCTTCAAGAAGTTGCTCTTGGGGCTGGAGGGACAGAGTGGCAGAGCACAGCCGCGGGATGCAGCCTCCTCACCTTAAATAACTGCGCCCACACGTTTGACGGCACTCACGCTCGGACGGGACACGCCCGCCAAGTCAGAAACAGCTGTATCCACACAAGATGATTCACCTCCACTCAGAGCAAATTTTACAGCAGAATGTCCAGGGCAGAAGCCAGTGTCTAAGCCACTAAACTGCCTATAGAGGAGAATTCGGGGCAACATAGAGCATGCTTTCCCCACTGCTAAATGGCTTCTGAGGCCCCTGACCTTCCTGAGGCCCGTTACTAAGGCAGGAAAGATGGATAGATAAAAGTCAGTGACCTCACAAAAACACTGAACACCCTCAACATGCCGTGATGATAAATATCGCACAGCTCTTCCCTGGCAACTCTACCCTGTCTCTGGCTTTCCAGTTCTCCCTGCCATACACTGTCACACATACAGATACATGAATATTCACATTCTCATGTGTGTGCTTCTATGTTAATCATCAGCCTTCTTGCTACCCACTGAAAACCAAATTCAACATGAACAGGGGCTTGTTCTGTTCAATGCCTGTTCCAGTTCCTGGAATACAAAAATTCAGTGAGTAGCTGATGAATTGACAGACAGATCAGTAATGGAGCCAGCACTAGACACGAGCAGACAGACTCCACAGCCTGAACCCTTAGCCCAGCTTCTACCACCTCCCTCCCCATTCAGAGGACCGCCGTGTCGAGAAGGAAGCCTGTTTGAGGTGAAATGCTAAGAAATTACTGTGCCAATAACATGAGCAGAATTCTCCAGACAGCTGAGCAGAGTGGCTGGAAACCCTCCGTCTCTGTCTGCCACTTACCTTAATGAAAATGTTCACCGGCGTTTTATAAGGCTTGAAGTCTGATAAAAGTGTGAGCACACGGAACTTCACCTCTTGCTTTGGCTTATAGAATGCTTTGTCTGTCTGAATGAGGACAGACATTCTCTTGGTGTTAAACGATAAGCGTGTGCTGTTGGAGAACAAAAGTCCATCCTGGGAATGTCCAGTTACGTGTAGTTCATAAATCTCGTCCGCACTGTTCAGAGGGAGCTGGGTGGGGAAAGAGCAGACATATCAAAGGCTCAGCATTTTACCTTTAAAATATTTTAATTACAGGTTAGAACAGAAAATTTAAGCACATAGTATTATCAAAAGGAACCATAGTGTTGGGGAAACTTCTTCATAGGCACTGGAGCTGAGCAATTGGTTTCCTCTTCTTTAAAATTCTACTCTGGCCGGGCGGTGGTGGTGAACGCCTTTAAACCCAGCACTCAGGAGACAGAGGCAGGCGGATCTCTGTGAGTTCAAAGCCAATTTGGTCTACAAGAGCTAGTTCCAAGACAGGTACCAAAGCTACAAAGAAACCTTGTCTCAAAAACACAAAACAAAACAAAAAAATCCTACTCTGTTCTTCAGTTAGAACACAGAGTGTCTGGAATGAGGGGCGCACGCCCCACAGCTGGCCCCTCAGCAGTATTACATCACCTTGCCATTTCCTGCCTTCACACTCGCACTCGCCCCTGTTGAGGCTGGGTACCTAACTCCCCAGTAAATTTTCCCATCCTCTCTGTGTGAGGCAATCAGTCTGTGGCGGCTAAAATTTGTTTCCTCGCTGCTGAAATCTCTCAAGCCCTCCTCTGTGATGCTTTCTTTTCCTGCACCCTGTCCACCATGTGTCTTGCTGGCTGTCCCACCATTTTTTTAATTAATTAATAACAACAGACACCCTACTATGAACAGACCAGAAGCCGTATTGAGCAGTTCACAGGTTCTACATCATTTGACCTCAAGGTAATCCCTCAACCCGATACCACACCCACCCTTCAGCTGGAGTCTCCTGCTGAAACCATTTCACCAAGAAAAAGGCTTAGAGAGCTGTGATGGGAACTCCAGGCCACCAGCTCACAGCCCAACCCTGCAAGCACTAGACTAATCCAGTAGCAACTAGAAGAAGTGGTTTTAAATATGTCCAGAAAGTCTCCAAACCACCTCTCTTCAAAAAATGGAGTCTGCACTGGGTCACCAAACAAGACATGGAAATACAAGGAAAACTAATTGAGAATAGGAAGGGATAGGAGGGGGACAAGAAAGGGTAATGGATGATCAAAATACATATATATATATATGTGTGTGTGTGTGTGTGTGTATGAAAATATCATAGTGAAAACTATTATGTGTAATTTTAGAATGTTAATTTTAAAAAAATTAAAAATCCACTGGGTCTGGTAGTACAAGCCTTTAAACTCAGCACTAAGGAGCAGAAGCAGACAGATCTCTATAAATTCATGGCCAGCCAGGAATACATGGTTACATAGTAAAAACCTGTCTTTAAAAATGCAAACAAACAAAGGAAGAAAAAAAACTCATTAAAACATGAGTAGGGCCAAACACTGAAGTGCTCTGATCCTCGAGTTTATTAAAGAAAAATCCCTGCTAGGAGGTCTGAGGATATAATAGCCAATCTCTCTACAGAAATACTGCTCTTAAATATTGGAAAACTGCACTGAAAGCCAAACTTAAAGGAGACGTAAATAAAGAGCCAATAAAAAGGTCCATATGCCATAGTTATGATGTATTTCTTTTCGTTGTGGTTGTTTTGAGGATTTTGTTTTGTTTAGTTGTTTGTTTGTTTTCAAGACAGGGCTTCTCTGAGTAGCCTTGGCAGTCCTTGAACTCACTCTATAGACCAAACTGGCTTCGAACTCAGGTTCCACCTTCCTCTGCCGTCTGAATGCTGAGATTATAGAAATACACCACTATATCCGACTTGAAATGTATTTCTAAAACCAATTTTTTAACTTATTTATTTATTGAAACCAAATAATTTAAATAGATACTTACTGATGGGAGGGTAAGAGTCTTGAGGAAGCCTATAAAGGAAAATAAGAAAGAAAAGGTATTTGTCAAAATTTAACTACAATGCTACAACACAAGACTTAAAAAAACTCTTAGCACTCTGAGATATGGATAGAACCATAAACTTACTTGACCAAACCAAAACAGCTTTATTTTTTTTACTTACAAAAAAAATTCATTTTAAATACCAACCTCAGTTCCCCCTCCCTCCCCTTCTCCTATCGTACCGCCATCCACTCCTCTGAGGGGGTAAGGCCACCAGTGGGGAGTCAACAAAGTCTGACATACTGAGTTAAGGCAATACCATGCCCCTCCCCTGTATATCATTGTTGAAGGAGCTGCAGGCTGCATTCCTGCCACCCAGCTCCCGGCTGCCTGGCTAGCTTATGCCCCAAAATAACAACACACAAACTGTATTCATATAAACACTGCTTGGAAACTGGATGTCAATCTGTAGAAGAATGAAAATAGATCCATATCTATCACCATGCACAAAACTCAAGTCCAAATGGATTAAAGACCTCAATATCAGTCCGAACACACTGAACCTGATAGAAGAGAAAGTGGGAAGTACCCTACAAGATATGGGCACAGGAGATCGCTTCCTATGTATAACCGCAGCAGCACAGACCTTAAGGGCAACATTGAATAAATGGGACCTCCTGAAACTGAGAAGCTTCTATAAAGCAAAGGACACTGTCACTAAGACAAAAAGGCAACCCACTGACTAGGAGAAGATCTTCACCAACCCCGCAACAGACAAAGGTCTGATCTCCAAAATATATAAAGAACTCAAGAAACTAGACCGTAAAAGGCTAATCGACCCAATTATAAAATAGGGCAATGAGCTGAACAGAGAATTCTCAGCAGAAGTTCAAATGGCCAAAAGACACTTAAGGTCATGCTCAACTTCCTTAGCGATCAGGGAAATGCAAATCAAGACAACTTTAAGATACCATCTTACACCTGTCAGAATGGCTAAAATCAAAAACACCAATGACAGCCTTTGCTGGAGAGGTTGTGGAGAAAGGGGTACACACTCATCCATTGCTGGTGGGAATGCAAACTTGTGCAACCACTTTGGAAAGCAGTGTGGCGGTTTCTCGGGAAATTCGGGATCAACCTACCCCTGGACCCAGCAATACCACTCTTGGGAATATACCCAAGAGATGCCCTATCATACAACAAAAGTATATGCTCAACTATGTTCATAGCAGCATTGTTTGTAATAGCCAGAACCTGGAAACAACCTAGATGCCCTTCAATGGAAGAATGGATGAAGAAAGTATGGAATATATACATATTAGAGTACTACTCAGCAGTAAAAAAAAACAATAACTTCTTGAATTTTGCATGCAAATGGATGGAAATAGAAAACACTATCCTGAGTGAGGTAAGCCAGACCCAAAAAGAGGAACATGGGATGTTCTCACTCATATTTGGTTTCTAGCCATAAATAAAGGACATTGAGCCTATAATTTCTAGCCATAAATAAAGGACAGTGAACCTATAATTCGTGATCCTAGAGAAGCTAAATAAGAAGGTGAACCCAAAGAAAAACATATAGGCATCCTCCTGAATATTAACCTTCATCAGGCGATGAAAGGAGACAGAGACAGAGACCCACATTGGAGCACCAGACTGAAATCTCAAGGTTCAAATCAGGAGCAGAAGGAGAGAGAGCACAAGCAAGGAACTCAGGACGCAAGGGGTGCACCCACACACTGAGACAATGGGAATGTTCTATCGGGAACTCACCAAGGCCAGCTGGACTGGGTCTGAAAAAGCATGGGATAAAACCGGACTCGCTGAACAGAGCGGAAAATGAGGACTACCGAGAACTCAAGAACAATGGCAATGGGTTTTTGATCCTACTGCACATACTGGCTTTGTGGGAGCCTAGGCAGTTTGGATGCTCACTTTACTAGACCTGGATGGAGGTGGGTGGTCCTTGGACTTCCCACAGGGCAGGGAACCCTGATTGCTCTTAGGGCTGACAAGGGAGGGGGTACTTGATTGGGGGAGGGAGAGGGAAATGGGAGGCGGTGGTGGGGAGGAGGCAGAAATCTTTAATTAATTAATTAATTAATTAATAAACACTGCTTGGTCCATTTCTATTAATGTGTGTAGCACCACAAGGTGCGCTTACCAGGAAGATTCTAGCCTACGTCCATCCTGGGTCAGAGCTTCATCGCATCTGCCCTGGAGAAGAGCAGCATGGCGTCTGAGCTCATTTCCTCTTCCTCCCAGCATTCTGTTCTGTTTACTCCACCCACCTATGTTCTAACCTATGAGGCCAAGCAGTTTCTTTATTAATTAACCAATGACCTTCCTCCATCATATCAAGGCTGAGCAAGGTATCCCACCATAGGGAATTCCATAGGGAATGGGCTCCAAAAAGCCAGTTCATGCACCCAGGATAAGTCCTGGTTCCACTGCCAGCAGCCTACACACACACACACACACACACACACACACAGATTAAGCCATACAATTGTCACCCACATTCAGAGGGCCTAGTTTGGTCCCATGAACATTCCCCAGCTGTCAGTCCAGAGTCCATGAGCTCCCACAGCTGTCTCTGTTGTTTTCCCAACCATGATCCTGACCCCTCCCCCTGTTCATATAATCCTTCCTCCCTCTCTTCAACTGAACTCCAGGAGCTCAGCCCAGCACTTGGCTCAAAACAGCTTTTTTTTTTATTTTAACTTTTTGTTTGGTTTTTATTGAGCTCTACATTTTTCTCTGCTCCCCTCGCTGCCTCTCCCCTCCCTTTCAACCCTCTCCCAAGGTCCCCATGCTCCCAATTTACTCAGGAGATCTTGTCTTTTTCTACTTTCTACTTCCCATGTAGATTAGATCTCTGTAAGTATCTCTTAGTGTTCTCATTGTTGTCTAAGTTCTTTGGGATTGTGGTTTGTAGGCTGGTTTTCTTTGCTTTATGTTTAAAAACCACCTATGAGTGAGTACATGTGATAATTGTCTTTCTGGGTCTGGGTTACCTCACTCAAAATGATGTTTTCTAGCTCCATCCATTTTCCTGCAAAATTCAAGCTGTTGTTATTTTTTCTGCTGTGTAGTACTCCACTGTGTAAATATACCACATTTTCCTTATTCATTTTTTGGTCAAGGGGCATTTAGGTTGTTTCCAGGTTCTGGCTATGACAAACAAAGCTGCTATGAACATAGTTAAACACATGTCCTTGTGGCACGATTGAGCATCCTTTGGTTATATACCCAAAAGAGGTATTACTAGGTCTTGAGGAAGGTTGTTTTCTAATTTTCTGAGAAATAGCCACACAGACATCCAGAGGGGCTGTATCAGCTTGCATTCCCATTAGCAATGCAGGAGTGTTCCATTTACCCTACAACCTCTCCAGCATAAGTTGTCATCAGTGTCAAAACAGCTTTATTAGTGCCCAAAATAACCAAGAAGTTGTAACCTATCCTTGTGGCAAAGGTCATCAGTCAGTGGTCAAATCCCAGCAAGCCCCGCCCCCATCACCATCACTCACTGTCCCCAGGGCCCTAACACTGTCAAGGTTACACATGTTTGAGGGACACTTCAGAGAGGACACAGAGAAAACTGGGGTTCAGAGCTTATTGTTCTGTTTTACTTGGGGGTCATAATACAGGGAATAGAGCCCAGGGCTTCACACCGTGTAGCATGTGCTCTGCACTGGGCTCCACCCCAGCGAGGCTCACTTTTAATATTCTCACATACTCATGATAAAGGAAGGTATTAGTCATGTCAGGGATGTGCTGGGACTCATCAGTGACTCATGAGGATCAGGGTGGTACAGACTATTTTTCATGTACAGTTTCTAAAAGTAGACCTGATAGTTTACCGCATGCCAATTTCTCATCCGATCCACTTATTTCAAGGAAAAAATGGTTTCAAGTTCATTGGTGAAGTACTTCTTCAAAGTTCCCATCAGATGTGATAATAGGCCCTTGGTTCTTTCACTGAAGACCTATTTATTAACGGAACCGCAGTGTCCCTCTCCTCCCAGAAGTCATGTGTGTCTACTATGTGAGAGCAGGAAGATAACAGAACACGGCAGAATTAACTCTGTGCTGTGAAATCAGTCTCTGAAATCAGACCACATTCAGGGTTCTGTCGTGAATTTGTGCTTTTCCTGCCTTCTCTTTGGGCCTGATTCTCCAGCACAGTATTTTCATCCATTAAACAAAAATGCTAATATTTGTTCCAAACCCATATAGTGGTTTGTGGAAAGGCTGTTGTTGCCTGCAATATACAGAATGGTCCAGGACACACAGGAAGCAACTGGTACTCATCAGGGTATCAGAGAGCTTGGAGAGGCATCCATCAGGATATCAGTTTGCCTCTATAGCAGAGTTCCCCGGGTGTTTCTGAGGAAGCACACCATCAATAAAATATGTGGCATTTATTACCAATACCAATGTACATTTATAAAGTGGGATGCATATTCCATCTCATTCAAGGTGTTAAATATCAAGAGCCTAAATTTCTTAGTCTTGCTCAAAAATCATAATAGAAGTGGCTGAGTGTGGCGGTCCAGCCCCTGGGATGGTCAGGTGGAAAGATCACCTTGAGTCTGAGGTTAGCCTGGATTAGATAGCACATTTGACACCAGCATGGGTTGCATACCAAAAACCTGTCTCAAAAATAAAATAAGTAAAACTTAGTATATTTTCTACCTTCAGTACTATGAACAATCTTGCATATTCTCGGATGTGCGCACATCCACTTCAAACTCCACTCTTCCAGGAAACTCAGGAGAATATAAATAGGTTTGCAGGAGCCACCCGAGAATTCACCACCATTACCACCCAGCGCAGATCAGCTTATCTGATGGTTATAAGCTCTCCAGCAAAGAGCAGGCGTCTGGCACAATAGGATAATGGACAAAATTTGGACAAAGTGATACAAAGAGACTGAGGACCAGGAGCGCTTTGAAGGGTTACCTACCTCAAGGAAAAAACTCTGACCTCTAGTGTGTGGGATAGGAGGAGTCAGTTGGGTGAGGACAGAGAAGAGGCAGAGAAGAGAATGCCCAGCAGGCAGGGCACTGGGACTCCACCAAAACCAGGAACTGTCTGGGCTGAGCTCAGAGCTGGGAGACGCAATTGTGAGATGGATCCAATTTGACTATCACCTCTTGATGGTTTTATTATCTTATTTAACAGAAAAAATTAAATTTATGATGTTCAATTTGATGTTCTGATACATATGTAACCTGTGGGGTGACTGCTTCAAGATGCACGGCCTCACGGATGACCATATTTGCCGTAGAACAACTACCTTTAGCTCTCATGGCATTTTCATACACTTGAAAATGCCACTAGGGATTGTAGCTGTGATGCACACTGGAACTTATTCCTCTTGTCTAACTGGAATCTTCTGTCCTTTGATCAACATCTCCCCTGAAGCTCCTTGCTGGATAGCCACCATTTTACTTGCTGGATAGCCACCATTTTACTTACTGGAGAGCCACCATTTGACTTACTGGAGAGCCACCATTTTACTTACTGGAGAGCCACCATTTTACTTACTGGAGAGCCACCATTTGACTTACTGGAGAGCCACCATTTGACTTACTGGATAGCCACCATTTTACTTACTGGAGAGCCACCATTTTACTTACTGGAGAGCCACCATTTTACTTACTGGAGAGCCACCATTTTACTTGTTGGATAGCCGCCATTTTACTTGCTGGATAGCCACCATTTTACTCTCCATTTCTTTAAGCTCAACATTTCAAGACCTTGTATCTTAAATAACTCTATGTCCTCAGATTCACCCACATTGTTGCAAATGGCAGGCTCCCTTTCTCAGAGCAAAACGGTATTCCACTGTGAAGGGAAATAAAACAGACACTATCCTTCTTTACCCATTTATCTGTAATTTGACACTTAGGTTGTTACCTCCCCTAGCTATGGAGTTGTGAGGCAATAAGATGGAAATGCAGGTGATGTCTTTTTAACAGGCTGATTTCATACCTGTTGGGGCTGAACACAGTTTATGCAGGAATATTCTATGTTCATTAAGCTTTTGCTTCTCATGGGATACATATATTCTGTACTGAATTAAAGGGAAAATGAGAGGCTGTATCAGCAACTTGATAAAAAAAAAAACTTTTTTTTATTAATTAATTTATTTAATTATTAAAGATTTCTGCCTCTTCCCCGCCACCACCTCCCATTCTCTCCCCCTCCCCCAATCAAGTCTTCCTTCCTCCTCAGCCCAAAGAGCAAGCAGGTTTCTCTGCCCTGTGGGAGGTCCAAGGACCACCCACCTCCATCCAGGTCTATTAAGGTGAGCATCCAAACTACCTGGGCTCCCACAAAGCCATTACGTGCAATAGGATCAAGAACCCATTGCCATTGTTCTTCAGTTCTCAGTAGTCCTCATTGTCCATTATGTTCAGCGAGACCGGTTTTGTCCCATGCTTTTTCAGACCCCGGCCAGCTGGCCTTGGTGAGTTCCCGACAGAACATCCCCTTTGCCTCAGTGTGTGGGTGCACCCCTCGCAGTCCTGCTGGAGAGGTTGTGGAGAAAGGGGCACTCTCATCCATTGCTGGTGGGAATGCAAACTTGTGCAACCACTTTGGAAAGCAGTGTGGCGGTTTCTCAGGAAAGTCGGGTTCAACCTACCTCTCGACCCAGCAATACCACTCTTGGGAATATACCCAAGAGATGCCCAAACATACAACAAAAGTATATGCTCAACTATGTTCATAGCAGCATTGTTTGTAATAGCCAGAACCTGGAAACAACCTAGATGCCCTTCAATGGAAGAATGGATGAAGAAAGTATGGAATATATACATATTAGAGTACTACTCAGCAGTAAAAAACAATGACTTCTTGAATTTTGCATACAAATGGATGGAAATAGAAAACACTATCCTGAGTGAGGTAAGCCAGACCCAAAAAGAGGAACATGGGATGTACTCACTCATATTTGGTTTCTAGCCATAAATAAAGGACATTGAGACTATAATTCGTGATTCTAGAGAAGCTAAATAAGAAGGTGAACCCAAAGAAAAACATATAAGCATCCCCCTGAATATTAACCTTCATCAGGCGATGAAAGAAGACAGAGACAGAGACCAACATTGGAGCACTGGACTGAAGTCTCACGATCCAAAGGAGGAGCAGAAGGAGAGTGAGCACGAGCAAAAAAAACTTTTAAAGATATATAAATACAACTTACTTCACAAACTTCTTTTAAGTTGTTGAAATACACTAGCAGGCATTCTCTACACATACTTATGAATGAGGAGGTAGTCCTCCCAGGCATGAATTTGGGAACCGACCAATTTTAACAGATTAAAAGAGTCTGTTAACCATGAATGTAGCTGGAGAGAGGATATACAAAGAGAACATAAGAGGGCAGAAAGTTAAATCTTAACAGACAATCACACAGGATCCATCAAAAGAGCAAAAGAAAAAAAGAGGGTACATGGAAAGTGATGGAGGGTAGAAAGGGAAGAAGGGAATGATATAATTACATTATAATTTCAAAAATTTTATACACACACACACAAATATGTGTGCATGTGTGCGTGCGTGTGTGCGTGCGTGTGTGTGTGTGTGTTGTGTTGTGTTGTTCGGTTGGAATCTCCAGCTAGGCACCTGCACGATCCAGACCATTACTGTCTATCTCTCCAAACCCTTCCCACTTAGAATCTCCGAACAAAGGGAAGGCACCAAAAAACCCAGTTCCAAATTCTTGATGGCTACTGCAGCTTCCTCCCCTGAAGTTGCCAGCTGCCCAAGTCCCCACCTAAAACATACAGTTTTTGACCATAACCCCAGTTTGTGGTGATCACTTCATCATCCCCCTCCCCACCCCTAACCCCCCACCCCCGCACCTGCAGTCTATATAAGCTCCCTGCTTTAGTTAGGGCCTGTGACTTCTCCAGCCCCGATCTCTGGGACTGGAAAACCTACCCAGGAGTTGTTTTGTTCAAATATACCTATGCCACCACCTAAAGGGGTACCAGGTGCCTCTTTCTGGGTCAAGTACCCGGGGTCCCCTGCCAAGCTGAGGCCGCAGCAGGGCAAACCCGATCTGTTTCCGGAGCAGAGACATGCTCTGTTCTCGGGGACCTTTGTGTTAGGAGATGTCCTTCCCAAAGACTACCCCCACCCCACCACTCGACCCTAGGATATCTCAGGGGACACCTTATCCTAGTCTTTGGTCTCTGGCACAGGCTTGGAAATGGACAACGCTGGGTCTAAACCCAATCCTCATTCACCCCTGGGGTGTCTTCTGCAAATTTATCCAAACTGGGGAGGTCTCACACCATACGCCCAAAACAAACGGTTTGAGCTCCCTTATCCAGGGTCTGTGAGTTCCGCACTTCCACACCTCCCTTTGCAGCCAGTGTTCAGCAGCCCAGGCTTTGTTGGCCAAGGCTGTGGCAACCCCAGGGGCCCTTTCACCCAGGGACTGATTCTGAACTCTGCACCCGGACTGGGCAGCCTGAGTCACTGGCACCTTCACCTCTCTTCTTCCTCTTGTCTCTTCCCTGTTCTGTTTGTCTGTTTACCTGTCTCTCTCATCTCCAAGATGGCTTTTCGCTCTCTCACTCTCCCCATTCCCCAGTAAACCTCCACTAACTCTGTTGTTAGCGGTGTGTTCTTGGCAGGGCCCGCCAAAAGGTATCCAATTTGCCGTTTTTACTCACTAGACTCTCCCAGCATTTGGTCTGGCCACACTGGGATGCTAACGGCCCACTCTACCCACAACAGATCCTATCTCCCTGTTTGTTTCTGTCTGCTCCACCACCCAACCATGCTGGGATCCTACCCACCTGCTCTACCCTCCTTGATCCCGCCTCCCCAGCAGGAGCCCCAGTCTGGCTCCTCATTTCATTTCTCAGTCATCACCAGATTATTAGAAAGAAAGAAAAAACTAAGAATGGTCCCCAATGCCCCGTGCAAGAATTGGTGAAAATAGCTTTTAAGGTTTTTAACGCCTGAGAAGAGAAAGCTGAGTCTTCCCGGCAGACTTGACTGCAGCAGAAGGCTATGCTGCAAGCTCACACCTTGGCAGCTGCCCTGTGGCCATTGGCACTACAGGGAAATCCACAAGGCTCCATCCTGCTGGAGACTAGCCAAACTCAACTCTGCTGGGGGCCTGCTTTAAAGGCATCCAGGAAGGTCACCGGTCCTGATGCTGCCCCAACCCGGGGCTGCCAGCAAGTCTATGTCCTGTCCACCAGCAGACTGGCCACTGGAAGCCAGAATGTACCCGTGCAATAATGTCCTCTATGCCACACCACGGAGGCCCAGCCTCACCAGCACAGGCATCTGAGACTCTTCCAACCTTTGATCTCCCTAGCCTAGTGAAGGCTGATAGCACCCAGACTCGGAGATACCATCACCCTCGCAGAGCCTAGGGTAACACACCAGGTAGTGGGTAAGTCCGTCACCTTCTGATGGGTCCTTTTAATGGCCCATATCCATTCTGTCCTCTGGAAGGAAAGGGACTTCCTCATTACCAAGGGCACTCCCATTGTCAATGGACCCCTTCTTGCCTAGCTCTTGGTAGCCATAATCCACTGTTGGTGGTCCTCCAAGGACCCCAGCAGCCTTAGTCAATGCCAGGGCTGACTCGGTAGCTTAGGGACTAAGTCTCCAGCTCCACAGGATCTACAGGACATATTTTGTTTTTGACACCCTCCTATCAGCCCTGTTATTAACCAGAGGAGAGGGTCAGACTCCTGAATAAAGGGGCCACACAGACAAAAGACAGCTGGTTCTACTTTAATAACCGCCTCATCCTCCCCCAGGATCGGGCACTCTCCATCATTTCAGACATCTACCAAACCTTACATATAGACCCCAAAGATTTGTTCCACTTCTTCGAGCCCCTATTTGATGTGGTGGCTCAGGTACTCCTGGACCACATCATCCCTGGTTCGGCATTCCACAGACCATCCAAAGGGACAGACAGTGAGCCAGCTTTCACTTCCAGGGTCATCGAACTCATGTCTGAAGTCGATGAAGCCCTCAACATCTCCTGGAAACTCCACATACCCTACCACCCACAATTCTTGGGAAAGGTTGAGAGAGCCAATAGACTCATCAAACAACAACTCATCAATCTCTCTATTGAACTCAGATTATCTTGGCCCTTCCTGCTTCCCATTGCCCACACCCACTTCCTGATCACCCCACACTCTCCTATAAGCCTAAGCCCCTTTGAGTTCCTTTACAGAAGGCCATTCCTCCTCAACACCACCTCCCAGCCTAGACCCCTCCACTGGCAGGGTACCTACCCCGTCTTGCCCTCCTATGATCCCCTCCTACGGTCCCTTCTTTGTTCACATGATGACAGATATCTCCCTGCCCACACGCCGACACACCCAACTGCTCCTCAGCCCACCTCACTTCTTCCCAGGGGACTCCTCAAGCAATTATCTTCTAAATCTCCAGAGCCCCAATGTTCAGGACCCTACACTGTGATCCTCACCACCCCTTCAGTTACCAAGCTCCTGGGACATCAGTGCTGGTTCACCTCTATAGGCTCAACACCCACCCAGGATAAACTGTCTTCCCAGCACCTGGACCCTGCACCCTCCAGTTTTCCAGAATGCCTCAATGAGTGGCCAGGGTGGTCAAGCCCTTGTGTCTTGCTCATTCACCTTTGTCTCTTCTGTCTTCTGGGCTATATTTTTTTCCCTCAAAATGTCCATGCCTTTCAACCCAAAGCTATATCCTTTGCTGTGACACCAAGGTGTAAGTCTGTTCCAGCTGTTTTGCAGACATCTGCATGTTCTTGGGGACAGAGTGCTGCTACTGTATCAATGAATCTGGTCTGGGGGAAACTAATATTGAGTCATTCCACAAATCACCTGAAGAATTTTGCCAATACAACCAGGGCACATGTCCCTTCCATTCTTTCTGGGAGTCCTCACTCTTCCCATAGCTAACCCCATTTACAGGGCCAGCGGTAATCTGTCCATTTTTTCTCCTAGCAACTTGCCTGTTCCTCCTGGAATGGATTCATGAGGTCTCCAGGGTGGCAGTTAACCAAATGCTTCTTCACCCATACCTCCCACTGAACATGAGCCCACCAACTCCTGACTCTCCCTCTACATGCTGTCCCTTGCCAACAGGAAATAGCCAGATTTGGACCATCGCCCATATACCAAAAAAGGTAGGTATGTTCAGTAGGAATCTCCAGCTCACCGCTGCATGACTCAGAAAGCCCCATTCCTCTCTCTCCAAACCCTGCCCACTCAGAGACTCTCTGAATAAAGGGAAGACACCAAAAAGCCCAGTTCCGCATTCTTGGCAGCTACTAGCTTCCTCCCCTGAAGTTGCCAGTTGCCCAAGTCCCTGCCTAAAGCGTTCAGCTTTTGACCTAGGCATAAACTTAGCTTGTGTCTGACACGTCATCACCCCTCACCTACAGGCTATATAATCTTGCTTTAGTTCAGGCATGACTTCTCCAGCCTCAGTCTCTGGAACTGGAGAACTCACCCAGGAGTTGCTTTGCTCAAGTAAACTTGTTTTTACTTTTTCAGTTCGGTTTCATCTGGCTTACTGTTTCAGTGGAAAAGCCTATTATTGAGTTACAGAAAACCTAGAGAGTGTTGTGAGGCGGGTGTTAAAAGGCTACAATGTTTCTGAGCTGGTAGAGAAATGTGACAAGTCTGTCTTTCAGAAATATGTGGTGGCTGCAACTGTAACTCAGTGGTAAAGAGCACTTGCCCAGCATCCTGAGACCCTGAGTTTCAACCCAAAGAAAAAGGGGGTGGTTGCTTGTTTTTTCTTTTTCTTCCTTGTTTTTGTTGTTGTTTGTTTGCTTGCTTGCTTGCTGGTTGGCTTGTTTGTTTAAGACAAAGACTCACTATGCAGCCCTAGCTAGCCTGGAACTCACTAAGTAGATTCTCTATACACACTCAGGAAGTAGATCAGGCTTTCTTCCCACTTGAGGCGATCTTCCTGCCTCCGTTCTCCCAAGCGCTGAGATTACAACCGTGAGCAGCCATGTCTGATTAATCGTCTTTCCTTTGTGAAAGAAAGGCATAGTGCTTTGAAAAACCCTGCAAAGTACTATGCTGAAAGATTTTTTAACTACATGTTTATGTGTATGTATCTGTGCACATGAGTGCAGATGCCTGCCAGAATAGGAAGCTGGACCCTCTGGAGCTGGGGTTACAGGCAGTGTAATTACTGGGAACAGACTCAGATCCTCTGGAAGAACGGTACTCGATTTTAACTACTAAGCCATTTCCCCAGCCCCATGTTGTTAAATGTTCTATGACAGCAGGAAAAAATGAAATTGGGACTAACATCTATCTGGAGAGTAGACGTTACTGTGTAGACAATATCGCACCAGATACCTCAGCACAAATGGAGATTGTTTCTACAACTTAAAGTATTATGGGGTACGTAATAAGGACATGGCTCAGTGACTAAAGTGTTCCATGCACACGCACGAGCATACACATGCACACACATGCACACACACACGCACACGGGAGAACCTGAGTCCATAACCCAGAACCCATGTCGAAAGCCAAGTGCAGTGGTGTAATAACATTCCAGTGCCTGTAATCCTGAGGCTCAGAAGGCAGAGGCAGGAGGCCACCCACAGACCAGCCAGCTCAGACAAATCAGCTTGCTCAAGGTACAGTGCAAGTCTCTGTTTCAAAAAAATAAAGTGGCCAGTGACTGAGGAAGATGACTTGCATGGAGCTCCCGAGCCAATGTGCGGAGACATGCCCCCAGGCACACACACAAGAACATGCAGACACGCACATGCCATAAAAAAAAAAAAGCATTACTACCAAACAGCTTAAACACTGAATAAACAGTGGATTATACCCCACCAAACAAAACGAAACTCAGTGAGTTCATGCTTCCATGTGTAATCAAATACACGGCTAAGTGAGAGCAAAGGAACTCTTCAGACAGAAAGCACAGATGAAACTTCAGGACCCGAATTCTGAAATATGATCCTGAGTCTGGCGCATGCGAGCCAGCAGCCACCTGTTGAGAAATCGTCAACATTTTGTGTTAAATTACTAAACCTTCAGATATTTCATTCCCAGCAAGAAAAATCTTTGAAACAAACAAGATTACCTAGCAGCTGGGTGGTGTGGCGGTGACAGCGGCCAGCATAGCACACCTTTAACCCCAGCACCCTGGAGGCAGAGGTGGGCGGATCTCTGTGAGTTCGAGGCCAGCCTGGTCTACAGAGTGAGTTCCAGGACAGCCGGGGCTTCACAAAGAAACCTTGTCTCAATACACACACACACACACATTACCTAGCAATGGAGTGGAGAAGCACACAATCCAGCACCCAGGAAGCTGAAGCAGGAGGACCGCAAGTTTGAGACCAGCCTGAGCGTGAAAATAGGTAATGCAAGAACAAATCACAAGCATGTGGGGATGAAAGAGAAAAGCTCCAGCAAGACTCACAAGCTGTGCTGTCCCACAGAGCAGGCACCAGACGCATGGGACACCTGTAAAAGGCACCTGAGTCCTAAGACTTAGAAGAAGAGTTAGACAGAGATGTCCAGCAAGGGCTTTTATAAGGATTCTGTGCAATCACAGTATCTGTAATTACAAATAATAAATCATCTAACTCAAATAGAGTATACTGCCAAAATTATTTGTATCTGCTTCATTTTCTTCTGTTATGCAGCCATTGGAGAATGTTCAATTATTTATATTGTTGAATTATATTTCTCTTCTACCGCTGTGTCCTGGAGGATGGGAATCTGAAAGTTTTCTTTAGAAAAAAAATAAAACAGGAAACAGATCTGACAGAATTTTTTTTTCCATTTTTATGAACCAAAGCAATACATACATTTCCACAGACCTACACTCCAACTATCTTCAAAAGACAGAAATGAAGTAAAGTGTCGGTCCGTGAGCTTATTCTGTAGCTTGCACCAAGTGTAAAAGCTACGACACCCCGGGGTTGCCATTTCAGTTCGTTTCAGTGTAGTGTCCTTTCAAGTAGGAGCTTCATAGAAAGAGGTGTTCTGGGTGAATGTTCCAATAATTCTATTATTCTTATTGTACAAACGAGATCTGAAGCCCTAGATCACCCAAGTTTCAGTTGGCAGCCTGACTCTTGGGTCCCAGCATTAGACCTGGTTCTGGATGGTCTCGGTATGCTTAGCAGTTTACATCTCTTGTATTGATGGCTATTGTCAGGGTTTTGTTTGGTTGGTCTGTTTGTGAATAGCCCCAATTCCTTAATCATGGGGCTTAAAATCTCAGTCATCTTGGATTCTGTGCTTTCCTCAGCCCCTGGGTGGATCCTGGTACCTATACAAGCCATCCCCCAGGAGGGGGCAACCCTGAGCAAATCGGGTCTTTGGCTAACAGGACCACAAAAGCAGGAAGCTGGTGCACACTTCCTTTCATCTCAGCACCCGGAGGCAGAGGCAGGTGGATCTCTGTGAGTTCAAGGCCATCGTGATCTACAAAGTGAGTTCCAGGACTGTTACACAAAGAAATCCTGTCTTTAAAAAGAGAGAGCGCCCACAAAGCGCTAGGCTCAGAGGACTGGGACACACTCCATGGCGTGGCTGAAAGAGCCTTTCTCCTGCAGTGGATGTGGGTGTTATAAGACAACAGCCACCACAGTGTCCCACACCAGAATCCAGAATGAAAAGCTGAACTGTGGAGAGCCGTGCCCCAACACACCAGCCTATTCCTGAGAGGTACTTAGATTCCATTGCTTCAGGATACATTTTCGGGGCTGGCTATTTGTCAGATCAGGGAATGGCGGAAACAATGTGCTTCCTTTCCACCCTGGTATGACACGCAGGCCACCTCCCGGGGCCACCAGCTTTACAAAGACTGGGGAGGGGTGGGGATGTGGACACTGATTTCTACCCAACTGACATCAGGCAAGGAGAGAGAGGAAAGCAGCTGGCCATCTACAGTGAATGAGTCCCTGACGCTGGTTAACTGGAGGGCAAGCGCTGGCAATTCCACACGGGCTCGCTAGAAAGCTCATTTCTCAGTCATACTTGTTTTGTTATTTTGTTTTGGATGTAGCTTTTAGTCAGCTCACGCCTTTGAAGGGTTTCCCATGAGAGCAAAGCAGGAGGAGTCGCATGCCTGAGTCGCGCATGGGTCCCAGTCCCGGAACCAGGAAAGATACAGAAGCCAGCAGTGAGAGGAACAGAAGCAAAGATCTCTCAGCCCCTCTAGCTCCTACTGGATATGGGGAGCGCCTCAGGCACTGTGTAGATAGACACACTCAAGGCCTACCACCAATCTCATGAGTCCTTATTAAAAGGTCAGTTTTAAATGCTTAATGTCATTTATTGCTATTGCTGTCTTCCTTTTAAATTTAAAAATACTTGGAATTTCCTAGGAACTTACTAAGTGCTAGCAAAAATACTTGGAAAAATACTTGGAATTTCCTAGGAACTTACTAAATGCTAGCACTGGACTTATTTGAAAGTCAAAAGATTTTACAATAACTTGGGTCCCCCAACCAATAAAGGGAAGCAGGATAGATGGGAAATAATAGCCCCTTTCTCTGTCGTTGCTAGGTTGAGAGTTAAGAGATGGTATTTGCAAACCTTCGGGAGCATTTCTTTCCTCTTTTGGCCGGGTTTCACTCAGACATGGGGAATGACTAGTGAATGGCTGTCCACACTCTCGCAGTCCTGATGTAAGGACTCTCTTACGTAAGGTTCTTTCTTACTCGTTCTTCCAGACAACTGTAACCTCCGATCGCTTTCGCATCTGACCAGAGAGAGGCCATCTCAGAGCCTTCGGGACTGCTGCCTCTGCCCCTCAGCAGCCAGCACCTCAAAAGAAGCCTTGTTTGCTGACTTCACACTTGGCATGATGGGGGGGGGCGGGGGGGGAACGGCCATTTGATTTACAAATAGAGTCGAAGCTATTTTTAAGTTGTGTAATAAACATCCACAAGAACGAACCTTTCCTTAACTTTTGAAACATACTCTGTAAGACATCTGCTGCCTGACGTCTGTCCTCACCAAGTGGCCCTGGAGAATCGTTGACCAGAACGAGTAGTGTACATTTGGAAATAAAACTAGGTCCAGAAATACTCTCTATGAGAAAAGAAAGAATTTTTCCACTATATGTCTACCCAACTTAATATCTGAGGCTTAATATCTTTGGCAGCCCTGCTAAGCAGTCGTGTGCAAAAATAAACTTTGGTTTCGCCCCACTGTTAATATGTTTTACCTCTTCACCAGTTTATTCAATATCCTCTATTTATGTAGAAATTATTCCATCTCCAGCTGAACTGCAAAAGGTAAATAATTATCCACCACAAATATGTGAAAAATAGAACTTTAAAAATGGTGCTTCTCTTTAACAGTTAACTGTCATTTTAGCAAAAAAGAAAAAAGAAAAAACTAATTAATTGAGTCCACACAGAAAATACAAGTATTTCACAATCTCTTTTAAACCCTCCTTTGGACTCCTTCATATTCTTCTTGTTTTTTCCTACCTCCCCTTGCTTATAAATATTTTAGTAAATATGGCATTCAAACATAATGCTTCATTCCATGTATACGGCTCAGCGAAATTAGGTTAAGCAGAAACTAAAGTAAGAAAACTTTAAACTAAGGCTCAACACAAACATAAAAGCAAGAGTCAGGCCAGGTTCTTGACTTTGAAATGTACAAGAGTACTTGCTATGGCAAGGCAGGCAATCTCCAGCCTGCAGACCAAACTTAGCCCACGCTTTTTATGTACTCTATGAACTAAGAATGGCTTTTCATTTATAAACAGATGGGGAAGAACAATTTTTCACTGTGCGTCAGCAGCATACAGACTCTAAAGTTCATTTCTCTCCAGCTGCTGCGAAGCTATAAGGTAGTGTCAAGTCAGGGCAACAAAGACAAAGGTCTACAGCAAAACCTACATTTACCTCTGCAGGTAAAGTCTGTCACACCCCCCCCATGGTGCACTGTGGGGAGACTCCCTCCTCCACCCTCAAGGAACAAGATTGAATGTCCACTAAAGCCAACAACAGAGAGGCCATGATTTTGCTCAGGAGTAGGGAGGAACCTCCATGTCTGCCACTGGTAAATGCCAAAGGAAAGAGAGCTAATGTCTTTGAAATGTTACTTTATACCAGGTATTGTGAACAGGGCTTGAAAGCAATGTATTGGCAACAACAAAAAGAATTGAGTGAAATTAAACTCAAAAACAAGTCTTATTTAACCCAAAATGTTCAAAATACTATCGTTAAACACATAAGAAAAGAATGAGTTTATTACTTTTTTTGGTACCAATATTCAAAATCCAGTGTGTACTTTATAGCCATAGCTCACCTGAAGTCATACAAGCCTCACTCCACATACTCAAAAACTACATGTGAGATTAAGCTTTGTGGCACATGTTTTAATTCCAATTCCAGTACTCAGGAGGTAGAAGTGCGTAAATCTCTGTGAATTCGAGGCCAAGCATGGTCTACATAGCAAGCAAACGAGGTCAGTTCCCTGGCCATCCCCTGTGGTCGGTTTGGTGACTACCCTGGTTGCCATGGGGAGCCTTCATCCAGTGACTGATGGGGACAGATTCAGAGACCCATGGCCAAACATTGAACCAAGCTCCAGGAGTTCTGCAGAGAGAGGAGGGATTGTAGGAGCCAGGGAGTCAGGGACATGGGAGGAAAACCCACAGAAATGGCTAGCCTGGCTTATGGGAACTCACAGCGTCTGAACCAACAACCAGGGAGCCTGCATGGGACTGACTAATATACGTGACAGTTGAATAGCTTGGTCTATTTGTGGGACTTCTGGCAACGGGAGCAGGGGCTGTCCCTGGGGCATCAGCTGGTTCTTGGGAACCTATGCCTCAGGCTGGATTGCCTTGCCCAGCCTGAGTACAGGGAGAGGTGCCTGGTCTCATGGCAGCTTGATGTGCCAGGCTTTGCTGAAGCCCATGGGAGGCCTGCCCCTTCCTGAGCAAATATGAGGAGGGGTGGGTTGGGGATGAGGCAGAGGAGAGGTGGGAGGAGGGAGCGGGAGGAGAGGGAGGCTGCAGTAGAAATGCAAAATAAATTAACTAATTAAATTAAAAAGAAAAAGAAAAAACAAATAAAAAGAGTTCTGTTTCAATACGGCTTTAGTACTCCCATTTTGACCCGCTGTGCCTACCAGTAGGATAGCACAGACCCAGATATTTCCGAAACAGTCATTGCAACATAATCTCATAGAGTTTGGCACACAATAAATATAAAGAATGCCTTCTTTCTAGTCCTTAAGATGATATTTAACACATTTCAACAGAGTAATGCTAATCGATTCTGCAGCTATACTTTCATAAACATAAATCCCTAACTGTGCTTGCTGCAAGGAAGCTACAGGGTATTCTTAGAAAACATTCCTCTTCGCTTATGCCTCCTTCTTCACCACTCAGTCTGGTTTTTAGACTTCAATTCATGAATCATTTCCTCCAAACCCAAAGCCCCACAGATCTGCCCACATGTTACCCATTGCTATTCCCGACTAGATCTTGGAGCTCTTTCAGCCAGGGCCTTGAAGGCAAACCAAGGCAACACATAAATACAGGTCCTATGAGCTTTCCCTTCTATGTGGGACCTGGATGCTCCATATGTGACATAAAAGAAGGAAGCCACTTAGAGAAAGAAGACAGAGACCACCAGGAGGGATGGGAACGAGGGAAGGGAGAGCAAACACGACAGATGCACATGAGAATGTCGTCGTGAAATACATCACTTTTGCACACGCAACACACACTAATAATCTAAAGAAAGTCGATTCCAAGAACTTTTCTATGAAAAGTAAAAAGTAGAAAAGAGAGCAAGACTGGGACCCATCACAATCCTCCACCTCAAGCTCCGGCATGCACTTTTGTATGACTGCTGTCTTGACCTAGACCAAAATATGGTGAGTCAGAACGCCACCTCATACACTAGCCACCATGACAGGAATAAACTCAGCCCATCCCCTTACACCTGTAAGGACACACACCTCCATCATAAACAGCCCTCTCTCTCTCTCTCTCTCTCTCTCTCTCTCTCTCTCTCTCTCTCTCTCTCTCTCTTTGAGACAGGGTTTCCGTGTGTAGCCGTGGCCATCCTGGAACTCACTCTGTAAACCAGGTTGGTCTCAGACTCACAGAGAGATCCATCTGCCTCTTCCTCCTGAGTGGTAGGATTAAAGGCGTGCGCCACTACCGCCTGGTCAGCCCTCTCTATTTTACCCTTGCACGCACACACGCGCGCGCGCGCGCGCACACACACACACACACACACACACACACACGGGACCCAGCCCTTTTGTTCCAGCAGTGGTCCAGCTTAGAGCACCGCCAGGGAAGAGTTCAACACTTGTTTTTCTTTTTGACATTCCTCTCCTTTGCCCCACCTAGAAGAAGGTAGCCAGATCTACATAGTTTAGAGGAAGGTTGTAACTATGCCAAAGTCTTCCTCAAATTCCACGTTAATCTTATTCTTCGCTCTTACCCATATTCATCAGTCTTCTCTTTCATCACATGAGGAAGTGGCACTGGGGAGGGTCAGACACCTGATGTCTCAACACTCAGAAGAGAGAGATGGGAGAATCACAAGCTTGAGGCCAGTCTTGGCTACATAGTGAGACTCCGTGTCAAAAAGAACAACAATAAACTTCCCGCCTAGAACTTTCTTTTCTCTCTCCCCTGGCTTTCTGAGGCTCGCACCATCTTCCACGCCCCCCAACTCCTGTCTGCCTATGCCTGCCATTGGCTTGTTTCCTCACCCAAGCTCCTGCCATCATCCGTATTCTTATAAATTGTCTCTCTTGTGCAGCTCAGGTAGTCTTGCCATCTTAAGTACTATCATTCCCTATGAAAACAAGGCCTTAATTTTTCCCCCAGCTATAATTTCGAAACCGTCTGTCAGATGCCTCCACCTAGCTGCCTCCCCGGACTCCCTCTTGCAGACTCTGGGAGAAAAGCCGAAGCATGTATTCAGTAACCACAGAGCCGCTACCTGCCTCTCGAGACTGCCCCTCCCACTGCCATCCTGGAAACCAGCTCATTCCTCCCGCACAGCCTCCTTCCTCTAACACATGGAATGATGGATCCCGCCAAATACCAAGCACCTCCTAGTCAAGGAGGGGGGTCGTGAACGGCGCCTGGAGCCCCTATAAAAGTAGAAGGTACAGCATGGTCCCAAGTCAAAGAGGAGAAGCGCTGTTTGTAAACCGCGTGGAATTTCATCTGCACACACGGGAAGGAATGTATCTCCCCTTCCGGGTACACACAGTGTGTGAGGCTAGAACTGGCCCATCTTTCAAGCCACAAATTTTCTTTAACGTAATAGGTACATTAAAGTTATACACATTTGTGAAACGCAATGTGAAGTTTCAATGCATATATAGATTGTGTGAATTTTAAATCATAAATCACGCATTTAACAATTCTTTATAATTTAAACTTTCAAAATTATCTTGTAGCTTTTTTTGTTTTGTTTCGTTTTTTGGGGAGTTAGATTTCAAGACAGGGTTTCTCTGTGTAGCTCTGGTTATCCTAGAACTCACTCTGTAGACCAGGTTGACCTCAAACTCAGAAATTTGCCTGTCTCTGCCTCCCAAGTGCTGGGATTAAAGGTGTGTGCCACCAGCACCCAGATATTTTTACATTTTTGAATTATGTGTATGTGTGTGTGCGCGCGCGTGGGCCATAGAACATGTATGAAGATCAGAAGACAACACTGTCGACACAGATCTTTCTTTCTCATGTGTGGGTGGGTCCTAGGGACTAAACTAAGGATTTCAGGCTGGGTGGCAAGTGTTTTTATCTGCTCAAACATCTAACTGGCACCTTGTGTAGCTTTTTGATGTGCAATCCATTATGCTACCTGTAGTCCCTCCCTCTCCTAAGAAAGAACACCCAGGGCTTCTCCCTCCCACGTCTCTATAATGTAGTACCCACCCACCAGCCTCTGCACTCTTTAGGGGAGGGGAGAGTTTGTGTTCTTTCTGTGTTTGTGTTGCTTAGTTTGGCTTGTTTGTTTTGCTTTTTGGGTTTTCTGAGACAGGGTTTCTCTATGTAGCCCTGGCTGTCAGGAAACCCGATCTGTGCACCAGATAACCTCAAACATTGAGATCCGCCTGTCTCTGCCTCCCAAGGGCTGGGATTAAAGGCCACCACTGCCTGGCCAATTTGGTTTCTTGAAACCAAGTCTCACTCTGTAAGCCAGGCTAGACTCAAACTCATGGCAATCCCCCTGCCTCAGCCTCTCAAATTCTGGGATGACGGGTACGAGCCACCACACTCACTCCGCTTTACACTTTGAATTTCAAGTATTATTCTTCTGGCTCCTCCAATGTTATCCTTCCTCTTATTGCTCACCCCTCATTCATCCGTGGAATATTAGATTGATGAAAAGAAACGTCTTTGAGAACATGACAAGTTTTAGCATTACAAAGCCTACTTAACAGAACATAAAGGCTCCACAGTAACCCATCCCAAATTCTTACAGGATCTGCCTTCTATTTCCACCACAGCCCTTCCGTGAGTCATGAGAACAGTGACTCATTCGGCGTTAGATGAGCAATGCATGTTTAACTTGAAGTTTAAAGAATTAGTATGTTTACTGTCAACTTCATTCAATCACTGATTCACAATTAAATCCCAAACATGTTATTTTACTGCCGAAAATTAACACCAATGCTTAAGGTTGGGGGATACTTGAAAAGCAAGCATAGGAATTCAGGAGGGGCCCTTCTCTCAGAGGGTGAGTCATCAAGCTTGCAAGGACTTGCCTCTTGCTGGCAGACTTTCCAAAGTTTGGTCAAGTACAATTTGGGAGACACTAACAGGTAGGTGTTCTCATTTAATGTCACTGAGAATCATCTGTGATGATGATAGAAGAGACTTGTGTACCTGGACCTTAGCCATGTCTGAAGGGTGGCCATGAAAATGCACTTTGTAAGTGCAATCCGCCCCTTGAGAAACACAGTGATGGAATTTAGATCTCAGATGTGCCCTGACCGATTCTCCCCCTGTTTCTCTGCAGTCCGTCAAGAGTGACTCCACACTGAACCAGGACAGGGCACTGCAGAGCTCTCAGGGGTTTTAAGATTCACTAGCCTGTTTTTCCCTTCCATATCAGAAGAATCAACATCTGTAAACATAGCCTAGTTCTCAGACACAGCTTCTCCACACGTTAGGAAAGTTTGCTAGAAGACAGCGGAAAGAACACTGGACTGAAGATCTGGAGAAGTAGGATCCATTTCCAGTTTCCCCAGCAACAAGCAATTAGGCTTTGGGCGGGGCCCCAGACACCAGGCCCCTCCTCAGTCATAAATTATGTAATTGAGTTGACTTAACTCCGACATCCCCTTCCAGGTTACAAGGTCAGTTGTAAATTCAGAGAGAAGGTGGCATTTTGTCTTACAATTCTTTTGTGATTGTTGTTGTCATCGTTTCTGTTTTGTTTGGGGACAGAGTCTCTATATGTAGCCTAGGCTGGCCTCAAATTCCACCTTTCTGCTTCAGCCCTTTAAGTATTGGGATGGCAGGTGTGTAGCACCAGGCCTAATCCCACTTGCAGTGCTTTAGATCCATGTTAGGCCTCTGTAAAGGTGAGTCTTGGGGCTGGAGAGATGGCTCAGCAGTTGAGAGCACTCACTGCTCTTCCAGAGGACCCACATTCAAATACATACCAGCACCCACATGGCAGCTCACAACTGTCTATAACTCCAGGGTGTAACACCCTCACACAAAATATACATGCAGGCAAAACACATACAAATAATAAATCACTTAAATGCATTAAACTTGATTTTAAAAAGGTGAGTCTTGTCCACTGCAAGCAAATCCGAAGAAGTTTTAGAGGAAAGTGAATACACAACGCACCCAGACAGAACTAACCTCAGATTCGGGCTTCATCATTCACTAACTGACTTGTTTAAATCAGGGAAACTAACGTTCTCTCTTAGCTTCAGTCTCCAACATTAACATAATAGTGCCTATTTCGTTGGGTAGCAGAAATTAAATGCTTCGTGCTCGGCATTATAAGCAAATCCATGTGCTGTATACCTTCCCATTCCCATAACAAAAGTGTCTTTGATAGAGTTCCAAGTTCAGGGTCATCTCAATAGGAGAGTAATAATCGCCTTGGACATGAATAATTGATGCTCTTCCCTAATAACAGTAGCTATTTTCTTGAGCCGTAGCTATTTCCTGCTAAGTGCTTTAAATCTTTCTTCATTTAATCCTCACAATAAGGATATAATCATGTTAAGTCGGAAGTCACTATCAGGTGATGACATTGGAGCCCACTGCAGTCCTCATGCCCCACAGTCAAAAACAAACCACTGAACGGAATGGTCAGCACCTGCAACCATGCAGCCTGACTCCACAGCCATGCATGTCTAGGTCCTCTACCCTCCGTATCTAGCCCGACTAATATTTACCCCACACAATGGCGAAGATATGTAAATGAAGAACCTACGCCCTTTAGAAGTAATTCTCATGTAACCACGGGTTTAGACTAAGTTCTGCTTGCAAAGTTGCCTGTAAAAACCTGCCCGGGGATCCGCCTACACACTACACTAATTAATGTACTTTCATAAAAACCACGGGGCAGATCTTGATCTACACAGATGAAAGGTACCTCTGACAGCACTGTCCCCACCAAACGGCCATTGTGCGAGGCTGCATGATTTCCCAGGTAATACCTTACATGGAAGGGAAATTTTAATATTTCAAATTCTGTATTTTAAATACTAAACACTTGCTCACAGAGTCCAGAAGAGGGTGTGAGGTACCCTGGAACTAGAATTACAGACAATTATGAACTACCCAATATGGGCGGTACTGAGTACAGAACTCAGGTCCTCTGCAAAAGCAGCAAGTGCTCTTAACTGCTGAGCCACCTCTCCAGCCCCAGAGGTTTCCTTAGTAAAAATAAAAAATAAAACAAACAGAGTCTATTAACTCATCAAGAGCTTAACACAAAATCAAAAACCAAGTTATCAGAAGACGTAGATATAGAGACTATAACATCTCATTATCTCAAAGGGAAGGCAAAGAACCAAGCAACACAAAATATAAACAGTGTAAAGATGGTAGCACACCTTTAATCCCAGCACTCAGGAAGCAGAGGCAGGAGGATCTCCATGAGTTCAAGACCAGCCTGGTCTACATGTTGAGCTCCAGGCCAGCCAAGGATACATAGTGAGATCCTGTCTCAAAGAGACCAAATAACTAAGCAAACAGTGCCTCCCGATGGGGAGGGACTCACTAGAAATGTCCGGGCAGGCATCACCAATTGACATCTCCAGTTCAGGCCGTTTTCTTAAACCAGGTTTACATGGAACCGGTGGCAACAAATTCTTAGACTAAGAAAAAGGTTGTTTTTTGTTATTTGAAGTAAATTTTGTTTAGAAAAAAAAAAAACAGTGAACGCTCCCAAACAAACTGTTCAGATTGGAGAAGGGAAAAGGAAATAAAGAAAGAGGAAAGAGGAAGGCTCACTCTTCACCTTACACTAGAGGTGCCTGGCCTCTCTCCTCTGGCAAACACAACCCACTGAGGTTCCTTTATCTTTTGTTAATTATGGTTGTGGAACCACCTCTTGCATAAGAGGGAAAGTGAGATTACGAACCCAGCTGTATTCGCTGCAGAGATGAGGGTGATAAAGGCAAGGAACTGGATCACGTACTGAAAAGGCAGAACCCCACACAGCTTAGAAGGAACATTTTCCCAAAAGACTGCTGTTCACACACGTTATCAGACCACCCCCATAGATGTCAAACAAACACATCATCCCATGACAAAGAGCCGTACTCCTCTGCCTGTATTAGGGTATATTCTTGTTATGGGGCTGGATGACACATGCCCAGAAGTCTAACACTTGGAAAGCTGAAGCAGGAGGATCAGAAGTTCAATGCTAACCTCAGCTATATAATGAGTTCAAGGCCAGCCCAGGGTAGATGGGACCTGTCTCGAAACACGCACACACACAATTAAAGTAAAACCCACCAAAAAAAAATAAAGTTAATCCCATTGTGCAATCTATCTGCTAATAATAGTAACAATAGTATTTCTGATGCAAATTAATCTATTCTTGTACTGTGGCCCACGGGAGTTTCCTAACCACTCGAAACATCGCTCTCCTTAGCTCTGCTGGAGGATAACTCTCTACTAAAACCTTTCTGTGAGGAAACTGGTGAACTAACTAGACTGAAAATGACCTTGCCTGAATGTGTGTAATGGGAAAAAATAAAATATTGATTCTATAACGATTCAGGCCCTGCAGAAGTCCTCGTCTGTCGGCATGCGATCTCAACTGCTGCAGGCAGATAACGCAAAGGATGTGAGAAGGAGGCAGGAATGTCTTCATCCTTAAGCCCTGCCTTTACAGGAAGCATCTGCTCTGAGAACAATTGCCAGCTTCCCACTGTAGAGTGGGACTCTCCTTTCAAAGAGGGAGAGTGCCTCTAACAATGTGAGTTTCAATGGCCTCATAACCCAGCAAAAGCAAGGGCGGGGAAGCATTTTCCCACTTTCCTTTTTAAAGATCCATTCTGGTCTAGGGTCATTCATTCTAACCTTGAACATATGAGGAATGCTCCTCAAAAAAAACAATAATAATTAATAATAATAATTAATACAAACCAAGGAATAATATAAATCCCTAGTGCAGTTGCTATTTGTTACAAAGGAGAAAGTAATAAAGAAAAGTATGGGGCGGGGGGGGGGGAGGGAACAGGATTCTAAACTAAGAGTGGAAGAGACAGCTAAGCCGTTAAGAGAACTGGCTGCTCTTCCAGAGGACCTGGGTTTAATTCCCAGCATCCACATGGTGGCTCATACCTGTCTATAACACTTCCAGGAGATCTGATGCCCCCTTCTGGCACCCTCAGGCACTGCATGTACATGGTGCACATACAGGCAAACATGCAAGCAAACACTTATATACACAAAATAAAATATAACTAAATCTAAAAACTGAGAGAAGAGCGTGTAAATGTCCAAGCATAGCTCAAATATTTGTCAAAACCATTCACGTTCTTCTGGTCCTGTACATTCCAGGGAAACTGCCCTCAAAACCATAAATTCTTGATGAATAAATAATGAAGGTGAAATTACTTAGGAATTATCTCCTTTGATTTGATACATTCTCCAGCGTCTCTTTGGTTACTACCATAACCAAAGGTTTGTTCATTTTCAGAAATGATAAGTCCAAGAATAGAGATTGAGATCTGTCCCCACGTATGAAGGGACACATTTTCTATGTCTGCTTCTGTAGGGCTATTACTACTAACGCCAGGAACTATTGTGCACCCAAAGTCTAGCAGGACCACATACGAAAAGATTTTAACTTGGTAAGTGCACAAGACGCCGGTTGCATTGCCTCTGTTTGGTGGATGAGGAATCTGCTGCTCAGCCGTGAAGTGACCTTAGCATCACTAGAACCATAGCAGTTCTAAGAGCCAGTGTCAGCAGCAAGCTCCAGGCCTGCGACAGACCCTTTCTCAAAACAAGGTGGACAGCTCCTTAGCCATGACACATGGGTTGTCCTCTGGCCTCCACATGTTCATGCACACATGGGAACTCACACACACATATAAAACAGTCCAGCCCCAGCACAGAGAACCCTCATCTGAATTCCCAGCTTCAGTTCCCCTATTCAGTCTGTTACTTTCTGTAGAGAAAGAGTCACAGATACACAAAGTTGTCTCTCACGTAGTGATGTCTTCCTATACTGGTAAAGAATACATCTTTATATAAAGAACTACTGTGGGATCCCATCCACCCTGCATTATATATTCTTACATGATTTAAAAATAAACAAATAACTCAACAATAGAGGAACTTACACCTCAGTTTCTGATATACATACACTTTTAGTTAACAGTGTTTATATGTGGGTGCCGAGTATGGCTTATTAGAGTTCATTACCGTTACTGACAATGCTTATGAATTTGCACTCACTGGGCACATAGTGCTCTTGCAACCAGGAAAAATATAATAAATACCCATTTTAAGGGAAAAAAGATGTTTTGTATGTTAATTAATTATCGCTAGATTTAATTTCCCCTTAATCCCTGGAGAGAGAAAAAAAGACGCTCCTGGGCCCATTATAATCCTGGACCAGATTTGAATTCAAACCTGACACAAAAATGTTGGCTCTTTTTATAAATAGTTGATACTTTTTTACATGGCCCCCTTCCCCTTCCCACACACTCACATCATTTTTATGTTCTTGGGGGTTTTTTGCTCAATAAAACTGGGTCTACTATTCCACAAAACGGGACTGTGATGTCTTTCTGTTCCTTCCCACTGGCTTGTTTAGTAAATCCACTGCACCCACTAAGCTTGGCATTCTGTGAGACAAGCGTTTAGCTCTGCTCATGGCTCTTGCGGCAAACTGTTGCCTACGTTTCCCAGGCTCCTTGCAGTCTGTCTGTCCACGAGCAGCAGTGGCAAGCACCGTTTTCAGGCCTGGCCCACAAACACCTCCCACGTGGAAATCTCCGGACGCTCTTCCTGCAGTCTCAGGAGAGATGTGACACAGCCACCCGTGGGAAGAACCCGGGTCTTTGTCCACTTGGTAGCACGAACACTCAGGGACAATTCAGACTTCACGGGTTCGGGAATCAAAGGCGCACTCTGGAGGTCACTGAAAACCTGAGTTCTGCTACACTGCCTAACCCGCGGCTCTATTGCCATATTCCAACTACTGCTGCGAGACTGCGCAGTTCATCTTACCTCTTTCAAAGACTCCTTCTGCTTCCAGGACGGTGACCGTGGTGTTGAAAGCCTTCTTTAACACCTGAGCCTTTACAGTGGCCTGCAGGGGACCATTTTCCAGCAGCTCCACGCCAACTGTCACATTTGCTCCAGGTCTGATGGTCCCTGGGGCTGTCACCAGAAAGCGAGACCTAAAGAGTTATCAACCAAAGGAAATCAAAGCTTTTTAAATTATTAAACCTATTCATTTATTTTACAGCCCGACCACAGTTTCCGGTTCCTCCTCTCCTCCCGTACACCTCCACTGTCCCCACTCCCTGGAAGATGAGGGCTCCACACTACTTCTCTACAGTAATTACAATTGAAACGGTGCCACTGCCCTTTAGTAATGCCAGGAAAAGCTACAGAAAACCTAATCACAAACGGTTCAAGGAGCCAAAGGAGAAGACAAAGCACGCAGACGCCACTGCAGAATTCAAGTCTCCAAGTTTCTTCAGAGATGACTTCATCTCCTCCACGTTATTAGGAAACACACACACCTGGGCATTTGCATTTTTCCTGCTCAAATCGCGCTTGCCTAATCCACCCGAGAGAGGGGGAATGATTGAAATCACCATCTGAAATTAATGCCAGCAATGCAACCTCCAGGTCAGGAAGCATCTAAGTCCCCCAAAGAGACGGGGTGTGGTGATGCACACCTGCCCTTCTAACACTCTGACACTCACGGGCAGAACTGCCCAGGGTCCCTAGACCAACCTGAGTTACAAATGAGCCCTAGGAATAATAATTAATAATAATAATAATAATAAATAGTAATTTTCTTTGCTGAAGGTAAAAAAAAAACTTGAGAAATGGAGTACTTTATACTATCGAATTCTTGTTAATCTTCCTATAATCTCTGATATGGCACTCTCTGGTCACCTCAGCCACACTGACAAAGTAGAAACATCCTGTTTAGAAAAGAAAAAGAAAAAAAAAATGTCTCTGGGAAAAAAAAAAAAAGAGAGACACATTATTTAGGAGCAACAAGTTGCGAGGCAAAAGGGAGAGCAACGTGGACTAGAGCTAGGACAACGTTCTTCCGCAAGTTGTCGCGGGAGAAGGACAGTAAAGAAAGCCCCCTGGTGGGTCCCGCAGGCCGCGCGCTCCCGCGTCCCCTGCGCCCGCGCCCTCCGGCCCGCGCTCCTACCCCGGGGCGGCCAGTGCTGTCGCGCACAAGCAGAGAAAGTGGGCAGCGCTCAGGAGACTCCGGCCGCGCATCTCGGCTTCTGCCCGCGGGGTCTGCAGCCCACCAAGTGTGAGCGCTGCGGGGTGTGGCTGGCCACCTCCTGCCTGCCTTTCTCCCCCACTGCGCACCAGGGTTTAGCAATCTGAAATGGGCGCGCCTAAAAGCAGAGAGATCTAAATTGAGACTTGATGGCTCCACCCATCCCGCTGCTTCACAATGGCGCTTCTGGCTTCTCCCGGGCTAACGCTGCCCGTCCGTGGCTGAAAAAAGCGGTCTCTGCACGCGGTGGCCACAACCTGCCCCACCTTCCCTGCTCCCCTGGGAAAACAGACGGCGCCCACTTCCTTAGCCACCGGGAACCAGGGACTTGTTTAGCGCTCTACCGCCGATGCCTGGAGTGAATAAACAGGCCCATCCTTGTGAGCAGCAATCCAAAGCAGCTATGTGAAGTGGAAAAAAATCAATCATTGTCCCCCAGACGATGAGTCAGAAGTTTAGGGAAATGGCAAGCGCGCGCGTGCCTGGACACACACACATACATACACACACACTCACATACCGGTGGGTAATATATTGGTAGTTACTTATAAGTATAAGAACAGAGTAAAACTTTTTTCTTAAGATAAAAATTAAGGTATACTTTTCTTTCTAAGAATATGTTATGGCTTCTCTGAGTTAAAAGAGGGCGCCTAGCCTTGAGTGTGACCCCAGTACCTAGTATTTATTAAAATAAATAAATAAAAATAAAAAACACAGTGGGAGAAAACATTTAGGTGATGCCACTTGAAACTCAGAAGCAGCTGCTTAGAAAGATGCTTGTGTCCTTTGTAGCTGTTTTCTACGGGAAGTCCTCACTAGAATCCTGGGTTTGTAACAACTTGTCAGCACACAGTTGGGGTCTGGCCAGAAGGGGGGCGCTGAGAATGAAAGCGTCCAGGGGCGCCTGTCCCCCAACAGTTAGTTACTGATCTCAGCCCAGGTTTTCTGACGCTGCTTCCCTGACACCCTATTTGGCACCATCCCTGTCTTCAGATGACTCAGGTTTCACCACGGCTACCCCATAAAAGCCGGCAACTGCCAAAGACTAGGAAAACAGGCACACGCAGTGCCTGACGACTCGAACTCCCTCATTCCAAAAAGGAACTTTAGAGGGTGACAGTCGAGTTTGGGTCAAAATGAAACCAGAGAAACTTTGACCAGAGAGCTGCATGGGGGCACAGCTGTGTCCTAAAAGAAGGGAAGTGGCACCTGGACTGAGTGAGGGTTTGGAAACGCAAGAATTGCTTTCCTCCCTTTCCTGTCCCACCCTTGTTCGCCCTGCTGAATGTCTAAAGATGTTCCTTGTGCCCTGTCCTAAGGGCAGCCTATTGTTAGCGGTCGTCTCCCTGTGCAAGCAAGACTTGGGTACAGTGAGGAGTGTCTGACTGTGCCCTGGGGTGCAGCTGGCTCTTGGCACTGCTGCTACTGCTGGACTGGTCTCCTCACCTCCCTAGTACAGGGAGGAGGAGCAGGTTCAAGTGTGGACAAACAGCCAAGTTCTAAACCTGTATTTAGTGTGTGTGAGAAGCACATCAAGATGTGGAAGTCGACTCAGCAGGCCCTGGGTAGGAACTGCGATTTATCTTTCCATCCACAGTGGTCCACAGAGAGATTCCAGACGGGGCAACTAGGGGCACCGTGATGAGCAAAAGAAGCTGGAATAACTCAGTTACTTCCCAAATTTGATTTCATAGTCGTGGACAAGAGATGCAATCAGGGATTCCAAACTATAAGTGGATAATGTTGCATTCCAAGATTAATAGAACCAAAGGTTAATTCCAACTAGGCTGACTTAAGTGGTTATAAGCTCTGGGTTTTGGTCTTCATCCTCACAATACATATTTGGTGACAGACTTAGACACATAGAAATGGAGGCATCAGGACTGGAGAGACTGCCTGCTCCTCCAAAGGTCCTGAGTTCAATTCCCAGCAACCACATGGTGGCTCACAACCATCTGTAATGAGATCTGGTGCCCTCTTCTGGCCTGCAAACATACATGCAGACAGAATATTGTATACATAATAAATATTTTTTTTAAATCTTTAAGAAAGAAATTAAGGCATCAACCCATTTTTTTAAAAACAGAAAAAAAATTAGGAAAAGTTTCAGAAATTCAAAAACTTGGTGTTAAAAAGCTGAAAAGCAGCCGGGCGGTGGTGGCGCACGCCTTTAATCCCAGCACTTGGGAGGCAGAGGCAGGAGGATCTCTGTGAGTTCGAGGCTAGCCTGGTCTAGTTCCAGCTAATTCCAGGACAGGAACCAAAAAGCTATGGAGAAACCCTGTCTCGAAAATCAAAAAAAAAAAAAAAAAAAAGCTGAAGAGCGAAAAAATAAAAATGTTAAAAATTGGCAGAGCACCTACAGTCTGGCAACATGAGAAGAAGAAGAAGCCCATCCCCAAGGCAACCAGCACAGCCCTGGTGAAAAGACTAGCACCCCTAACCAAGAGAAGCTCACCTCAAAACCAGCTGCGGGTTTCAGGGAGACATCTTTCCCCAAGTAGTTGGTCAGGAGGACAGAGGAAACTGCCCTGCACAGCTGTAGACCCAAGGACTGAAGAGCATCCCTCCAGCGTGGGGATTAGCACTTGGAAGGTCTTGAGAGTATGGGGACAGGCCCTCCACCTGCACCAAACTCAGTGCTGTGTGGGTCAGTCCCACAGTCTGAACACACTTGGGAGACAAGTCCCAGTTACAACATTAGCCACCCAAGGTGTATGGTTAGAGGATGAGAGACCCTGCACATGCACAGACTGAAACGCTAAAGAGGCCCTGATTCATAGAAGGGAAACCATGAAAGTGAGCACACCTCTGACCGACATTCAGCGTGTGTCCAACACAGACCCCACGGCAGCATAAGCCATAGGAAAGGCGAGGCCACAGGTTCACCCACCCTCCCCACCCAGTGCACATAACAGTCTCCGTGTTCTGAGGACCAGGAACGAGCCATCTGGTCCAGGGTTTTCCCCATTTACTGCCCCTTTGGCACGGTTCCCACTTGACTACATTTTAAAAACCACATGTTGGGCTTTTTTAATCCTCATCGTATATTTATATATGAAGTGTATGCACATATTTTCATGACTGGAAAAATCTGTTTTCTTTCTTTTCATTCTTCCTGTTTCTGCTTTGCACTCTCCTCCTCTACTGTTCTTTAACTCATATTTAGACTTTGTCTTACTCTTTGAAAAATCCCTCTCGGCTGGGTAGAGGGGAGCACATCTTTAATCCCAGCACTTGGGAGGCAGAGGCAGGGGCATCTCTGAGTTTGAGGTCAGACTGGTCTACAGAGAGAGTTCTAGAACAGCCAGACTACATAGAAAACCCATCTCAAAAAAAAAAAAAATCCTCTCATTTCTATTTTTTTTCCCTTACATTTATTCAATTTGTCTTTCAAACTCCTGGGAAACTATGAGGTTTTCTTTTTCTTTTCTTTGTTCTTTCCTCTCCCCTTCTTCTATATTCCTCCTGCTCTTTTACATTGCGTGGATTTAAGCTCTCCTCACCTCCACTTCCTCCTCCCCTGACCTCCTCTCTATATGTCATTCATCCACTTCCTCCTCCCCTCACCTCCTCCCTATGTCATTCATCAATAATTTCCACATGTTCCCTAAATCATTTTTTTCTTTTTTTTTTCTTTTGGAAGGATTTTATTCATATTCATTGGATCTCAGCTGGAAATTTTTCTTTAATGCAGATAGTAGCGTTACAGTCACAATGCATTCTTTGCAACCGAATGATTTAAAAATGAAACAGGTCTTCCCCGCCTTACACATAAGTTCTCAGTACCTCCTGAAAGTCATCCATGCCTGGAAAGACATTAGGCCCCTTAGTGACTTTTGCCCCCACGGTATTCTTTTCTTTTGATTTTTTTCAGCAAAATACATCCATGAATAGTATTAAAACTTTTAATTCGATATTCAGTACCTGGCGGGCTTCCTTTAGTTCTCTCTTTTTTCGCTGATTCTTTAGAAAATGATGACCCCAAAGATTCCTGAGATTGTCTATAGTATTTCAGCTGACTGGAAAAGTCTTCTTCTCCCTCGTGGTTGTAATTACCAAAGTTGTCGTCACTGTAGAAAATAGACTCAGCATATTCTTTACTGTTGAAATTTTTGTTATGTTGACTCTTCTTTGATGTCATGTAACTTCCTAATATATGTCCATGATGCTTCTAGCGTTCAGCTTGTTCTTTTTGTGTGTGTCTTTTTTTCCCTAAACAATTTTTAACTTTGTGACACATTCTTTGTTTATTTTGTAATTTTATTTTTATTTCATGAACATTGGTGATATATTAGTGGTTTTAACTAACTTTAAGTATATATCTGTATGTTATATCTTGGACAGTTTAATGCTGTTGATGTTACAGCAATTTGATTTCTCCTTTCTGAGTTGTACTAGGGATTGAACCGTCTAAAATAGGCTGGAGAAAGTGCAGGTTTCAAGGGTTCATAGCCTCAGTCCCCTTCCAGTTCACCCTTGCTTCATGTTTGTGGTTGAAGAGGTGATTTCTTGGCTTCCTGCTCCTGCAATCCTGTCAACCACTTGCTGCCAGATCTCCCCATCATGGTAGACTTTATCTATCTGGAACCATAAGCCAAAATAAACTCTTTCAAAGTCACTTTGGTCATGGTGTTTTATGACAACAGAGGATGAAGTAAACGTGGGGTCATTGAGATGGTTCAGCAGGGAAAGGCACCTTCTGCCAAGCCTGAGTTCAATTCATGGTACTCACATGGTAGAAAAAGAGAACTGACTCCCTCGGGCTGTCCTCTGACCTCTATATGTGCGCCATGCTGCCTGTACATGTGTGTGCATACACCCATGATAGATAAATATAATTTTGTAAAACGTTTTTTTTAAAAAATTGCTTCAAAGAGGATATAAACAAGCAAATGAATCAAGTTAAAAAATTGAAAGTAAGCAGCAACATAGATGAAAGGTAAAACAGGCAAGAAATTCAGCCATACTGATGAAGTCAGCAACATACTAGAAACGTTCCGCAAGGAAAATACGACTTTGGAAAGCATTAAAATGTTGGAAATGAAGCACTGAACGAATCTAGTTCAAAAAACTGAAAAGCATTGCTGTGTTGGTTAACCTTCAAGACAGCTTGCCTGGGTTTGGAATCGCTTAGGAGACACTCCTCTGGGCATGTCGGTGCAGAGTTCTCGACGGGTTTACCTGAGAGGGAAAACATTGAATGTGATCAGGGTTCTAGAGGGAAAGGAAGAGGACAAAGGAGGAAGTCACTCGTGAAGATAATCTTCACCAGAGTTCCAGTGGGAACTCATCTCTATGAGGGTGTCCCCAGAAATCTTTAGCTGAGAAGGGAAGCTCCATCTTGGACATGGGCAACATCATCCCATGGGATGAGGTCTGCTTTATAAAGGAGAACTCAAGGTGAAGATGAACAATATGACCTGTTGCCACATCCTCATGCCTTTATCCAACCCCCACCAAGATGAACTCTATCCCTTCTAAAACTATGGGATAAAATAAGACCTTCCCAAGCCGGGCGGTGGTGGCGCACGCCTTTAATCCCAGCACTCGGGAGGCAGAGGCAGGCGGATCTCTGTGAGTTCGAGACCAGCCTGGTCTACAAGAGCTAGTTCCAGGACAGGAACCAAAAGCTACAGAGAAACCCTGTCCTGAAAATCAAAAAAATAAATAAAATAAATAAAAAATAAGACCTTCCCCCATGAAGTTATCTTTATCAACTGTGTTATCACAACCATAAGAAAAGTAACTTATTTAGCCACTTAGACACCAGCATTCATCTCTCTCTACTTTTTTTAGAATTTATTTATTTATTATGTATGCAGTGTTCTCCCTGCATGTGTGTCTACAGGCCAGAAGAAGGGACTAGATCTCATTACAGATGGTTGTGAGCCACCATGTGGTATGTGATTTTTGGGAATTGAACTCAGGTTTTGGACCTGAGCCAATGGTCTTAATCATCTCTGAGCCATCCTTCCAGCCCAACTTCTTTCTACTTTCTAACTGGGAATTGACTGGGTTGCTGGGAATTGAACTCAGGACCTTTGGACCTCAGCCAGGCTCTTAACCTCTAAGCCATCTTTCCAGCCCAACCTCTTTCTACTTTCTGACTGTGGATGCAAAGCGAGCCACAGACAAAGCCACTCTTACCACATGCTCGCCCCACCACGATGAACCTATGAAAAACAGGTACAGTGTCACATAGCAATGTCCCTAACTCAAATCCATCCCATCAAATCTGAAGTAAGGGGTTGGAGACTGCTCAGTGGTTAAGAGTACCAACTGCTCTTGCAGAGCGATTTCCGGCTCACAACTGTCTGTAATTCCAGTTCCAGCTGATCCAATGCCCTCTTCCAACCTCCTTAGACACCAGCCAAGCAGATGTTCAAATCCTAGTGAGGAAATAACCTGGAGTAACTGGAGGAAGCAAGGGACCATGTGAGTAGGTAGGAATCATAAGGTAGCGATGAGAGACAGCATCTTTCTACACCGTCCAAACTGCCTTCAGCCTGGCCATTCTTCCTCCTCAGTCCCCAGAGTGCAGGGACTACAGGACAGAAACCACGGCTTTAAAGAGAGCTTCAAAAATAACTGATTTGTCTGGCATCTGTGGCACACAGCTTTGATCTCAAAAGGCAAAGTTTGTGAGTTTGTAGCCAGCCTGGTCTACTTACGGAGTTCTAGGCCAGATGTTGCTACATACTAGGATCATGGGGCAAGGGAATGCGGGGGTAGAATCCAGTAACAATATACAAACCTTGTTTGGCTCCATTTACAAACATAAAAGGGGACTTAGATTTATTAAATTGGGAACTACTGCCAGGATGATAAATGATTTTTTTTTTTTTTTGGTTTTTTTTTTTTTTTTTTTTTTGGTTTTTCGAGACAGGGTTTCTCTGTGACTTTGGAGCCTGTCCTGGAACTAGCTCTTGTAGACCAGGCTGGTCTCGAACTCACAGAGATCCGCCTGCCTCTGCCTCCCAAGTTCTGGGATTAAAGGTGTGCGCCACCACCGCCCGACCTAAATGGTTTTTTTTTTTTTGAGACAAGGTATCTCTGTGTAACAATCCTGGCTGTCCTGGAACTCATTTTTGTAAACTAGGCTGGCCTTGAACTCACAGAGATCTGCCTGCTCTGCCTCCCAAGTGCTGGGATTAAAGGTACACACCACCACTGCCCGCCGTTAAATGATTCTTTTATTTGTCTCAGATATGGTAAATTTTAAAGGGTTCTTGCCTTTGTAAATGCATAATAAAAATAACTCTAGTCTTATTGACTATTAAAAAAATTAAAGATAGCAAAACTATTAAGAAGGTTATAGAGAAAATCGGGCTGTTATATGTATCACCGGTAGGAACATTCAACGCTAGATCTACTATGGGAGACTGCTCAGAACATCAGTGTGCCTGAAATCCCGCTTCTGAATCTATGCCCAGAGAAACTGAAATCACAGACTCACACAACTGTTTGCACACTCACATTCTTAATAGTATTGTTCACTATAGTCAAAAGATAGAAGAGCCCAAGGATCTATGAATGAACAAATAAAATATATTAAATACAATGGAATATCACATATCTTTAAAGGAGGGAAACTCTGATACAAACTACAACAGGGGCTTTACACTCTACTAAATAAGCAAGTCATAAAATGTCAATATTACCCTTCCAAGTATAGGAGCTTCCTAGAGTCAAGTTCACAGGAAGCAGAATGGTGGTTGACCTGAGCTATGGAGAATTGAGAGCTACTGTTTAATGGACAGGGAAGATAAAAGAGTACTGGCATTGGACGGCGATAGGGTGTGTGCACAATGATATGAACAGGCTTAAAGTGGCTTAAATGCTAACTGTTGTATTTAGTGGCCCTTACCGCGAGAGAAACTAAGTGCACAGCACTGTGAGAGTTAAGTGGGAAGGAGGGGACTGTAGAGCCCTGTGTTGATGTCTGAAACTGGCTATAGGCACCTGGGGATTCACTGCCTTCTCTAGTTCCTATATGCTTAAAGTTTTCAATAATGGTTCTTGTACTAAAACAAAATTCATACAAGGATATAAGAAATTCCAATTTAAAGTTTAAAAATGATCAATACTCAACAACAAAAATGTTACCACAGAGGTCAAAAATTGTAACCCAAATGGACATACTTTCAACAAGATTAAGACCTCAATGAAGACAGGACAATGTGGTAAAAAATATCAAATAATCTCGAACTGCCAGGGAAGAGACATCTGAGTTTAAGATACGTCCTTGCAGGAATAAAACACCGGAGAAGGGAACCGTCAAGCTGTGTTTAGTTTTTGAACTGTCTGATAGAACTACTTTCTTTAGGCTCTGTGCATATGCAATTTCATGTTTTGAAAAAGCACTGAAATTAATTTGTAATGTGTACTTGTCAAAGGAAGCAAAGCCAAGACTCTGTCAACATTTTAAGAACTAGGCCAACACCACCCAAGTGTCGGAATCGTCGTATCAACATGAATACGAGGGGACTGTTTGGAGGTAGGAAGAGAGCGTGTGAGAGGCGGAGAGAGGCGGAGAGAGAAGAAGGTATTAGGGGGAGAATATAAGGAAGATACAATGACATACATGGATGAAAATGTCATAATGAGATCTATTATTCCACAGGGTATCTTTTTTAAAAGTGTGTGCTTGCTGTGGCGTGTGTGTGGAAGTCACAGGGTAACTTTCAGGAGTAAGCTCTCTCCTTCCTCCATGTGGGTCCCAGGGATTGAATGCGGGTCACCAAGACTGTCGTAGACACCTTTACTCACTGAGACAACTCACTGCCCCCCTCATTAGGAGGATGAGACAGGGTCTCTCTATGTATTCTATGTAACTCTAGTTGTCTTGGAACTCGCTGTTTAGACCAGGCTGGCCTCGAACTCACAGAGATCTGCCTGCCTCTGCCTCTCAAGTGCTGGGATTAAAGACCTGTGCCACCACAGCCTACCGTTTTGTGATGTGAGACAGGATGGTTCAACCCTTAAACTCACTGTCGTCCTAAGTTCAGACACTACAGACATGTGTCGGACACCCATCTACATTCTAGAACCTTGGTATCAACCTACTTTTAATTTCATCATGCCTCCACAGTCTGCCGTTTTGTGACATGAGACAGGATGGCTCAGGGTACCCTTAAGCTCATCGTCGTCCTAAGTTCAGACATTGTAGACATGTGCCAGATGCCCATCCACACTTTAGATCTTTGGTTCACCTTACTTTAATTTCATTGTTCACTTCCAATTATAAACTTACATAAGACTACCAAATTGCCTTAGAAATGAGCAGATTGGCTACTGAAAAACTGTCCATTTCCCACCTCTCTCTTCTCTTGTCTGTTTATTTGCCAAAGAGGATGGAAACTAAAATAGACAAATCTCATGGTTCTCATGTGACATAGTTCTGATGAGATGTAAACGGAAGACTCCGGGAAAAGCAGGAAAAGAGGTAACGCCTCAACGGAGCCTTAACTTTTGGCCCTTTCAGTCATGGATGTCACACTGAAACTCAGAAGCCAAAAGTCACATGCCTAACAAGGAAGAAGAAAAAGAAAGACGGAAAGCACTTGATGGTTGAGTGGACAACCGAGCATCTCTGACAGCTACGCCCTGTTCCAGATGCCCCCTCCCCAACAGTGCATCCCTATTGAAAGGGTCAGAGCCAGACTCTTAGGTGTGGACCTCAGCCACCCAGGGCTCTTCCATGGGTAAACTGGGAGCCTATCGTGTCAAAATCCAAGGCAGCCATTTTCCCTCTACCGCTTGCCCAGAGTGTGAAAGCTAATCTCTCCTACTCTATCACTCCCCACAAAACACTATATATCCTTGAGGTCAGTGATTTCAACCACAGTGAAGCCTTCTTGGCACAGAAGCAGGTTCTCCACCCATCCCTAAGCATGATTTATTTTAAGCATGGCTCACCCTTCCACAGTCATATTTTAGTCATAAGCATCACCCAATTATACTGCGGTGGCTGGTGCAAGATTATATTTACTTCCTTGTACTAAAATGTGTTTGCCTGCTGTACTTCTAGAAAAATACACTTATTTTTCAAAAGGGAGTTCCATCAAGAAAAGAATAGGCCGGGCGGTGGTGGCGCACGCCTTTAATCCCAGCACTTGGGAGGCAGAGGCAGGCGGATCTCTGTGAGTTCGAGACCAGCCTGGTCTACAAGAGCTAGTTCCAGGACAGGCTCCAAAGCCACAGAGAAACCCTGTCTCGAAAAACCAAAAAAAAAAAAAAAGAAAGAAAAGAATAATAAAATTATATAAAGTGAATTACAACCTGTAGTGTATGTATGTAGATAGACAGACAGACAGACAGATAATAGATATAGATATTAGATAACCAATGTATAAAAAAAATAAAATTGGCAGCTGGAGAAATGGCTCAGTCAGTAAAGAGCTTGCATTGCAAGCATGAGGACCTGAATTTGATCCCCAGAACCCACATAAAAATGCCAGGTGTGGTGATATGCACCTTTTTTCTTAGATTTTCTGTTTGTTTTTGTTTGTTTGTTTGTTGGAGGTGGGTAGGAATGCATGCTAACACAGTGCAAGTGTATAGATCAGAGAACAACTTGATAGAGTTGGGCCCCTCCTTCCAGCATGTGGGTACCAAGGATCAAACTCAGGTCCTCAGGTTTGGCAGCAAATGCCCTTACCCTCTGAGCCATCTCACCAGACCCAGTGAGAAGCACTTTAAATCCTGGTGCTGGAGAAGCCAAATCAGGAGAATCCCTGAGGACCACTGCCCAGTGAGTCTAGCCTAATTGGTGAGCTCTGAACCAACACTGAAGAACTTTTTCTCAAAGGAGTTGAATGCTGTTCCTGAAGAGGACACCCAGAGTCATCCTGACCTCCACACACGTGCACTCAACTGTACCCATACACACAAAAGAGTGCGCGCACCCATGCATAAAAATAAGAAGGAAAAACAAAGTAGGAATCAATCATGAAACCACTCCGCTCCTTGAATTTATGGTCCCAGCTTCACTCTCTTTGTTATCTGAACTTAGGCTCAATTCACTTTCAACTGTATGTAGCTTTATTCTTTTCTAACATAACGCTATCTTAAATGACCCATGTACAACACAGTTCATCAAGAACACAGCTAACAATGTCTACAATGTTCTTTTGGTTGCTTTCCTGGGTTGTTACAACACTGAAATATAAAACGCTGCCTTTCCCTGTATTTATTTGTTTTGTGGTAAGGGGCTTATTTCGGCATAGGGCTTGAGGTACGGTTCCTGATGGCAGTGACGGCATGCAATAGAGGCGTAAGGCGGCTCGTCACACAGTATCCAGGACCAAGAAGCAGAGAGTGAAGAATCCTTACAGTCAGCTCACTTACTCCTTTTCATCAGTCAAGGACCCCAGCAGATGAGATGTACCACTCACATTTAAAGTGTATCTTCCAGCCTCTGTCACTAACCTACCTAGAAAATCTATTCTACCAGTAACCTGTCTAGAAAATTCCTCAAAAACATTTGTAAAGATTTGTCTCTAGGTGATTCTAGAGCAAGTTGACAATCAACATTGACTGTCCTGGGTCTGTCCACTCCTTATCAACTTAACATCAAACATATCACCTTTAAGATATACTCTTCCTCCAAAGAGGTTCATGGCCATCTCATTGTGCAAGATGAATTCAGTTCAACTTCAAAAGGCCTCATAGTTATTTTTAGCAGTTCCAGAACACTGTTCAGAAGGTATAAGTGCGGAGTGTCTTCTGATACTCCTGTAAAATAAAAAATAAGTTATATGTTTCCAATATACAATGGCACCAAAAATAAAACATTTCCATTCCAAAAAGGAAGAATAGGAGCATATCAAGGAATAATTAGACCAAAACAAAACTGAAACCTTGTAGAGAAATCTCCAAATCCTGACGCTCCGTGTCTGATGTCTGTGGGCTCTTGATGGAATCATTTACACCCCAAAGTGCTTGAGTAGCTCCCTTCAGCTTCACCCCAGCTCTGTTATCTGCGCCACTGTTACCACCAGTTTATACATCTAAGGTTGGTCTCAAACTTATTGTGCAGCCAAAGATGGTCTTGAACTTCTGACCCTGCTGTATCTGGAGTGTTGGTTGCTTGGTTTTGTATAGTCCTGGACTCTGTACAAGATAGGCAAGCCCACTACCAAGAGAGCTTGGCTCAGCCCCAACCCCATTCTGACTTTATCTCCCACAAATAAAATCTCTCATATGAGTCTTCGTCTTACGAATTTTTAGAAAGTTTGTATATTCTAGATTTTTAAATGTTATTAATATATGTTATAAATGTCTTTTTGGGAATCTTGTTTTTGTTTATTCTGTGTCTTGTTGTAGGAATCCAGCAGTCACCGTATCAAGGGTAAATATAAGAACAGAATAGGTTTTTTTCCCTGTATCTAAGTGAATGAGTAGCCATTCTCTAGAAGTACCTTGACCTTGAAGAGATCTTGATGGAAATCAGTAATTGTTTTCTGGGTTTATAGAGCTGTCTTTCTGAAGCACATTTAGTACTCTGGTCACAAGACTCCTGACACACCTGGAGCTCTTGGATTATTAGATACTGCCAAGAGTATGCAATAAATACTGAAGTGGCGGGCTGTGAAGATTTCCTTCAGAAAAACATAAGATTAGATCGGAGACCTTGATATGAGGAACAACCAAAAAAATAACTTTGCCAATAAATGCACTTTAACAGCTGCTGCAGGTTCAGTCCGTCAGAGGTGGGACTTCTGCGGCCAACAGGCCTAAAGTTCACCTTGGAGTGACCTTTCTTCAACAGACCCACACAACACAGAGCCCCCAGCAGACTCTTATGGTATGGAAATTTTAGATTATTACTTAAGCAAATTTATCAAAATTTAACTTGGTAATTTGTACTTTATATGACTTCTTGAAAAAAACTGACAGTCGGGCGATGGTGGTGCACACCTTTAATCCCAGCACTCAGGAGGCAGAGGCAGGCGGATCTCTGTGAGTTCGAGACCAGCCTGGTCTACAGAGCTAGTTCCAGGACAGGCTCCAAAGCCACAAAGAAAACCTGTCTCGAAAAACGAAAAAAGAAAAAAGAAAGAAAAACTGACAAATGCATTAAATTTTTTTCCTATAGTTTCTTCCAATAGTCTAAAAGTTTATTTTTCACATTTAGTTCTTTGTTGTTTTGTTTTGGGGTTTTGCGTTTTTTTTTTTTAAAGATTTATTTATTTATTATGTATACAACTTTCTGCCTCCATTTATACCCACACGCCAGAGGAGGGCGCCAGATCTCTTTACAGATGGTTTGGAGCCACCATGTGGTTGCTGGGAATTGAACTCAGGACCTCTGGAAGAGCAGGCAATGCTCTTAACCACTGAGCCAGCTCTCCAGCCCTATTTTTTCTTTTTTGAGATGGGGGAGGTCTCATATATCCTTGGCTGGCCTAGAACTTATTATATACACCATTCCAGCCTCAAACTCACAGAGATCTTCCTGCCTCTGCCTCCTGAGTGCTAGGATTAAAGAGTAGCATCATACATGCCATAAGGAAATACACCCTAAATTGTGAGCACACACACATAGAGACACATAAATAAATACTTCTTAAAATAATAGCAACAGGGCTGGAGAGATGGCTCAGTGGTTAAGAGCATTGCCTGCTCTTCCAAAGGTCCTGAGTTCAATTCCCAGCAACCACATGGTGGCTCACAACCATCTGTAATAAGGTCTGGTGCCCTCTTCTGGCCTTCGACATACACACAGACTACTGTATACATAACAAATAAATAAATATTTAATAATAATAATAATAACAACAGAGCACGTCTAGGCCCCTGGCATCCTCTGTGATTAAAGGTGAAAAACTAAGAACTCCTAAGCCACTGATTGCCGTCTTAAGTTTTCTATAGCTGAAGAAAGAAATACCATGATTTCCATGGTGCATTTATGCTAACTTTCTATGTAGGTGTCACCTTTTGTTGATCTGTGACCGAGACAAGCACCACATTCTTTAATTCAAATGAGTCAGTATTAAGTTTGGTGCCTAATTAGGGAATCCTCCTGCCAACTTTATTTTGGTCACTTGGTTGGTAGGTTGATTTGAGGCATGGTCTCACTGTGTAGCCCTGGCTGGCCTGAAACTCACTTTGAAGACCAGGCTAGCCTTGAACTCACAGAGATCTACCTACTTATGCCTCCCAAGTGCTGAGATCAAAGACAAGCATGACCACACCTGGAACCCTACCAGTTCCTTTCCAGAATTGTTTTCAGAGTTAGAGAAATGGCTCAGTGGTTAAGAGTACTGGCTACTCTTGCAGAGGACCCAGGCTCAACCCAAACACATAGAAATGGCATCTTGCAATGTCTCTAACTCTAGTTCCAGGGCATCTGACAAATGCCCTTTTCTGGTCTGTGAAATTCAGGCACAGAAATGGGGCACACACATACACACAGATAAAACACTCATACACATAAGTAAATCTAAAAATAATCAAAATAAACAAAGTAAGTAAAAGAAAAAAAGTAAACAGTTAGCCAGGCATGGTGGTACACGCCTTTAATCTCAGCACTCGGAAGGCAGAGACAGGTGGATCTCTGTGAACGCGAGGCCAGCCTGGTCTACAGAGAGAGTTCCAGGACAGCCAGGGCTGTTACACGGAGAAACCCTGTCTCAAAAAACAAAACAAGAGTAAGAAGTTTGGGGTTTAGGCGCTAATATCAGAGCCTAATGTATAGCATAGCAACAACACTAATGACTTTAACAAGGATTCAACCTAGCACAGGGTGGGGACAGGAGTGGAGAGGAGTAGGATGGAGGAGACACACTGGGAAGCATCAAAGGCAGTAACTGAACAATATCAGTCCTATGGGAGTCATTTGGGGCAAAGCAGTTTGTACCAAGTGGGACTTCTGGCCAATCCAAAAGTCGTTTTGCTTTGGTTGAGATGCTGAGCCTAACTGGTGGAGGTGACACCATTCCAAAGCAGAAAAGAATAAGATAAAGAAGCCAAAAACTGGGTCTGAGTTCTTGGAAGCCAATTTAGGCTGAGCCCTTTTGACTTCTCAGAACAGTGAAAAGGGTACCTTTGCTGGCTGCAGTATCTTCCAGCAGCTATCGCTATCACATTCTTCTTTACAATTTTACTCACCGTTTTTAAAATCTTTGGCTGTTTTGTTTGGTTAGGTGAGTTTTTTAACTCTCATTAGGTGATCAAAGTTAGATTTCAGAGAGTATTCGAATCTTTATATTGTGGCCCCTCTAAGGTCTAAATGTCAGTCTAGGGGCTTATGCAATAATGTTAAGGACAAAATAATTCTTTTATCTACAGACCTATAGTCTATATCTGAATGTCTAAAATCATAAATTATAAAAATCTTAGAATGTAGGCTCATGAAGCAAGAAACACTTGAATTAACCCAAACCTTACATTCTAAATCCTGTGAAAGCAGTGCAGATGGTTTCCAGCCCCCCAGTGCCCCGAAAGCCCAAGGCCAATTTCCTCCCACAGTAGTTGTTCTTCACCAGCCTGCCACCTAGTGCTCACAGGAGTTAATGCACCGTATTACCAAAGTCGGCTACAAACTGCCCTGCAGCCCCATCCTTTTCTACATCTGAGTCCGTGCCTACCTGGTAAAGTCAAGGGGGAGGAAGAATAGACATTCTATTACAATGTGTATTAAACCACTCCGGATGTTGTAACAAACAGACTGTGTGACATATAAACTTGAAAATTTATTTCTCACAGGTCTGGATGTATGTGTGAGGTTCTGGGTTCTACCCTCGGAACTTTTCTCTTTGCAAGTTGATTATTTCAGGAATGAAATTTGTTAGAGTAATGGAACTAGCTAACACCATACTTGTAAGTGCAGGCTGAGACTGTATTTTGGTTCCCAAAACATACTTCCTAAGCATTTGGTACTTTTAAATTAAAATATAAAGTTACCAATTTTGTTTTGTTTTGCTCAGTAGTGTGTGTGTGTGTGTGTGTGTGTGTGCGCGCACGCGCTAGTGTGGTCACAGAGGCCAAAAGAGGGCATGAGAGTCCTAGGCCCTGGAGTTAGAGGCCTTTGCAGGGCACCAGAATTGAGCTGGGATCCAAACACCGGTCCTCATGACCACACAGCAAGCACTCATAACCGCTGAGCTCTCTCTCCAGCTCCAAAGAGCGTTCATCCTTCTGTTCTAATATCTCATGTCCTCCAGGCTTCTTTCTTGGAGTTCCCATTGAGTCGGCGCCAGCCCACTGGACTTAACAATCCAATCTGCATTCCTCAATTCTAGCCCGATACACTCTCTAGCACATCACAAGTCCTCATCCTGAAACTCCTTCCACTGATGATGACATCAGGTGATGGACCAACAAGCTCATTGACTCCTTAGCACTCCGTGCATGTGGATTCATCCACTGGAACACAACGTGGAAAGAAGATGGGATTAGAAGTCAGAGAGACACGCATCCTAGTCTTAAGCAATTTACCATCAATGACTTTAGGTTTCCTCAGCTATAAAGTGAGAATGCGGGGCTAAAGCGATGGCTCAGAAGTTAAGAGTACATACTGCTCTTGCAGAGGACAGATTCAGTTCCCACCACCATGTCAGATAGCTCACAACTGCCTGTAACTCCAACTTCAGGGGACACAACGCCCTCTTCTGGCCTCCACATGTACTGCATTCACATACACATGCACACATATACACATTTAAAAATAATAATAAAATTCTTTTAAAAATGAGTTAGGCAGTGATGGCACACGACTCTAATCCTAGTACTTGGGAAACAGAGGCAGGTGAATCTCTGTGAGTTCAAGGCCATCCTGGTCTTCAGAGCAAGTTTGAAGACAGTCAAAGCTACACAGCAAAACCCTATCTTGAAAAAAAACAAATAATAAAATAATAAAAATGATATTGGGGCTGGAGAGATGGCTCAGAGGTTAAGAGCACTGACTGCTCTTTCAGAAGTCCTGAGTTCAATTCCCAGTAAGCATATGATGGCTCACAACCATCTGTAATGAGATCTGGTGCCCTCTTCTGGTCTGCAGCAAACATGCAGACAGAATACTGTATACATAATTAATAAATAATTTAAAAAATAAAAAATTTTTTAAAAATGATATCTATGCCTATAAACATTTTGAAAAGTAAATAGTATGTGCATCACTATGTCTGACATATTACATGGGACAAAATCATGAGTATCCTTGAGTTATAGCTTACAAGCTATTGGTTCAGTTGCTTTAAAGAAATTAATAACAGCCAGGTGGTGATGGCACACACCTTTAATCCCAGCACTCGGGAGGCAGAGACAAGTGAATCTCTGTGAATTTGAGGTCAGCCTGGTCTACAGAGCTAATGCCAGGACAAGCTCCACAGATACACAGAGAAACCTTGTCTTGAAAAAAGAAAAGAAATTAATAATATCAATTCTTAGCCTTACTATGATCATCTCTAATCCATCAGGCAGATGGCCCATCCATAGTACCTTTGCTAGGGAAAAACCTGCAGTGAACAAAAAGGAGCTATTTTTCCCTATCATCTCACTGAGGCTCTTCACAAAAATGTGCAGGGTGTATCTTTACTGACATCAATATGGCAAGATGGGGAAAAATAGTGCCACAATAAATCAATAGAACTGTTAGATTAGTTTTCCAAATAAGCCCAAATCCATGTAGAAGAAAGTACAAATTCTAACAGATTAAATAACTTTGGTGCCGGACAGTGGTGGCGCATACCTTTAATCCCAGCACTTGGGAGGCAGAGGTAGGTGGATCTCTTTGAGTTTGAGGCCAGCCTGGTCTACAAGAGCTAGTTCCAGGACAGTCAGGATTGTTACCCAGAGAAACCCTGTCTTGAAAAACAATAAATAAATAAATAAATAAATAAATAAATAACTTTGGTTACTCTATCCTTCCTATTTTAAAACTATTTTTCAGCTGGGCAGTGGTGGCGCACGCCTTTAATCCCAGCACTCGGGAGGCAGAGGCAGGCGGATCTCTGTGAGTTCGAGGCCAGCCTGGTCTACAAGAGCTAGTTCCAGGACAGTCAGGGCTGTTACACAGAGAAACCCTGTCTTGAAAGACCAAAAAAGAAAAAAGAAAGAAAGGTAGATCCCATGTTAAGTGTCCCAACCACAACAGGAGGTACAAACTTTCGGGTGTTACTTTGACTGTGGACAGTTTCATGAGTGCAGGCTATCCAACCCCATCAAACTGCATTCATTAAACATGTGTAGTTAGGGTACAGCTCAGTGGTAGAGTGATGGACTGCTTGCCTAGCATGCCAAAGTACAAGAAAAAAAAGAGGAAGGAAGGGGGAGACAGAGGGAGGGCTAGAGGGAGGGGGAGACAGAAAGAGGGCTAGAGGGAGCATTTTTATGTGTGGACAGAAGGAGGGAGCATTTTTATGTGTGGACAGAAGGAGGGAGCATTTTTATGTGTGGATTTTTGTGTGGGGGGGTTATGCCTCACAGCACTGGTTTCCAGATTATGGTGATTTTTTTTCTTTCTGTCATATAAGTAATAACAATTTATGAGTCATTACACTTTTTTGTTGTTGTTTTGAGTCAGGGTTTCTCTGTGTATCTCTGGCTACCCTGGAACTCACTCTGTAGAACAGACTGACCTCGAACTCACAGAGATCCCCCTGTCTCTGCCTGCCTCCATTACACTTTTCATTAAAAGGAAAAATACAAACGTATATGCAGAAAGAATTCTGACCACCAAGAGGTGAAAGTGTGCAGAGTGAGTTCCAGGACAGCCAAAGCTACACAGGGCAACCCTGTCTGGAAATGACCTAAAAGGAAAAGTTAACGCAACAGCACTCTGGTTTGATACCTTCTCAGGACAGACTTTACCCTTAATTTTTTTTTTGTCTGCCTGAGTCGCCCAATTTTGAGTTGTTACATGCACACTTTTAGCTCACCTCATTCAATTGCCATATACTCGCCCTCCCCTTTAAAATGGTTATTTATGGGCTGGCAAGATGGTTCAGTGGGTGAAGGAGCCTGCCACCAAGTCTGATGACCCTGACCCTGACCCTGACTGAGTTCAATCCCCAGGACCCACATGGTGAAGACAGACTAGTAACTCCTGGAAGTCAATTTTCTAACCTTCATGCCCAAGCCATAGCACTCATACACACATTTGCATACACTCATGCACACACAAACACATACACATGCACACATACATACATACATACATACACAAAATAACTAAAAATGTAATAAGATAGTTATTTGTAATAATTATGGGCTAGGGATGAAGCATAGAGGTAGGGGCTTTCCTAATACTAACAAGGCTTGAAGTTCAATCCCCTGGTACCACGAGAGCAAGAGAGCGAGGGCGAGAGAGAGAGAGAGAGAGAGAGAGAGAGAGAGAGAGAGAGAGAGAGAGAGAGAGAACCACCCCAAAACAATGTACGAATTTCCCAATTATGTTGGATAGCACTAAGGGAAGGGATTGACCCTCTGCTAATGAACACAAGCTGTCATACACATATCCGGAAGCTGTGCATTTACCAACCTGGGTTTGTTTTTGTTTTAATCACTGTCAAAGGACAGCTGACAGACAGTACAGCTTCCTGAAAGAAGCAGAACGTGGTGTGAGGTGTCAGGGTCCTCTAGAGGAACAGAACCGGTACAGTGAGTACACAAAAGGGTTTACGTGTGGTCTGAGCTGTCTCCACAGTAACTGCCTTTACACTGGGGAAGCTAAGAACTGGTAGCTGCTCCGTTCTCGAGGATGGATGGTTCGGCAATCCCAATCGGTCAATCGATGCTGAAAACCCGGTAGATGGCTCGGCAATCCTAAACAGTTAGTCATTGCCGAAAGCCTGGTGGATGGCTCCGCAATCCCAATCGGTCCGTAGATGCTGGAAGCCTAGTGAATGGTTCGGCAAACCAAATCAATCGATGCCGAAAGCCTGGTGGATGGCTCGGCAATCCCAATCAAAGCTGAAAGCCCTGTGAATGGCTCGGCAATCCCAATTGCTGCTTAAAGCCTGGAAGACTCCCTGGAGAGCTTCTTGTCTTCAGTGCACAATAGAACGCTAAAGCATCTGAGCTCTGATGTTAGTGAGAAATGGTGGCAGTGGCAGCAAAGTAAATGAACCCATACACAGGGAAGGGAAACTCACCGTTAAGACACCAGTAAGAAAGGAAAAAGCAAAAGCTTGTCCCTTGGACCTTATTATAACCGGTGCACCACTTGAAGGTGCTGCCCAGAATTAGTGTGGGTATTACCACGCCTGTAAACAAGGAAATCCTTCACAGGTGTGCTCAGACTCCGTCTCTTAGTTTCCGATGCAGTCCAAGTTGACAGTCAAGACTACCCATCACACGTGAGGAAGCATGTCCAGATTCAAAAACTCCTTCCTGAAAACACTGTCATGCCTCCTCTGGAATTCATTACTCACATGTCACTTGTGCTCCCAAATGTGGGAATGAAAATAGGTCCCCTAACTTTCATAACCATTGGGAAAATACTTTATATTTCCTTTAGACAATACAAAGGACTATTTCCTTCATGGAACATTTCCCATAGAAACCTCGTGGAGGCAGAAAGCTTGTTGGTCTGTCCTGCATACACAGGTCCACAGCAAACAGGACAGTGCCTGATACTGTTATGCACAAATCTGATAAGTCCCCCAAAAGCCAATAAGGAGACTGAATCCCATATGTAAAAGCAAAAAAGCCTTTATTTTATGCAAGTTTGCAAACTCGGTCTCTCCGCAGTCCAACGTATTGAAATAAACGGAGAGACCCGAGCTCAGTTAGAGTTGGGTTTTTATACTAGTAAAGGTGGGGGTGAGGGGTTTCTGAGGTTCAGGACCCCTGATTGGCTGACATTTGTCTAGGGGTGTCTTGGTAAGTGTGTGCTGTCAGGTGATTCTATCTACAGTGGTTGGAATGTTAGGAATTTCCTTTGGATGGTCTGTTCTGGGTGGTGCTCAGGTAATCTTAGTTTATGGTCCTTCCTGCAACCAGGTATTTCTTCAGGGTAAACTACTGAGACTATCTAAGGCTGAGTACTGCTCTGGCGGGTGGTAATAGCTGTAAGTAAAGAACTTCCTTTGGGCAATCTGTTCATATTTTTCTTATCACGGCTGGGTCCTACAATACATAATATGGGGCTTCATAAATATTTGTTCTCTGCTTGGAGCTAGAAATGGAAACAAGTGAAGGCTTCGTTATTTAAGACCTACCCCACATTCTACTAAATGGTCTTCAGTAACTCTCAATCAATGCGTTGTGATGGAAGTCTGTACAGCATAGGGTAAAGGAGAGATTGTGGAGCTAAATAAAAGGTGACATTTCAGCCAGTTGGTGGTGGCACACACCTTTAATCCTGGACTTCAGGAGGCAGAGACAGGTGGATCGCTGTGAGTTTGAGGTCAGCCTGGTGTGTGGAGCAAGTTCCAGGACATCCAGAGCTACACAGAGAAACCGTCTCAAAAAAAAAAAAAAAAAAGTGACATTTCAGGGCTGGAGAGATGGCTAAGCAGTTAAGAGCACGGCATATTCTTACAGAGGAACCAGGTCTGGTTCCCAGGACCCACATGGCAACTGACAACCATCTGTAACTCCAGTTCCAGGGGATCTGACTCCCGCTTCTGACTTCTGCAGGTACCAGGTGTGTATGTGACGCACGCACACACATGCAGGCAACATACTCATACATAAGATAAAAACAAATGTTGTTGTCAAAGGTGACATTTTAGCTTCAAAGAGCAAATAGCAACCCACCGGACACAAAAGCAGCAAGTGCAGGAACGGCAGAAGGAAGACAGGAGCGACATCACACAAAGGCTCAACGCACAGAACGAAGTATAAAGCACATAGGCAGTGGCGGGAATGGAGGAAGGGGAACTGGAAGCATAACTGGTATCGCGAGGGATCTGTGCTCTATACCAGACTGGATTTCATGGCTACCCAGAGGGTCTCCAGCTGGATGCACTCAGCAAAGAGCATACATGAGATGATTCCGGGGGAAAAGTGTCAACACCTTCTTAGATTTTCTTTTCCTACCACTCGGGGCTTGGTTGGTTTCTGAGACAGAATCTTCATCAGTGTCTATAAAACTGGTCAGGTCAGCAAACAGGAAGAAAGTCTGAGAGACAGTAAATGAGATCACAGGCTGTCGAGGGCCTTGGATAGGAATGCAGTCTGATATAACAAAACCATGGGTCATAAGGTTGCACAAGGGTGTAACCTAAATGGGCCTTCTTGTCAGAGTTCTAGAAATGCCCCAGGTTTACAGCTGGGAAGGGAGAAAGGCCATACTTGAAGGCTTAGGCCTTAGGCATGATCCATTATTCTTTTAACATAAAATGTCTCTGTGTTAAAAGAACAATATAGACGATCTTCACAGCAAATGAAATTTTGTTAATTGTGCAGGCATTCTTAACTCAGCTGGCAGGAGACTTCACTCAGACCTGGGAGTGAGGGGCTCCTTCCCCATGTTTCCTCAAACTCTGCCTTCCTATCCTCCTTCAAACTCTCTGTATCGACGTTGTGACTTTTCTGGAACCCGAACCTTCTCAAGTAAAAAGTGTACTCAAGGAAACACAGTAATTAGCAAGTTTTCCAGGCTGTTGGCATCTGATTCCCTGTGCTTACCAAGGGAATTACACAAACAATCTTTTCTCAGAGAAGCAGAACCAGTAGGAGAGAGGAGAGACAGTGGAGAACAAACCTATGGGCTCATAGGGACAGCAGTGGTGCAGAAAGCTGAAACCAGGGAGGCTCTTGGTAAGCAATCTGAAGACAGTGGGTTGGGAGGATCCCTTCTTTCCTTCTTCTTGGGGGAATGGGATGAGAAAAGGGAAGCTGGTCTCTTTGTTCTAGTCAAACCTTCAAATTGATTGAAATCCACCCACGTAGTGGACAAGCAAACTGACACATCAAATTAACCACACCAGAACTACTGTCTCAGCATTTTAAAAGGATGTGCCAGGCAGGTGTGTGCATGCTCAAAGGGCCTGTGTCTACAACTGTCAGTTTGAAATCTATGAGGTATTTACTAGCCCAGGAATTAGGAATGTTCTTCAGAAATCCTCAGCCCTTCTTCTAGAGAGGGACCTCACCTGGCTTACCGAATTTCTGGCTTGCAAGCTTTTGTTACTTTTGGGTCTGCCTGGAATTCTCCAAGGACATCTACCACACCTTATCTTCTCCATCTGTCTGCAGATGAGGTCTTTATTACTCAGACGCTCAAAGGTCTCAACAGGGCTGACTGGGGCAGTTACCTAGTTCCTCTTTCTTAGAGTCAGCAGTAGGAAAACCTGTCCAAATTAGATTTACAGAGAAAAACGGACCCATGATGGAACATCACGTGGCCCGCTGGCTGGGGATGTATGTCAATGGTACCAGTGTAGGTCTATATGTATGAGACTCTGGGTTCAACGCAATATCGTCCCAGAGAGAAAAAGCCTATTTCATAGCTGAATCCTAATATAGGCAGTTTCGTCAGACAGACCATGTCTTTCTTTACTATTTTTCCACTTCAAAATCCACATGCTGTCCTAGACGAGACAAAGATTGCTAATAATCACGAGCTCTAACACGGACATCTGGAAGTCAAGTACTTCCAGTCCATTTCTCCAGCTCCCTATCGCAGAGAGATGAAAGCCCTATCGCCGCCTCCAGGACCAGTGTGCCCCAGCTTTTGCTAGGGAACAGAGGCGCGGAATGCCCACCGCCCACAACGAACTCTGCAAGTGCCACATCCGGTTCAGCCACGCCCACCACCGCCGCACCACGCCCACACCGGGGTTGCCCGGAACTAAGATGGCGCCTGAGGAAGAGCGGCCAGAGATGGGCGGGGCCTGGGTGATGCAAGAGGCGGAGCCAAATCCTGTCCCACCCAGCCAGCAAGGCTGGAGGGCTGTCCTCCCGAGAGCTTTGTTGGCTGAACAACAACATCAGCACATCTGCTCTCCCGGCGACATGAGGCCCCTGCTGCGGGGTCCGGCGATGAACGAGGAGGAGGAGAACTCGGACAGCACCCCGCTCCTGCCGAGCGCCCGGCAAACCGAAGCGGGTGAGCGGCTGCTAGGGGTAGCGTTCCGGGTGGCGGGTGGTTCCTGGCCGGGGGCGCCTCGAGGGAGTGGCTGAGGGCTGGAGGGGACGGGTGCAGCCCCGTGGGACCGGCCGGAGCTGCCTGCACTGGTGGGGGACTGAAGCAATTCGGGGTCGGGGGTATCCATCGAGTCAATGAGCCAAGGGCCAAAGTGCTGCTCGCTGTTCCTCAGTGAGCGCCAGGTTTCCGCTTCTGCCGGTCTGCAAGCATGTGATCAGGTAGCTCCTTGGGCAGGGAGGAGACACACAGAGAAAACAGTTGACATCTGTTGAGTGTGCGGAGGACAGTTGCATAATCCCGCGAATATCTTGACTTTGTGCTGTAAGAGACTAAAAATATTGCAGACATTTCCATTTTTGCTCGTCTGTCAGACTAAAGTTTAAGAAAGAGGTTATTCTCGAGATGGCTATCTGTAGCGCGCTAAGATAATGTACCAAAGGTCTTGCAGTGGTACTTCAAAGAGCATCTTCCCTGCCTGGGGTTGTAGCTCAGTGATAAGAGTTTTGACTGGCGAAGTTCTGGTCTCCATACCCGCTATGCCCCAAAACACAAGTATGTGTCTTCACTGGATTTTGCTACACTTTTGTAACGTAGCTTCTTGAAGCTACTGAAAACTAAAGGACAGATGGGCTTGCACGCATTCAAGGACACAGGAATGAGAAAGACTTGAACTGGGTTGCCTTTGCTGACCACGGAGAGTCGCCCGTAGGTATGTCTTTTGTGAACATTACCAAAGGACTCTTTCGTAACTGCTTTAAGGATGAGCAGATAGCCACCCTCCCTACTTGTGTGTGTACATACCCTACTATGACGACTTTCTGGCTTTGTTCAGACACTTTTGTTGTTTTCTTGGTGGTTTGTTTTGGTTTTGTTCTATTTTGAGAATAGTGTGTTTGGGGACTGGAGAGATGGCTCAGCAGTTAGAGCACTGGCTGCTCTTCCAGAGGACCTGGGTTCAGTTCCCAGCACCCACACAGGAGCTTACAACCATCTATAATTCCAGCTCCAGGGGATCCAGCACCCTATTGAGGCCTCCATAGAAGGCACCAGACATGCATGTGGTATAGATGTACATACATACAAAATATTTATTATATACATAAAAACTAAGAAAGAATGCTTTATTTTGTAAAGTTTAAGGCAGCAGTGGGGTGAGCCTAGGTCTTTCATTTTGTGTTTGTTTGTTTGTTTGATTGGTTGGTTGGTTTTCTTTGAGACGGGGTCTCCTGTAGCCCAAGCTGGCCTCTAACCACTTTGTAGCTGAAGGTGACTTTGTATTCCTGATTCTCCTGCCTCCACCTCCTGAATACACGCCAAGCACTCCACCCACCTGCAGCCCCTCTTACTGTCTTCTTGGGCTAGAATCAAAGGCTGGCACTTCACCGTCTTGCCATCCATAACCCTAGAGTCCCTTTCCCAGGCTTTGTCATCACCTCTGTCTCGGTGCCAGCTGCCTCCACTGCAGACACACAGCACTTGAAGGTACACCCAAGGCAGATTCGCCGGTTTTGTGTGGATGTCCACCTTCTCAGCAGTCCCCCCCGTTGCACCACAAGCCTCACGCCCCGCATAACTTAATTTCCCACAGATGAAAAATTATCATGATTCTTAACATCAGAGCTAGGTTTCCTGGATCCAGAGAAGGCAATGATGACGGTTCAGTTTCTGAAGTTACTATGTGCTGAGCAGTGCTTTGATTCGTTTGCAGGTCGTCTTCCCCAACTCGATACAGTAAGCACTCGGTAACATTAGCTGTTTCGTTAGTAAACCCAGTGCCCTCTCCCACTCAATAGTATTAGTTCTGAGACTTGGCTCAGGCTAAAGCCTTAAGTTCTCCCCGTGCCTTTCTCATTTCCTTGCTTCTGCACATCCTGTTGGTTTTGCTGGCATGGCTATACTCACACCCACCCCACCCCCACAGCTGCCTGACAACTGCTCATTGAGGAAGCCGCAATTGAATATCCCTCTTCCAAAAAGAGGATATCCCTGTCCTATCTCCCGAGATTAGTGGGCTTCCTTTCTCCCTTATGTATGTAGCACTTTATTTTATTAGAAAAGCTTTCTAACCCCTCCGGGAGGTAGTAGCAGTCATGCCTTCAATCCCAGCGCTTGGGAGGCAGAGGCAGGCAGATCTCTGTGAACTCTAGGCCAGCCTGATCTACAGAGTTCCAGGACAACCAGGACTGTTAAACACAGAGAAACCCTGTCTCGAAAAACAAAACCAAAAGAAGGAAGAGAAGAAGGGAGGGAAAGGAAGGAAGGAAGGAAGGAAGGAAGGAAGGAAGGAAGGAAGGAAGGAAGGAAGGAAGGAAGGAAGGAAAGAAGAAAGAAAAGCTTTCTCGGGCATGGAGTGGGGCTTCAATACCTGCGCCCTGTGATTTCCTATGGTATTTAACCCCCACAACTCAGTTTATTATTAAACATGCAGCGTGTCTGTTCAACAGAAGAGGTATATAACCTGTTTTCTGCCCAGAAGGCTGGGACTGGATAAAGTTCATAGCCTTGTGACCTGTGCTGTCTGTAGGGCTAGGCTACACCTGATTCCCCTAGACTATAATATTTATCCAAGACCCTTCCTCCCTAGACTTTTTTTTTTTTTTTGAGACCGGTCCTCTGTGTAACAGCCCTGGCTGTCCTAGAACTTGCTTTGTAGACCAGGCTGGTCTCAACTCACAAAGATCCGCCTGCCTCTGCCTCCCAAGTGTGGGAGTGCTGGGATTAAAGGCGTGCACCACCACCACCCGGCTCCTCCCTAAACTTTTATCTTAGCATTTTTTCCCAATCTATAGAGCCCGTCTTTGTGGAAGAGGTCAATGTACTTTGCAAAGAGTTTGGATGTAGTGGTGCCTTAATCTTTATCGTGCACATGGGATTGAGTTCGTTGTCACAAGGAAACTTTTTTCCAAAATTGTACTGTACTTAAATATGCCTAAAATAAACTGCCTGGAATTTGAACCAACACCTGCTACTGAGTTGTGTTGAGCCAGATTTGACTCACTCATATCAACACTCTGCAGACCCTGGTGTTTGCAAAGACCCCCTATAATCAGTACCCAGCAGGAGGTGGGGGGGGCTTGACCATCAGAGAAGGTAAGAAAATTTTTCTTTAAATAGAAGCAGAAAAATTCATGACCTTAAGTGAGACAGTGGTAATATTCATGGTTCCAGTCAGTCAGTCCTCTGAGACAAAGAACTTAATACAATTATTGAAGCATTTGTTAAGACTGGGAGGAGAGGCCTGGAGAGATGGGTCAGCATTGAAGAGCACCAGCTGCCCTTCCAGAGGACCTGGGTTCAATTCCCAGAACCCACATGGCAGCTCACAACTGTCTGTAATTCCAGTTCCAGGGACTCCACACCTTCACACAGGCATACATGCAAGCAAAACAATAATGCACAGAAAAAGTAAAAGTAAATGAATCATTAACTAAATAAATAAAAAAAACCCAGAGGAAAATTCTGCAACTTTGTACAGGTAACTGTAAAATTTAACCCTTGGTTTCCTGACCAAGTAACTATTGCTGTTAATACTGGAAGCATGTGGGGACTAAAGGGAAGTGGAATTTCTGTCGATTATTTTGCAAGCTAGAGCACATTAATAATGTATTGCTTGCATCCTCTCAGGAGGATTATTTAAGAGAGAGAAACAGAGAAGAAAACCTTCTGCCAGGACAAATCTTGGCAGGTCTTAGTAGGGTGGACCCTAATGACCTTGCCCTCTGGAGCCATCTGACCGTGACTCAGAGCCCTCTGGCCCTGCTGCCCTGATGCCCTTCCTACCACCCTGGTCTGACCCAGCTTGGTGCAACACCTGAGTTCCAGGGAATGTCGCGGGGCGGGGGGTGGGGGACGACACACCTCTGCTGCAGCATGAGGTAGGTCTAGGCTACCCAAAGGGGTTTGGTTTCTTTGGTTTCTTTTCTTTTTTTGTTTTTTTGTTTTTTTGTCTTTAAACAGGGTCTCACTATGAAGCTCTGTTCTGGAACAGAGCTGGCATCCAACTCCCAGAGATCCGCCTGCCTCTGCCTCCAGAGTGCTGGGATTAAAGTTCTGTATCAGTACTGCCTGGCTCCAGATGACTCTTCAAAAGGACATGGAGCATATGTTTTCTATTCCACATGCTCCACAAAAAAAAAGATAATAACCACCCTGCTTGTCCAGCTCAACAGTCTGAACTTGCTGTCATTAATCCGCTTTTATTAGATGTTTCTCAGGCACTGACTATTTTAACCGGCCTCATATGTAAACCAGTGCAGGAAGAATAGACGTGCACTGAGAATGGGAAGCGGCCTAACTTGAGAGGAAAGGAATGTTAGAAAGATTGTCAGTGTAGGGAGAGTGTAATGGAAGATTGGGGGCATTTGGAATGAGGTCCTCCAAGGGTGGCATCTAGTAAACAGAAAGTGGGATCCCATGGGATGGTGTAGCTTAGAGACAGAAAGGGAAAAAAGGCTTAGTGCGCTCCTTCAGCTGAGTTTCCTTGCTTTGGAAGTAAAATAGATAAATCCAGTCCTATTGAAACATAACAGTCATACTGCCTGCTGGCACCTCTGTCTCTCGGGAACACAAGCAGGAACCGCCTGCTTGGAGGAAGCCAGGAAGAGCTCTGGCTGTTGGTGGAAGGGTTGGTGCGGAGAGTATCAGTTACTGAGACTGCAGATGCTTTCCCTGCTGGTGCCTGGTCAAATCCGAATCTATCCGTGCTGTCCGTGCTGCACTCCCAGCATTAGCAAAATAAGGAATTTTATCTCATCCTGTACATCAGAAGTGGAGACCACACACACACACACACACACACACACAGGGTTTCTTTGTGTAGCCCTGACAGTCCTGGAACTGAGCTCAGAGATTCCCCACCTGCCTCTGCCTCCCAGTGCTGGGAGTAAAAGTCTGTACCACCACACCTCACTCAAAATGTTCAACACATTGTGGCACGATTCTTGTTGTTTGTTGGTTTGTTGTTTGTTTGTTTGTTTGTTTGTTTGTTTAACACAGGGTCTCTACATAGCCATGACTGTCCTGGAACTCCCAGAGATCACTTGTTCCTGCCTCACAAGTGCTGGGACTAAAGACATGTGCCACCACACCTGGCATGAGCCTCTCTCATTTCAGACCTTAATTTAAGTTGTAAGAGCTAGTTAATAATAAGCCTGAGCTAAAAGGCCAAACAGTTTATATTTAATATAAGCCTCTGTGTGTTTCTTTGGGACTGAATGGCTGCCTGTCCAAGTGGGACAGAAACTTCTGTCTACGGTTTGTATTTATGATTATTAAAATTTCATTTGTTTTTTATTTAGATTTTTGTACAATATTACAAAAAATTAAAAATAATAATGTAAGCAAACTTGGAGTGGATTTAAGAGAGAAATTAGGAATAAATTGTGAGGACCAGCCTCCAGCAGCTTGAGGGGAGCCCACAAAGTCAATGGACTATGGCTCAACTTAACTTTTCTGAAAGAGTAAAACTTAATTCGCAGGGGCCAGCAAAGGGGACTAAAAAAAAAAAAAAAAAAAAAATTTAAATCTTAAGTTCTGGTTTAAATCTTTTAAAGTTAAAGGCCACGATTGAATTGGATTTTGTTTGTTATTTAATTTTCTGCTTCTTTTGGTCTGCTAAACGAGCAGACCTTGGCAAGGGGGAGGTTAGAGGAGGCTTATGTAGGCATATTCTCTAAGGAACACTTATTATCTTACCTGGTATTCCAAGTTTCTGGGGCATAATTAGTAGTGAGTTTACATCAGGCCGACGTCTGAAACTCCACCTGTCTGTGTCTGGGGCCTTCTGTGCTGGAATGCACTACATGCAGTCTACTGCAGGCATGCATGGTGCATCCCCCAGCAACTGGTCAGCCGCAGAACACAGCCCCAGATGAAGCATGAGGCATTGGGAGCCCCAGGGAAATGCCATTAGGCCACATGTGGGACTTGACTTTGTCAAATAGCTCTTTATACATTCTCTTTCTGGGACCCTTACAGCTAAAAAATGATAATGGTCCTGCTTATACTAGCAAACATCTTAAAGAACTTTGCAGTTTATGGAATAATAATCATGTTGCTAAATTCCCTTACAACCCACAGGGTTAAGCTCTTGTGGAGGGACATCATCACATACTTAACTGGCAAATTTTAAAAATAGAAGAGGGTGACTGGGAAGTGAGTAGGATTAGGATGTATGATGTGAAATTCCCAAAGAATCAATAAAAATGTGTAAAAAATAAAAATAAAAAAAATAGAAGGGGGAACGCCCACCCAAATCCCCACATACTATACTACATTTAGTTATTTTAAATACTTGAAATTTTTCACTTTAAAGGATAATGCTTTTTCTGCAGCCCAAAAGCATTTTGTCCTAAAGGGGTCACAGCCTAAAATATGTTAAAAGAAAAGATCTCGAAATGAATCAGTGATAGAGTCCAATGTTCCTGTAGCATCAGGTCGAGGTTCTGCTTATATCCTTCCAGAAAATGAATGAAGTCTTGGATGGCCCCCACATCCATGCATCCGAGCAGGACAGCATCCTGGAGACCACCAGACAAACGAATCCGGTAAAGATAGGTGACAGACCCATTAGCGGGTCACTTGGGGAGACGTCAAGACAGAACGCATCAAGCCCAGGCTTTGTGGAAACCGCAAGCATATGATACTGTTGACCCCAAAATGATGATACTGTTGACCCCAAAATGATGATACTGTTGACCCCAAAATGATGCTGCTGTGCTACCGACTGTATTACGTGTTGATTCTCACCTTTGCAGAATCCAAATGCCTTTTTGTGAAGAGACAGTATGATATTGTTTGGTCATGCTAAAGATTGTTTTTAGGCTTCTTTATTGCCAATTCCAGGACTAGTTAGTGATATACAAAAGAGAGGGCTCAAAGATGACCTGCATGATTAGTGAAACTACTACTATTTCAGCAAAACTAATATTTCAGAAACTAATTAAGAGATGGATGGATTGAGAACCATGCTCTTACAAAGCGGCTACGCTAAATTATTTGTTGCTCAGACATAACCTTGATTATCAGCAATGTCCTAGTATGTATTGCTTTAGTAGGTCAAATTTTTTTTTCTCATACTATGGAGGGTCAAAGCAATGATTTGCATAAAGAGATAGGCAAAGATTCTCCCAAGTGACCTTTGAATAGACAATCATGGTTAAGGTGGCTTTCCCTTTTCCTTGGTCCTCTGTTAGCTGTTCTTAAAATTCTCTTATATTACTTAGACTAGCCACAGAGGCAATGCCGTTACCATGGCCTCTATGACAACTGTTGTTTTTTCTTTGAACATTTAGAAGTGGGGCAATGTAGAGGGCACAAGACCTTTGTGCTCATAGCACTAGGGAAACCAGGATTATTAAACACGTAAGTTGTCTCTTCAACAGAAGAGGTAATAATCCATTTCCAGAAGGCTGGAATTGGATGTAGTTAAGATGGCTCCACAGTTAAGAGCACTGCCTGCTCTTTCAAAGGTCCTGAGTTCAATTCCCATCTGTAATGAGATCTCTTGAGGAAGAGACCTGGTCAATCGTCCTCATCAACTTAGAACACGAAACCCATAATATGGACACGTTCAACAGAACCACCATATGCGGGCTGCCCATGCATGCTTCAGCATTGCCAAGGCGTACATTTCAATTTCATTCAATTGCCTGGTGACCTGTGATATCTGGAAGGTCAGGCCACACCTGACTCCCAGGCATTTATGTTTATCCGAGACCCTTTCTCCCTGGACCTTCATCTTGAGCCTTGTTTCTCAGCCAATGGGACCCATGCTTATAGGAGATGTCACATGTACTTTATAAACGGAGCAGAGATGCTCCCCCCCCCCGATATTGTTTTATTTATTTCTGTACATTGGTATGAGGGTATCAGATCCCCTGGAACTGGAGTTACAGACAGTTGGGAGCTGCCATGTGGGTGCTGGGAATTGAATGTGGGTTCTCAGGAAGAACAGTCAGTGCTCTTAACCACTGAGCCTTTTATTTCATCTTAATAACTCTGTAAACACAGGTGGCCAGAGCCAAGAGTCACCCCGGCTCCCTTTCCCTGTTAGCCTTTGTTCCCTGCATACCCACTACCATTCCTGTGTTTATAAAGTGCGGTTTGGGGGTGGTGTTTGCTCGGGTATGCAAGCATGATCTCGCTTTGAACTCAGTGCGGTGGGTATCCAGTGGACCGGCTCTTTCTGCCATGCAAGCTCGATTTTCCTTGGATCAATTTCAAAGAGTATCCAACTTCATAGGTGCGTTTTACTTTATAAAATATTTCTGACTAAATCGATTTATAGTCACAACCATTTTCATAAGCCTGGCACCAATTTATTTTTAATATGACTTTTTTTTGTTTGGTTTGTTTTGTTCTTTGAGACAGAGTTTCTATATGTAACCACCCTTGTTGTTCTGGAACTCTCTCTGTAGACCAGGTTGGCCTTGAACTCACAGATATCCACCTACCTCTACCTTCTTAGTGCTGGGATTAAAGGCCTGTGTCACCACTGCCCAGTTTAGTATAACTTTTAAAATTTTGTAGTCATGTATTCTATTTTCTGAGTATTGATAGTACCTTAGAAGTGTAAGAATTATATATAGTACCTGATCTATAGCTTTTTAGGCATCATCACTAATAATTTGAAATACCTTGCTCACCTTTTAAATTTTTCAAAAATTTTTTATTTGTATTTAAATGTATGAGTGTTTTGCCTGCATGTATGTCTGTTCACTGTTTATACACAGTGATGATGAAGGGCAGAAGAGGGTATTGGCTTCCCCAGAACTGGACTAACCGACCATTATGAGGCATTTTGTGGGTGCTGCAAATTCAAATCAAACCCAGTCCTTCTAGAAGAACGGTCAGTTCTCTTAATCATTGAGCCATCTCTCCAGCCCCTTGCTCACCTTTTGAAAACAATTGATTGATTGATTGATTGATTGGGGATAGGGAATTCGAGGGCAGCTTGTGGAAGTCAGTTCTCCTCATGTTTGTTTCGTGACCAAACAAGCAAGCACCTTACCCACTGAGCCATCCTGCCAGTTCTTCTTCCACCCGTCTTTCACATCTCAGCCTCCAGATCCACATCTTACTCACGTGATGCAATGGCTTATAAGGCACATCAGTCATGGCCTGAGGAGAAGCAGACAACGTACAATAAAAGAATGGAGCTAAAAAAAAATTGAGATGGGAAAGAGTGATAAAATATAGTATATATAAAGTTTATTATAGCATATAGTACATATAAAGTATATTATAGTATTCATAGTACATATAAATTATAGTATTTATAGTATATATAAAGTATATTATAATCCAAATCAAGCATTGCCTAAGGAAAAAGTAATAGCTTACAATAAGAAACAGCTATATAAGAAGTGGGATGGAATAATGGTATTACAAGCAAGAGTGGTGTACAATCGTCTAGAGCAAGAGGGTTGCTGATAACCCCTCCCTTTTACTCTCACACCTAGCGTTCAGTTAAGGACTATTAATTTTCCCCTTTAAATTTGCTCAAACCTGCCCAGTTCTCCAGATTACTGAAGTAGCACATTTTAATTGTCCAAATTTGAGATTAGACTTCTCCATCCGAACACCCATGTAATGTGTCCTGATAAAGTGATGACGGAATGTGTTCCACAAAAGGACACACCTTTTCATTGCAGCAAACAGAAAATTGTTCAAACTTAAATGACAGACTGCATGACTAGAGTCTTGGAAATGCAATTCTCAGATTTGTATCTGCCTGTTCTAGTAAGACAAGAGCTATAGCACCGAAAAAGGATTCAGGAGTACCCAGTGGAAGGTTTTCTGGTGGCTCAACAGGAGAGGGCCTGTCGTAGTCACTCTTCTGTCGTGGTGAAGAGACACCGTGACCACAGCAACTCTTAGAAAAGAAAGACAGCATTCAATGGGGGATTGCTTAGAGCTTTATAGGGAAAGGTATAGTGGCGCTATTAAACCCTTATCTATTTTTCTCATGACACATCTTGTTTTTAATAATTACTTATTTTTATTTTATGTGCATTGGTGTTTTGCCTGCATATATATCTGTGTGAGGTGTCAGATCCCCTGGAACTGTAGTTACAGACAGTTGTGAGCCTCCATGTGGGTGCTGAGAATCGAACACGGGTCCTCTGGAAGAGCAGTCAGTGCTCTTAACTGCTGAGCCGTCTCTCCAGCCCCTTGGGCCGTGCCGCATCTTTATCAGCTGAATGTTTGCTAAAACTATGGGTAAAAGGGATTAGATTGTATTTGGAGAAATCTGTGTAGATATGCTTAATCTGAGACTATTCAAAAAAGCACTGATTAGTAGTTTGGATGTTTCTTTAAGAACTGCCTTGGGCGGTGGGGTGGGCTGGAGCACATTGCTCTTGCAGAGGACCTGAGTTCCGTTCCCATCATCTACGTGACTGCTAACATCTGGTTCATAACTCCAGTTCCAGAGGAGCTGATACCCTCATGTGACCTCTATGGTCACCAGCCACACATACAGTATACAAATATGTACAGCCAAAATACTCATACATGAGATATGAAAATAAATAAACCTTTGGAGAGTGGTGGTGCACGCCTTTAATCCCAGCATTCAGGAGACAGAGGCAGGCAGATCTCTGAGTTTGAGGCCAGAGAGAGGTCCAGGACAGCCAAAACTACACAGAGAAACCCTGTCTCGAAAACCCAAATAAGTAAATTTTTAAAAATTTTTTCCTTTCATTAGTTAGAGATGATATAATTTAAAGTTTTCTCCCACTCTTAATTTCAGCTCCAGTATGCTGCTCTGCTCGGTACAACTTAGCGATTTTGGCTTTCTTTGGTTTTTTCGTTCTTTATTCCCTACGTGTGAACCTGAGTGTTGCATTGGTGGACATGGTAGAGTCAAATACAACCCTGACCGATAATAGAACTTCCAAGGAGTGTGCAGAACATTCCGCCCCCATAAAAGTTCACCACAATCACACGGTAAGTGTTTAAAATTTTTAAAGTGTTTTAAAATTTTTTGTTTAAATTTTTAAGCAAAAAAATTGACTGATAATAAAATGCTTACAAGTAAAAATAATGAAAACAATATGCCTTTATCAGAAAGAAACCAAAATATTTGTTTGTGTGTGTGTATTCTCCCCAGGTTAAGAGCACTTTCTGTTTTCTTGGGAGTTAACTGAGCAATTAACTTACAATTATAGCCTGTGCTAACGCATATATTAATCTGTTTGGAAAATCGTTTTTCAGTTTCCTGAGAAGAATTTGAAGAAATCTCATTGGTACATCAGAAAGTTAGGTTTTGGGTTTTTTTTTTTTTTTTTCTTTTTGGTTTTTCAAGACAAGGTTTCTCAGTAGCTATGGAACCAGTCCTGGAACTCGCTCTGTGTAGACCAGGCTGTCCTTGAACTCACAGAGATCCACGCGCCTCTGCTTCCTGAGTGCTGGGATGAAAGGCGTGTGCCCCCACCACCTGGCGTTTAAATCTAAATAAGTAGTTTCTCCAGGACGTTATTAGATAGCTTTTTTTTTCTTTTTCAATTTTTCTATCTATCTAACTGTCTGGGATGTATGTTTGTTTGTTTGTTTGTTTGTTTGTTTGTTTGTTTGTTTGTTTGAGGCAGGGTCTCAGTACGTAGCCTTGGCTGTCCTGGAACTCACTGTAGCACTCTGTAGACCCAACACGTCCCAGAGATGCCTCTGCCCCTGCCTCCTGAGTGCTGGCATTAAAGACTGTGCCACCACAGCCAAGCCCAAGCCTGTGGCTCTTTTTTGAACCTTCTCAGTCAGGGCTGTTACTGAGCCTCCTCAGCAGCTCTTCTAGTGTAGTGTCCTAGAACGGCAAGCTTCTTGAAGGGCGTGGCCCTTAGTTCTTGCCCACTCACTCTGAAAACCGCGAGTTGTAGTGGCTCACCTGCCTTAGAGAGCCTGTCTTAGGTCTCTGCTGCCGTGATGAACGCAGCACAGGGCAGCTGGGGGAGCACCGAGTTCATCTTACAGCTGACAGTCGGCATGCAGGGACTAGAGCAGAGACTGGAGGAGCACTACTTGTCAGATTCACTCCTAACTGTTCAACCTGTCCACAGTAGCCGAGGCCCTCCCGCATCAATCGTCAATCAAGAAAAGGCCACACCAGCATAGTTTGTATGTTCCGTAGTCCAAAACAATAGTTCAAAATTTCAAAGTTGAGTGGATCGTTTTTTCTCTCTGCTTCTTTTTTACAGGGTAAAAAGTACCCGTGGGACGCAGAAACTCAAGGGTGGATTCTAGGCTCTTTTTTTTACGGCTACATCATCACACAGATTCCCGGGGGGTACATGGCCAGCAGAATCGGAGGCAAACTGCTGCTGGGCTTCGGCATCCTGGGCACTGCTGTCTTCACCCTGTTCACACCCATGGCCGCAGACTTGGGAGTGGTGACCCTTATCGTGCTGAGAGCTCTCGAAGGGCTAGGAGAGGTAAACATTCTTGGTTCTTGTTTTACTTCGTAGTCTTTGTCTTCCCCTCTCTGCTAGGTGAAGTATCCTTTTAAGAGATTTTTTTTTTTAGTTTTTATTTTATATGTATAAGAGTTTGTCTGCATGTACATGTGTTCATGATGCGGGTGCAGATGCCTGCAGAAGCCAGAAGAGGGCGTCCGATCTCCTGGAACTGAAAACAAACCCCAGTCCTCTGCAGCGGCAGCCAGTGCCCTTAACCACTGAGCCATCTCTAGCCGAGAGAACATTTTCTGAGGGAGACAGTAGCTCATGCTTCAGAAGACAGAGAAACAAACCCCTGTCCCAGAGGCTAAGGTGGCCCACACTTGCCATCCATACCTGCATTTTGGCACTTTTTTAAAAGACCGTTTTTTGATTGTGTGTCTGTGTGCGCATGAGTGCAGTGACCTTGGAGACCAGAAGAAGGTATTGCGTGAACTCCTCGCACTGGAGTTAGAAGCAGTTGTGAGCCACCATAGAGATGCTGGAATTGAATCTAGGTCCTCTGGAAGGACGGCTAGTGTTCTTAACTTCTGAGCCATCTCTCCAACCCCTGTTTTAGTGCATTTTACAAAACATGTTGTTAAATTGCCTTATTTTACTAAATTTGTTATTTATGGAACTTCTTCTTCATCATTAGTTCATTTTTTTCTGCTCTTCTAACTTAGAGACAAGTAATTTATTATTTTATCTAACTATACCAATTTACTTCTAGGATTCTTATGAACGTTTATGGAAAACATTACTCTTTGTTTTATGCCCTTCATCATTTTTGTTTTTGCTTTTGTTTTTGTTTTTTTTCCTTACCTGATTTTGTTGCAGTTCTAGGGAATCAAACCTAGGGCCTTACCCATGCTACAATGTTCTCTCCCACTGAGCTGACCCCATGGCCCCATTTAAAGATCTCTTCATTCCTGTCTCTCTTTTCCTCTCCATGTTTCTTTTGTATCTCCATCTTGAATGATGAGTGATCTCCATGCTGGAGAGCTGCTCATGATTAAGAGCCTTAACTCAAGCACAAGGTACTGAGGTCCGCATAGCTCTCAGAGGCTGGGAGGTCAGAGCATCCATCCTACAGTAGCACCCTGGGGGGACGCTGGCGAGAAAACACTAGCCTTGGCACAGCAGTTCCTTTGTTGCAGTAAAGCGTCTGGTAAACCCTAGTTCCTCACCCTCAGTTCCATCATTTTATTTTTTTTTAAAGATTTATTTATTATGTATACAGTGTTCTGTCTGTATGCATGCTGGCCAGAAGAGGGCACCAGATCTCACTAGAGATGACTGTGGTTGCTGGGAATTGAACTCAGGACCTCTGGAAGAGCAGTCAGTGCTCTTAACCTCTGACCCATCTCTCCAGCCCCCCAGTTCCGTCATTTCAACAGATGAGACTTAAGTACCTGCCCATCCTCAGACACATGAAACATACACAGCTTATATGTGGTGAAATTTGCTGGAAGGCTCTAGAGATTTCCAGGCTCTCGTGTTATGTTTGCTTTATATGAGACAGGGTCTCTCTACATAGCTCTTTCTGTCCGGAATGCACTATGGAGACCAGGGTGGCCTTGAACTCAGAGATCTGCGTGCCTCTGCCTCCTGAGCTGGGATTGAAGCGGTGCCTCCACACCGGACCCCAGGTTCTAATTTTAAAGGTGTTTTGGTTTTTGTTTGTTTGTTTGTTTTGTTTTTCCTGAGACAGGTTTTCTCTATTGTGTAACCCTGGCTGTCCTGGGACTCACTCTTATGGACCAGGCTGGCCTCGAACTCACAGAGATCCGCCTGCCTCTGCCTCCCAAGTGCTGGGATTAAAGGCGTGCACCCCCACAGCCAGTTTAAAGTTTGGTTGGTAGTTTTCATGTTCTATTCTGTCCAAATAGCAATCCTCAAGGAAGTCTATTAAATAATTGCTTCCTGGTTACAGTATAAACACTATCAGCTTCTATCAGTTCCCAGGTTTGTTTTCTCCTTCTTCTTACCTAAGTAAAATATACTTATTTGTAATCTGCTGCTTCTGGTCCCGTTACTGTATCTCTTTACTGACTGCTCTCCTAGAGTAGCTCCTTGTCTGTGGATGTTTAACATTGTAGTCTGTGGTTTCTACCGCCATCACAGATGCCCTCCCTCCCCTCCCCCCCACCCCGTAGCTTTTAATAGAATTGAAATTGTGTCTGTACTTAGCTTCTCTCATCTTTGACCATTCTTCCTGTACATGCCACACGCCTCATCCATAAAGCTAGGTCAGCAACTTTGATCTTTTCTGTCTGATTTTGAAGCTGCCTTGTATTTCATCAGAAATATCCACCCCCAGGGTGTTACGTTTCCAGCCATGCATGCCATGTGGTCTTCCTGGGCGCCCCCTCTTGAAAGAAGCAAGCTGCTTACCATTTCCTACGCAGGTAAGATAACTATCCTTATAAGCTTCTGCTGTAACTTGATACATGTGTACCAGCCTTGAGAGACATGCCTGCATGCCAGAATCCCTAGGTATAGATGCCTCTTCCTGAGGAAAATAACCTTCTAAGGGAGACCTTTAATAGCAGTTTTTCTCTTTGACTCAGAAAGAGAATAATGTACCGTGATTGACTAATACCAGTTCCTCTACCTGCTGTCTTTTTTTTTTTTTTTTTTTTTTTTTTTGGTTTTTTGAGACAGGTTTTCTCTGTAGCTTTGGAGCCTGTCCTGGAACTAGCTCTTGTAGACCAGGCTGGCCTCGAACTCACAAAGATCCGCCTGCCTCTGCCTCCCGAGTACTGGGATTAAAGGCGTGCACCACCACCGCCCGGCTTACCTGCTGTCATTTATCTCAAAATACATTGTCTTTTCAAATATTGGAATTTATAAATGAGTTCAGTAGTTGGGAAAAATATTATTGATTTTCTTTAATTGTTATTTTGTTGTTTGGTCACTTGGTTTTGGGTCTTTTGTTTTGTGTGTGTGTGTGTGTTTGTTTGTTTGGAGACAGGGTTTCACTATATATTCTTGACTGGCCTGGAACATGCTGTGTAGACCAAGCTACCCCAGATCTCATAAAGATCTGCCTTCTTCTGCTTCCTGAGTCCTGGGACTAAAGGCATGTACCACCATTGCCATTAAGATTTATTTATTTTCTTTCATTTCAGGGATATGTGTGTGTGTTTGTGCGTGCATGTGCTCATGAGTACAGATACCCACAAAGGCATCAGATCGGGCATATGTGTGTGTGTGTGTGTGTTTGTGTGTGTGTGTGATCATGAGTACAGATGCCCACGAAGGCATCAGATCGGGTATATATGTATGTGTGTTTGTGTGTGTGCATACGCATGAGTACAGATGCCCACGAAGGCACCAGATCCCCTGGAGCTGGAGTTACAGGCAGTTGTGAGCTGCCTGGTATGGTCACTAGGAGTTAAATTCAGGTCCTGTAGGAGAAACAATATGTGGTCTTAATTTTGTGTGTATGTTGTGTGTGTCCGAGTGTGTGTACCATCCGTTACCGAGGCATCCCCTGACAGGACAGCAATGCCTGTGGGCTGGTAGCAGGTGAGGAGATGAGCCACTCTGGAGCAAACAGCGGCTAGTTCACTGCACGTGAGCAGCCGCTGATATGTCGGAAGCCTGTCGACTGGGACTGGTTAGCACGTTACCTCGGATTAGACAGTGAGCGCTCACACCACCAGGGTCCTTGTGTGGCAGAAGCACATTAAAGGAGACATGGAGAATGCAGACTGGTACTCAGTGGCTGTACGGTCTGTTGTTCAGGCTTCATCTCTGCTCCGTTATCCAAGCAAAGCTCCCAGTCCTGCCGTCTGTTGTCCTGTTCTCAGTCCTCTGCTCATTCTGTTACCTCCTTCTTGTTCCTGTGTTGCCCTTGGTTTTGGGTTTTCAAAACAAGGTTTCTCTGTGTAGCCCTGGCTGTCCTCAGACTCATTCTGTAGACCAGGCTGGCCTCAAACGCAGAGATCTGCCTGCCTCTGCCGCCCGAGTGCTGGGATTAAAGGGGTGTACCACTGCGCCCAGCTATCACTACTTCCTTATTGTCTTTTATCCTTGCTCTGGGACTGAATTTTAGTCATGCTTTCAAACTCTGATTGCTGCTCCATAAATCTTTTCCCTCACTTTGGGAGGTCAGAAATAGCTCTGCGTTGTCCTCTGGCTCTCATACTTCCTGATATGGAATAGTCATCGGTTTATATCCGTCTCTTACTGATGACTAAAATATGGGATCAGGAATAATGTCTAAGCCAGATTATGGTAACATGTATCTATAATTTTAGTACTTCAGAAGTGGAGACAGGAAGATTAGGAGTTCATGATCATCCTTAGCTACATATGGAGATCAGAGCTACCCTAGGCTACCTGAGACCCTGCTTTAAAAGTAAATAAATATTATCTAGCAAAGCAAGGTAATCCTAGCGCCCGAGGCAAGAACATTTCTGTTAATTTGAGGCAAACCTAAGCTACATAGAGAGTTCAAGACCAGCCTGGGCTACAGGGTACAATCCTGTCCCATTTTAAAAGAGAAAAAGATACAGACTATCATTTAGCTCCTATTGTATTTAACTAAAATGTCTTTTATTATCTGGAAAAAATGTTTTATAAAACAATTGTTTATAGTATATACAATTCTGAAAAGCCTCGTTCTTATAACAAGCATGCACATACCCACCGTGCACAGCTCTCACACCGATTGGTGCCTCCTCTTCGTCAGTACCCACAGAGTTGTAATGTATGTAGCTGTACTACTACATATGATTTACATCTTCTAGGGGCGTGCTGGATTTGTCGTCACATGTAACTGCTTCTAGTTCAGTAGTTCTTTGTCCCACATCCTGTTCCCCGCCCCTGAACAGTAGACCTTTGGCTCGTTCACCTTCCTCCAAGGCTTATAAAGTCTTCTGTGTTTGCTTTGCTTAGGAGCACAGCTCGGGACAGTAATCTCACTTCCTCTCTCTGGAATAATTTGCTACTATATGAATTGGACTTACGTCTTCTACCTTTTTGGTAAGTATACGTTTTTAACTAAGTCATCATGTAAATTTAAAACGTAATGGTAGTTGATTACATTTAAATGTGATTCTGTCTCCTAACTTCCTGGACTTAAAAGATTTCATAACCTCACCTGGGAGTTTGTAAAACTTAGTAGGTTTCTGAACACACAGTGACCACACTCAGAGTTAAACATGTAGGAGTCGGAGGTCCTTCTGGCCACGCTAGCCCGTGTTGGGTCACGTGACTCCACTGCAGCCTAGGTTCTGAGGGAACACATGCTTTGGACATGCATGCTGCGGCCACACATACTGACGAAGGCTGCCTGAAACACCTCAGCTCACATTCGAGAGCACTGTGTGTTATGAACTGTAATGTTCTCACTGTGCATACAAAGTTTTCTGCTGTTCTAGAAGCATGGTGGTTTATTAGGGAAAACAAAATGTTGACAGGGGGTTTCTGTCCCACCAGGTCCTGCAGTCATTTTGTCCCAAAGAAATACACAGAGCTCTACATTAATTATAAACTGATTGGCCTAGTAGCTCAGGCTTCTTAGTAACTCTTATATTAGCCCATAATTCTTGTCTGTGTTAACCACATGGATTAGTACCTTTTTCAGCGAGGCAGTCGCATCTTGTGTCTTCTGCGTCGGGATGACAACTGCAGACTGACTGTCTCTCTTCCCAGAATCCTCCTGTTCTCATTGCCCACCTCTATCTACTTCCTGCCTGGCTACTGACCAGTCAGCATTTATTTAAAATGCAAGTGACAGGGTACAAACCATTGTCCCACAGCAACAAAAGGCAGTATTCTTCTGTAATTCTTCAGCATGTATGAAATCACAGGATCTTTGAATTGGATTGAACTGTATGATTTTTTGTTGTTGTTGTTGTTTTTGTTTTTTCAAGACAGGGTTTCTCTGTAGCTTTGGAGCCTGTTCTGGAACTAACTCTTGTAGACCAGGCTGGCCTCGAACTCACAGAGATCCGCCTGCCTCTGCCTCCCGAGTTCTGGGATTAAAACTGTGTGCCACCACCAACCGGCCTGAAGTGTGTGATTTTAAGAATTACTGAGTTGAGATTCATAAGAAAGAATCATTCAATGAGCTTTGGCTTGGGCTTAAAAGAGAATTTCTTTTTCTTTTTTTTTTTTTTTTTTTTTTTTGAGGGGGAAGGTTTGAGACAGTGTTTCTTTGTGTAACAGTCCTGGTTGTCCTGGAACTAGCTCTGTAGACCAGGCTGGCCTCGAACTCAGAGATCCACCTGCCTCTGCCTCCGGAGTGCTGGGACTAAAGGCATGTGCCACCACACTCGTCCCCAATAATTTTTTTGTTTTGTTTTGTTTTGTTTTTTTGAGACAGGGTTTCACTGTAGTTTTAGAGCCTGACCTGGAACTAGCTCTTGTAGACCAGGCTAGCCTCGAACTCACAGGGATCTGCCTGCTTCTGCCTCCCGAGTGCTGGAATTAAAGGCCTGCACCACCCCATTCATCCCCAATAATTTTTGAAATGGCCCTAAATATGCTCCTGCATTTTGTGCTACCCATGCACACAAAGTGATGTTCTTGGAATTATTCTTCAGAAGATCAAAGGTAACTCTGAAAAGCCTTGAGAATACTCTGCACACTGCACGTGTGAAATATTCATCCAGTATTTAGCGCTTTGTGTAATAATAAGCACATGTGTCTCAGTATGCAAATTATCTTGCATCTTTCATAAGGAGTAAATTTATATAAATAGTAAAGAACTTAAAATAAATTTTTTTTTTTTTGGATTTTTCGAGACAGAGTTTATCCATAGCTTTTTGGTTCCTGTCCTAGAACTGTCTCTTGTAGAGCGGGCTGGCCTCGAACTCACAACAGAGATCCGCCTGCCTCTGCCTCCCAAGTGCTGGGATTAAAGGCATGCGCCACCACCGCCCGACTTAAAATAAATTTCTTTTGTTATCAGTAAATATTTGATTTGTATTGTGGTCTTATATACCTACACACAGAGCTGTGTGAAAATTCTCAGAAGGAAAAGGGGCCTTAAGGAGACAGAGCATAAGAAGCCCCACTCTAACTCACTGAAGGAAAATCTGTTTCCCAGGTTGTTACAGTTGACAGGATCTAGCGCAGTTTGACCTGTTAGCTCTGCAGTGTGCTTCTGTAGAAAGTGCTGCTGTTGAATCCTGGACTTGAGTGTCCCACTGTGAAAAGTTACTATCTGGGAGTCATGGACTTGTGTGTTTTGAAAATACTTTCTCTCAAGCAAAATAGAGTGGTTCTCCCCTCGGGGATTTAATCTCTTTCCTTTCCCTTAGTGTGAAGGCGTTTCATTTCTCAGATCTGATTGACAGGATCCTGAGAAATAGACCTTTAAAATGAATGAAGCAGATGTATGCATGTGTGTGTGTTATAGAAATTTATCCTTAAAGGTTTTTCTTCTCCAGAATGGACATAGAGACAAATAGACATAGAGACAAATGTAGATTTGATATTTGAACATCAGGGTATGAGAAGAGATGGAAATTAGGACTAACTGTTAATTGCCACAGGTTTTTCTTTTTCGATTATGAAAACGTTCTGGAATTAATTATATTACCTCAATAAAATAAATATATATAAATTAAAAAAATTGTTCTGAGCCAAGAATGGTAATAGTGGCACTTGGGGACTAGGGCAGAAAATCCAAACAAGAGTCTGTCAGTCTGTAGGCCCTGATTGGCTGAGCCTTATAATTGATGTGTATCTTCAGAGTGTATTTGAGACTATGCATGGTCACACATACATGTCATCCTAGCAGTTGAGGCAGGAGGATTGCCTCAAGTTTAGGCTGGGCTTCATAGTGGGTACCAAGCCAGCCAGAATCTCAGTCATTCCTCCAAGTGCATAGAGAATAATAGTTACCATTCCGTTGAAGATCTGAAACCTGAAGCTAAGTCTAATTTTATATTACATTTATAGATATACATCCTTCTCAAGGTGTGAACAAAATGCTGCTGACACATTCAAATGTTACTTAACTGTCTTCTTTCTATTTTAAGGTGTAATTGGAATCGTATGGTTTATTTTGTGGATGTGGTTAGTTAGTGATACGCCAGAAACTCACAAGACAATCTCCCATTATGAAAAAGAATACATTGTGTCATCATTAAAAAACCAGGTATGCACTTTGGCACATGTTAAAAATTAAGATAATCTTTGAAATAGATCCTTTTGTTGCACATGCCTTAAGCAAATTAGGGTGAGCAAATGAGATAAATATCTAAAATACTGTCTGAAAAAATGTCTAAAACTAATTTCTTCTCGGAACTCAGGGCATGGCTTAGTGGTGGAGCATCTGTGAGTCCCTCTGCGTAGACAGATAGACACTGAGGACAGACAGACCCAGAGGACGCCATTATTAATGCCCTCGAGTTGGGGGATTCTTCCTTATGTGACTATCCAGCATACTCTGGGGCCAGCCCATTTATTAAATCCTAATAATTTAAAGCTGGATAGTGGTGGCACATGCCATTAATCCCAGCCCTTGGGAGGCAGAGGCAGGCAGATCTCTTTGAGTTCGAGGCCAGCCTGGTCTACAGAGTGAGTTCCAGGACAGCCAGACTGTTACACAGAGAAACTTCTGAAAAAAACAAACACACATACAAATATATTATTAATTTAACATCTGTTTCAGAATAAAAATGAGCATAAATAGAAATTCTCATGTCTCTAAATTAAGATTTATTTTTATATTTTTATGTTTATTTGTGTGTCAGTATGTACATGAGAGTGCCATTACCCTCGGAGGCAAGGGGTGTCGGGTCCCCTGGAGTTAAAGAAGAGTGTAAACTACCCAGTGTGGATGCTGGAGACCAGACTCAGGTCCTCTACAAGAGAAGTGTTCCATGTTAAACCTTTTGTCCAACCTTCTCATATGGCTGCCTTTGACCTGGTGCATGACCTCCAGTACCCCTGCTCTGAAGGTCACGTCTCCACGTGGCTGCATCTAAAGCCCTCACCTGGTTTTCACTTTTTGTCCCTGTGTTCCTCCCTGAGAGGGTGATACTGCCCAGGCTAGCCTCGACTCCAGGCTCAAGTCACCCTCCTGCGGAAAGCTCCTGCTGAGCTGAGGCTCCAGGTGTGCAGCGCCACACCCGCTTTGCACCATTCTTGCAGATCTTTTCAGTGTAACAAAGACTGGATGGTGAGATACAGACTCTAACAAGACCTTCCGGTCCCACTACGTTTCCCTGCGTCAGCCTCCTTATGTCACATGTGACAACGGCACTGTTCTCGCTTTCACGGAAGCATTGATTGGTGTTTCTAGCGGCACTGGCACGTGCCGCTTTCATGACAGTTTTAACATGTTTCCCTCCAACCGCAGTCATAGGGTCTCTAGTTGATGTTTTGAATGAAACAACTAAAATTTGTTCATTATTTTGCTATTAGTGTTTCAGAGGAATTGATTTTATGACCTAGACTACTACTAAAGTTGGTGACCCGTGTTCTGGGCTGACTTTTAGCTAAGATGGTGGGTGGTTAAGAGTCCACACAGCTGCAAAGTCTAATTCAGCCTGTCTCCTTCAGCTTTCTTCCCAGAAGGCGGTGCCATGGGCGTCCATCTTGAAGTCACTGCCACTTTGGGCCATTGTCGTAGCGCATTTTTCTTACAACTGGACCTTCTATACTTTACTGACATTGCTGCCTACGTATATGAAAGAAATCCTAAGGTTCAATGTTCAAGAGGTAAGAGGAAATAATCATCTGCTTCCTGTGTAGAGAATGTGTTTTCAGAACCGCATGCACAGTTCCTTTTCACCCAAATCAAATTCAGTCATCTCCTTCTCTGCTGGCTGGTTTGTATGTCCAGTCGATACAAGCTAAAGCATTTGAGAGGTGATAACCTCAGCTGAGAGAATGCCTCCTTGAAGAGCAGGCTATAAGTAGGCTGCCATGCATGTTCTTAGTGATTGATCCGAGAGGACCCAGCTGTTGTGGGTAGTACTACCCCTGGGCTGGTGGTCCTGGGTTGTGTAAGAAATCCAGCTGAGCAAACCATGGGGAGCAAGTCAGTACGCAGCCCTCTTCCGTGGCCTCTGCATCAGCTCCAGCCTGCAGGTTCCCACCCGGTTTGATTTCCTGCCTTGGCCTCTCTCAGTGGACTGTGACAGGTAACCAAGGAAGCCCACTCCTCCCAGGTTGCTTTTGGTCATGGTGTTTCGTCACAGCAGTGGTAACCCTGAGTAAGACACCTATCTTTTGTATTGTGCTGCACTAAACTCCCATACATACATCCATTCATCTTTCTATCTATCCATCCATCTACCTACCTACCTATCTATCCATCCATCTATCCATCTACCTATCCATCCATCTATCCATCTACCTATCCATCCATCTATCCATCTACCTATCCATCCATCTATCCATCTACCTATCTATCCATCTATATATCTATCCATCCATCCGTCTGTCCGTCCGTCTATCATCTATCTAGCTATCCATCATCTATCCATCCATCTGTCTGTCCGTCCGTCCGTCTGTCTATCATCTACCTAGCCATCCATCATCTATCCATCCGTCCGTCTGTCTGTCTGTCTGTCTGTCTGTCTCTGTGTGTCTGTGTGTGTGTGTGAGTACACAGGCATGTCTACCCACTTATTCTCACTCTCTATTCTAGAGGAGCTGTAACTATACAGCTATGTAAAATGGCCCTTTTCTGGAAAGAGAGATACTGTTTTTTTGGATTTTTGAGACAAGGTCTTGCTATATAGCCCAGGCTAGCCTCAAACCATTAAAGTAGCTTTAGACTGCCTGTTCTGGCTCCATCCCGAACATGGAGTTTACAGGCATGTGCCATCACACTGACACTGGTTTTATGTGTTTATTTATTTATTTATTTTGGTTTTTGTGTTTTTTGAGTTTTTTGTTTTGTTTGATTCTGCTGTTTTTCCTCCTTTTTTTCCAGTGTGTTTATATCTTTTATTTATTTTTTTAAAGATTTATTTATTATGTATACAATGTGCTGCCAGCATATATGTCTACATGCCAGAAGAGGGCACCAGATCTCGTTATAGGTGGTTGTGAGCCACCATGTGGAATTGAACTCAGGACCTCTGGAAGAGCAGTCAGTACTCTTAACCTCTGAGCCACCTCTCCAGCCCCCAAATCTTCTAATTTTTATTTTAATGTTTTCATCTAGACATGGCAAGCATGCAGTCTGCCTCTGGGTATCCTCCAGGTCATAGTTCATGGCACCTTTTGCCTTGTATTCCTTTCCCTATAAAAGTCCTTTTAGTGCCTAGTATCATGTCCGGAGAGTAGATGGCAACCCAGATACCTGACAGCTGTCATAGTGGTGGATGGAAGTGGTGAGGTCAGATGGGGAGGAACAAGGGTCTTGGGCAAGGGGTGCTGCACAGTCTGTATAGTCCGAAGTATACTTCATTTGCTTTTTACGATTTATTTTATTTCCAATTATGTGTCTGGGGGTGGGGTCGTATGTCCTTTCATGCAGATATCCTGAAGGCCAAAGATACCTAATCCCCCTGCAGCTGGAGTTAAGGAGGTCGTGATCCACCCTGACATGGGTGCTAGGTACCAAACTACAACATCCTCGTAACTGCTGAGCCATTTCTCCAGCCCCAGGAGTAAGCATGACCCTTCCTGAAGATGCCCATTTCTGTGGGCTCTACAGTTAGGGAGAAACAGAAAACCTTGTCTTTGGAGAGACCGAGAAACGTAAAGAAGCATAACTTATAAGGAAGCTTTGGAGAGACCGAGAAACATAAAGAAGCATAACTTATAAGGAAGCTTTGTGGTGTTTTCCTTCAAAGGGGAAGAAAATCTAAAATCCTTAATGTATAAGCACAAAGGTCCCAACAAACAGAGTTTAAGTGAGGGAACGTGCTCAGCAGACAGAGGCACCTCTGCAGGAGGCCTGAGAACCCGACTTCAGTCCCCAGACCCATGCGGTAGAAAAGAACCGACCACAAAACGTGTCCTCTGCCCTGTGCACTGTGACACATACACATGCATGTGCACACAGAATAAACAAACCGTTAGTTTTGTTTTGTTTTGTGGTGTGTGGTTTTTTAAGTCAGGGTTTCTTTGTGTAATAGCCTTGGCTGTCCTGGAACTTGCTTTTCACAGAGATCCTCCCACCTCTGCCTCCCAAGTGCTGGAATTAAAGGCTTGTACCACCACTGCCCGACTATGAAAATATTACTTTTTTTTTTTTTTTTTTTTTTTTTTTGAGACAGGGTTTCTCCGTAGCTTTTGGTTCCTGTCCTGGAGCTAGCTCTTGTAGACCAGGCTGGCCTCGAACTCACAGAGATCCACCTGCCTCTGCCTCCCGAGTGCTGGGATTAAAGGCGTGCGCCACCACCGCCCGGCAATATTACTTTTTAAAAGGCCGGAAAGATAACTTTATTGACAACCTGAGTCTACTCCCTAGAAGGAGAGAACCAATCCCTGCAAATCATCCACTAATTGCTCCCTCACCGTGACACATGTGCATTTCACGTGTGAGCACACACACACACACACACACACAGCTTAAAATTTTTAATTTGAGAAAAAAGAGGCCAGATATCAAACGAGCACAGAAAGTCTCAGCAGAAGAATTTCCAAAGGAGACGTAATTAGCCTCATAAAGAATAGTATAAGAAACCCCAGCAGTGGTGGCGCACGCCTTTCATCCCAGCACTCAGGAGGCAGAGGCAGGTGGATCTCTGTGAGTTTGAGGCCAGCCTGGTCCATAAGAGCTAGTTCCAGGACAGGCCCAAAGCTACAGAGAAACCCTGCCTTGAAAAACAAAAAACAAAAAAAAGAATAGTATAAGGAGCAGAAGGTCCCATCATTCTTCAAAGTTTCTTTCTAAGACTCAAGTAGCATTACTAGCCCGCGTGGTAGCACATTCCTGTAGCTGGAGCAGTGGGGAAGCTAAAGCACAAGGGGACCTAGGGATCCAGGCCAGCTTGAGCTACATGGAGCTAAATGGAAGAAACCACAAAAGTCTTGGTGAGAATCTGGAGAAATTGGAATCTTTATGCACTGCCATGGGGAATATAAGGCAGTCACCATGGAAAAGTGAACCGGTGTTATCACTGCCCAACAGTTTTGTCCCTGCAGGCGTTAGAGATGTATACTCAGCCTGGACGTATAATTCAGTGGTAGCATGCTTGCCTGTGCAGTGCGAATGAGGCCTTGGGTTCAGTCCCCAGTATTGCCCTCCGAAAAATTCAATCTTTAAAACATGTTTTATGAGAAATGAGACTAGCAGCACTCGGGAGGCTGAGGCAGGAGGATTGCCATAAATCAGTCCCAGCCTGGAGGACAGAGTGAGTTCTAGGCTAGCTGTAGGAAGTGAGACCCTATCTCATTGGACAGGAATAGGGTTCCTAGTAACTCTGTAGTTACATAGAAACCCAGTTCAAACATTCGTGAGACTCGTGAGATGCCTTTTGCTTACAGTGGAGCTTGTTTTGGGACACTTGGATGTCAAATTGTATTTTAAAGCACCTAGTGGTGACAACCGTAACACCAGAGAGGCAGAGGCAGGAGGATCTCTATGAGTTGGGGGCCAGCCTGGTCTACAGAGCTAGTTCTAGGACAGCCAAGGCTACACAGTCTTTCAAAACAGAATAAAGGAAAAAAAAAGAATTTTAAAGCCTCTCTCCTTTGTTTCAAGCTTTTCTTACATGTGTTTAGTTTCATTGATTATCCTGAGTTTTCATTTTTCCTTTTTTTATTGTTTTTTCCTGTATTATTGCTTTCTAACTTTTTCCTTCGAGCCCAGGATTGCTTTGAACTCCATTTGCAGCCTAGGATGATGCAAAATCATTGAAAAGAAACATAGATTTTTAAAGGAAAAAAAAAGACATGAGCATTTCTTAAATAACTGAAGGCTGCATTCTAGTTTAGCCAGTACCAAATGAAAGTGTCTAGGGACGCACACATATTTGGGATGGTAACTGGAGATGAGTGTTTGTAACTGTGGCTGGGTGGTGCTGGCTTATATGAAGAGGTAGAGTTGAGACAGGGCTTCTGGGTAGCTGGTGATGCTCTACCTGGCATAAATGACTCTCAGATCTCCATTTTATTAAACTATGCATTTGATTTGGTAATTAAAAAAAAGATTTTAAATAATTTTTTGGAGATTGAAATCGTGCTCGGATTGGGGGTAGGCGCACACTCAGGAGGTGGAGGCAAGAAATAAAAACAACTTGTTCTGTGGGAAGTAATGCAGGCTGATCGGAAGACTTTCTGAATTCCAAGTAGCATCCTCGATGACCCGGAGCTGACAGTACTGTTTCCCCGTGAGACCGGCTGGCGCAGGGATGGGTAAATTGAGTTCCAAGATCCCTGCAAATGCCAAACGTACTTTCTGTGATATCTGAACATTATCAGCACGTTGCTCCACCACTGAATGTCTGCCGTTTTCAGATAGCCAGGGTTATCTGTGACTCGTGTGTCCCACTGTGTTTAATCCCATATCTCTTTCCCCCTTCCAGAATGGAATCTTATCCGCGTTGCCTTATTTTGGCTGTTGGCTCTGCATGATTCCCTGTGGCCAAGCCGCTGATTATTTAAGGGTCAAATGGAATTTTTCAACTATAAGTGTTCGGAGAATTTTTACCCTTGTGGGTAAGTAAGACGAATCAAGTTTTATTTTGCCTCCTAGTTATACCCATTACACCCCAAAACCCTTTGCCTCTGATCACTAAGATGTGAGGTTTCCCCCCACACACATCCTGTTTTTCGGCACACAAGCTGGGTGGAAGGGCTGAGTCTCACAACACTGCCCTCCTCCACTTTAGAGGTTAGTCACAAGAACTGGACTGTGACCTACACTTTTAACTGACTAAATCGGGGTTTGATTACTTTGCTAGAGCTGGGCGTTGTTGGCACACGCCTTTAATCCCAGCACTTGGGAGACAGAGGCAGGCGGATCTCTGTGAGTTCGAGACAAGCCTGGTCTACAAGAGCTAGTTCCAGGACAGGCTCCAAAACCACAGAGAAACCCTGTCTCGAAAAACCAAAAATAAATAAATAAATAAATAATCAACATAACTTGATTACTTTGCTAGACTGACTCAAAGAACTCGGGAGACAGACAGATGTTTGCTTACTCATTCATTATCAAAGCTACTATAAGGGACAATATGGATGAACAGCCAGATAGGAAAATCCTCGAGGCAAGGTGTATGGGAAGGGCGGCCTAGGTGCACCACCACCACCCGGTGTCTCCACTGGCGTTCTGCTGCCTAGAAGCTCGTCCGAAGCGCATCCTTGTCCTTTGGTTTTGTTATTAGTTGGTGATTGGTCTGTTTGTTGTTGACACCGAATCTGACTGTGTGATCAGGCTCATTCCAGGCCACCTGGAACTCAAAGCGGTCCCCCTGCTTCGCCATCTTGAGTGCTGGGATTACAGGTGTGCTTACTTGGTCAGTACTCTAAGGCAAATTCTCGATGCTGTAGTACCTGGGTCTGGCTTCAAAATTCACAGCTTCCAATTCCAACTGTCAAGAGCTGGGATTACAGACCTGGACCACCATGCCCAGCCCAAACTTTTTTGAGTTTCTGTGGAGGCTTCATTATGCCATCATGATCGAGTAGTAAATCAGTGGCCATCATGATCCTTCAGATCCACCCTCATCTCTGCCAAAGACATTGGTACCTTGGTCTTTTTGATAGCCAGTCAACATAAAGTCCCAGCTACTGGGAAGGCTGAGGCCAGAGGAGCATTTGAGGCCAAGAGTTTGAAGTCAGACTGGGTAACATAATAAGATTCCATCTCAAAAAGGAAATGACCTTGAAAACCAGGCCTGGTGGTACATCTCTACGATCCCAGAACTTGGGAAGTAGAGCCAGCAGAGTCAGAGGTTCGAGGTCATCCTCTAATATGTGACTGGTCTGAGGCCAGGCTGGGCTACCTAAGGCCCTGTCTCAAATACTGGGAAAAACATACTGTCGAGGGCCACTGGTCCCAATGTCACCAGTCATATTACTAGCAACAAAAGACAATCTTAATCACTCCGGAAGTTCCAGACGCGTGAGGGCTTGTGCCCAGAGCAGCAAAATAGAGCAGGAATATGTGCGTGTCTCTTCGTGTCACAGTTAGCCAAGGCAGCAGAAAAGAATAATCCTCTGTCTTGTTCACCTGTGAACCCTGGTTCCCACAGCCACGACTGCCTGTAAGTCCACCTGCAAGGCATCTGCCACCCTCTCCTGGCCTCTCCAGGGACCAGAGAATATGCATAACATACATAAAAGTAACACGCTTTAAGTAGATTTAGTCTGGGAATGGCGGTACAGACCTTTAATCCCAACACTCGGGAGGCAGAGGCAGGCAGATAGATCTCTGTGAGTTTAAGGCCAGCCTGGTCTACATAGTAAATTGCAGGCCAGAACTACATAGCAATATCCTTTCTAAATAAATAAATGTAAATTTGGGGGCTGGAGAGCTGCTCCTCCAGAGGACACTGATTTGGTTCTTAGCACCCACATGTGGCTCACAACTCTCTGTAATTTCAGTTCTAGGGGGTCTGGTGTCTTCTTCTAGCCCCACCCATATTAGACATGCATGTGGTGCACAGACATACATGCAAGCTGTACTAGACCCACACATGAACATGGAAGCCGTTACTAGACACACACATGGTTCACAGACATACATGCAAGCCGTACTAGACACACACATGGTGCACAGACATACATGCAAGTAAAACACACCTACACATAAAATAAATCTTTTTTAAAAATTATACATACTGTGAAGCCAGGCAGTGATGGCACATGCCTTTAATCCCAGCACTCAGGAGGCAGGGGCAGGTGGATCTTTGTGAGTTCAAGCCCAGCCTGGTCTACAGATTGAGTTCCAGGACAGCCAAAGCTACAGAGAAACCCTGTCTCAAACAAACAAAAAACAAACAAAAAATTATACTGTGAAAGGACCTATTCTAGGTAAATTCTGCAAACACCTGCTGGTCACCCATTCTAGGAGATGCTCTCCCATTCCATACTGCTCTGACTTAGACCGCACATCTGTAAATGAAATAATTGCCTTTGTACTCAGTCTGTCTCCCCCAACCAAGACCGCCCTGTGGAGTGCATATGCGTCTTGTTATCAGTTCTTAGAACCAAGACATCACATTTTAACTTCATCCAACAGCGTTTATTTTTCTAAGACTTGTTTTGTGTCTGTGTGTGTGTGTGTGTGTGTGTGTGTGTGTACATGCTTAAAGATGGATGTAAGCAGCCCCACATGAGTGCTAGGAACCAAACTCGGATCCTCTGTAAGAGCAGAAAGCACTCTTAGTGACTGACCCATCTCTCTAGAGTTCACTGTGTATTTATCTACTGTGATAATGTGAATTTTATCACATTTTGTATCAGCTCTTGCTTCTCCTTTCAGCCCTATTTATTGTTCAATTTTTGGTTGGTTGGTTGGTTGGGTTTTTTGTTTTTGTTGTTGTTTTTTGAGACAGGCTTTCTCTGTAGCTTTGGAGCCTGTCCTGGAACTAGCTCTTGTAGACCAGGCTGGCCTCGAACTCACAGAGATCCTGAGTGCTAGGATTGTTCAGTCTTTTTCTCCTTGGACTCTCAGCTCTGTAGAGGTTGACTGAGCCTTTATCAGGTGCAGATTGAATAGCTCTGCGGGCTGGGTGGGTGGGGAGATTTCCTTTTCTTGTTATGTGAGTTAAGAGTCCACATTTCCTGGAAGGCTTTCCAGTGAGGAAAGGAATGAAGCCCTTTGGTCTTCCAGGCAGTTCCGTGTTTCTACAGTAGATGGCAGCACGATCCAGTTCAGGCTTCTGCAGTTTTAAACAGACCGAATGCAATAATGGCGCTTCCTTTTCTCCTTTGACTTTGGAACTCCAGGAATGGTTGGCCCTGCAGTTTTCCTGGTCGCCGCTGGATTTATAGGCTGTGACTATTCTTTGGCTGTTGCGTTCCTCACCATATCCACGACACTAGGAGGCTTTGCCTCTTCGGGATTTAGTATCAACCATCTGGATATAGCTCCTTCGTGAGTACAAATAGAAAGGTTGGCTGGGTTGTCTTTGCTTTCCTTCCTTACAATCACAGTGAAACACAGACAACATAAAATTTGCCATTTTAGCCACTGTAGTGCAGCCGTCACCACTACAGTCTCTCAGCTTTTACATCTTCTCCGTTTGGAATTCTGTGTCTAGTAAATGAACACTGGTGCCACGTTTCCCCTCTTCCCACATCCTAGAAGCCACCGTTCTTATTTCTACTTTCCGTGAATTTGACTACTAGAGGAATGACTTTAAGGTTTTTTTGCTAGACTTCAGTTTACACAACCGGTAAGTGTTGGCTTGAGCTACCTCCACCTCCTGCGTGGTGTCCTCCTGCTCACTGCAGGGCCGGTGTAACTCGGGTCCATGCCGGCTAGAACGAGAGCTCTGTGAGAGTCCACCCTCAGGAGCTACCATGGGGCTTTGATCGGACAGATGAATGACAAAGCCGAGAATGTAGCCCAGTTGGTAGAATGCTTGCCTAACATCATGGAGCCATGGATTCGATCCCCATAACGCATAAACTGTGGCACAGACTTGTAGGCCCAGAGCTTGGAAGATGAGCAAGGAAATCAGAAGTTCAGGGCCAGTCTAGGACACAAGAGGCCATGTCTCAATAAATAAATGGGGCCAGCAGGATGGCTTAGAGGCTTAAAGGGTAAAACATTTACCAACAAGATTGATAACCTTGAGTCTAAATTCTGGAAGCCAGGTACAGGTAGAAGGAGACAACCAACTCCACAGAATTGCCATCTGACTTCTACATGTACTGTGTGTGTGTGTGTGTGTGTGTGAGAGAGAGAGAGAGAGAGAGAGAGAGAGAGAGAGAGAGAGAGAGGAATGAGGAAGTGGAGGGAAAGGGAGCAGGACTTCAGGTTTAGCCTTGCAGTTCAAGGCCAACCTGACCCATACAAGACCCTGTCTCAGAAAACAAAACAAAAAAATTACAAGGAGTGGAGCCATTGACTTGCCCGTAGACGTTTAGAGCGTTATGTTCATGTAAACACAAGTGTCTAACACTTGGGTGCTTACTAATCACTTACACAAACATCATCTTGTTTGTCCTAAAGACTGCAGTGGGGTTGGTGGATGCTCTTGGCTTATGCTATAGAAACTCAGATTCAGAGAAATTAAGTGGCTTATGTTAACAAGCTAACAAATGCTAAACCCCTAATCTAAACCTAAAATTCTTATATTAAGCCCAAAATTGTTTCTACATCTACGTTTCTGGAAGCATTCTTAGGGCCACAGAGTTCTAAGTCCCAGCTGAAAAGATAAAGGGAGTGACTAGATTGAGTACTCTACCCCCAGGAGATTTGGGGTACTTCGTTTATTAAAAGTAATGCATATGGCCAGTTGGTGGTGGCACACACCTTTAATTCCAGCATTCAGGAAGCAGAGACAGGTGGATCTCTGTGAGTTCAAGGCTAGCCTGGTCTACAAAGCTGGTTCTAGAACAGCCAGAACTATTACACAGAGAAACCCTATCTCGAAAAACCAAACAGAAAAACTAATTGCAAGGAAACTTGGTTGAATTTAGTGACAGTTTGAAAGATATAAATATAACTGTAAAAATAAAGAAAACTTCACGTTCAAAGAGTCAAGCCACTAGAAGCTCTCCCTTTGGGAAGGAGACAGAGAGATGCCCATTTTACTAACAAAGAGCTTCATAGTGACTGGGACATCTCTGGCTACATATGTAATGAGTTCAAGGATAGAATGGGTCGTATAAGACCCTGTCTCAATATAACAACAATAATAAAACGGCAAAGAGTAGCACTGTTGATTTTTCCAGTTGTCGATTATCGCACGAGTTGTGTGTAAACACAGTTGTCTAGTGCTTGATAGCGTACTAGTCACTTGTACAAACATCATCCTGTTTGTCTTGAAATCAGTCTAAGGCGGTAGGTACCAGGTGTTCTTGGCCCATTTCAAGGCTGAGGAAACTTCAGCGTTTACAGAGTAAGAACCAAGTCTCGTTAACAAGAGTCCGGGCTCATAGCTCAGTGGTAGAGAGCTTCCCTAGTCTGTGCAAAGCCGGGGATCCAGCCTCTAGCGCGGCAAACAGGAAAGACAGGAAAAACAGTGATTAACGCTGCTCGTTAAACAAAAAGGGAATCTGGAAGACATTGCAGTTGAAGCACGTGTTCAGTTATGTAACTTCCAGGAGCAGAGAGTTAGGAAGAAGTTAGAAGTTTGAGTAATCCTGTCAGCGTGCTCTGCAGACCTAGCCGTCAGCTGAGAGCTAATGAACTGTAGAATCCCGGGCTCCACCAGAGACCTAACAAGGATCTACACGCTGAGATCCTTGGGGGAGCCTCTCACACATTGGAAACTGAGGCACTGGTCGACTTCTGTCTTCCCATCCCCTCAGCAAATAGTCGTGGAGTTTATGTGCTCGCATTTACCCCACGTGACACTAGGAAAAGATTCAGCATCTGCGTATGAGCTTAGGCAGAGTCGGGTATGAAACAATTTAAATTAAGTCGTAGTATAGTATAATTTATCTTTTGAACAAATACAAAGTACCTATTTGTGCAAGTCCTAACAGACACGCCCTCATCAGTGGTGGGCGACAAGAAAGAGCCACAAATAAAGCAACCTTTTTTTCTGTTCCGGTCGTTAGTGGAGCATGTCCATAATCCTAACATTCAAAAGCCTGGGAAATTGAAGCCAGCATGGCCTCTACATGGTGAGATCCTGCTTCATAAAAGCAAAAGGTTATGGCTGGGACTTTAAATAACACAGAAGCCTGGAGAAAAAGTGCAAAGAGGTTAAACAAGAAAAAAAAATGAAACAGTGTATCAGCCAGGCTTGGTGGTGCACACCTTTAATCCCTGCATTCCCAGCAGAGGCAGCCGGATCTCCAGTGTGAGGCTGGCCTGATCTACAGAGCTCCAGAGCAGCCAGCCAGGGCGACACAGAAAGACCCTGTCTCAAAAGAGAGAAAAAAAAAAAAAAAAACAGAGGAAGGAAGGAAGGGTGTATCTGTGCTGTTTATATACTAGATACAGCCCAGTGGTGGAACACTTTCCTCACTGTGATTGAGTCCCAGGGTTGGCTCCCAGCATCACAGCAGGGAAAGGAGCAAGGAGCTAGAGACGGAGGAACTTATAGGAGAGGCAAAGAAATGGGTGTGTCTTGGTCTGTCATAACAGAAGAGGCTTAAACAGTTCAAATTCATATTCCATCTAGTTCTGGGACACATTGGTAAAGAAAAAAAAATTTTGTTTGTTTTTAAGATAAAAGAAATCTACCCCAAGCATGATAATAAGTTCACAAAAGCAAGGCAGAAAAACTTCACACACACACACACACACACACACACACACACACACGGGATTGAACCTAGAACTTTGCACATACTGTATTTCTTGTCTCAAGTTCTTCAGTATTCCTCTCAGATAGAGGTGATAAGGACTTCTGTAAACAAGAGGTCCTCTGCCCCTCTTCCCCTGGACCTGCTGAGTCTTGAGCTCACACCTTGACTAGGCTAGCAAGCCCCAGCAATCTTGCCTTCTCTACTTGCCCTATAGGCATTTTCGGGAATGCCTTCCTTGTCTTATGGGTGCTGACGTTCACATTCTCGTCCTCACGATTACACAGCAAATGCTCTTCAACCCTGAGCCATCTCTCCGTCGTCTTCACAGGGTTGATCTTACTATGAGATACAGTATGTGACATGCTTATAAATCATTTCTCATAGCTTTCCCAATGGACAGCCAATATTCCAATTAACATGGAGTGTATTTGTGGTGTTTTCCCAAGCCCTTCCATAAATTGAAATTAAGATTTTTTTTTTTGTTTAATTTTGAAATAGACTAGCCTCAAACTTGTAGCAATTCCCTACCTCAACGTCCTGCTTGCTGAAACCGCAGGGATGCTCTGGGTGAAACCATGATTTGTCTATAGTTAGTTTTGTTGTTCCAGGCAACAAAACTAACCATAGATTTTCGGATAGATTTTCAGTTGTTTTGTCAACAGGCATCTCGCATTTCAGGACCAGAGAAAACTGACTGAGTCTGTGCAGCGTGTGTTCCCGTCTGCACGCATCAGTCTTCTCTGACACCTCCTGGCCAAGGATAATATAAATACTTGAATGGGCTTCTTGGTGCTGACATTTAATATTTCACAGCATCCATCTGCACTTACGGTCTGTCAGGGAAGAGGCCTGGCAACATTGCAGCTGGTTCCTCCTCCTGCCAAGGTGCTAATGGTCTAGAGAGGGGGGAGGAGGGAGAGGTGCTGCCAAGCTGGGTTAATTTAAGATGTACTCTCTGAGGGGAATGAGCCAAAAAAGATCTTGGCCAAATTATTATATGCTTTGTATATGGGCTTAAAGCATAAATATATGGATGTTTGTACATAGCTGAATTAGGCACTGCAGAATTATTATTATTTTTTATTATCATTATTTTATTTTTATTTTGGACTCCATCTAAAATGAGAAAGCAGCCAGCCTGGTCCACAGAGCGAGTCCCAGGACAGGCTCCAAAGCTACACAGAGATCCCGTCTCAAAAAAGAATTAAAAAAAAAGATGAGAAATCAGTGGTAGGTAGCCCAGATCTTTTTGGTTTTTCGAGACAGGGTTTCTCTGTGGTTTTGGAGCCTGTCCTGGAACTATCTCTTGTAGACCAGGCTGGTCTCGAACTCACAGAGATCCGCCTGCCTCTGCCTCCCAAGTGCTGGGATTAAAGGCGTGCGCCACCACCGCCCGGCTGGTAGCCCAGATCTTTAATCCCAGCGCTCGGAGGCAGAGGCAGGCGGATCTCTGTGAGTTCGAGGCCAGCCTGGTCTACAAGAGCTAGTTCCAGGACATCCAAAGGCTAAAAAGAAACCCTGTCTTGGAAGAGAGAGAGAAAGTTTTCAAGGTGAGGGCTAGAGAAAGGGCTCCACAGCTCAGAACATGTGTTACTCTTGTAGGTGACCCAAATTCAATTCACAGTATCCATATCAGGTGATCTAAACATTGATGAGAATATCTGATTCCCTAAGATTTACCCTTAAAATAAATCACTGCGTTTGGGAAACTTTTCCCAACCTTATTTTAAAAAATCTTTCCATCACACGCACAGAGCAGACCTAACTTAAGTGTCAGCAAATTAGCGAAACAAGTGAATTATGAAACTATGTTTAATATGATCTCATGTGTAATTACATACTTGAAAATATAAGCATACACAAGTAGTAATGAGCATATTTGCCAAGGTGCTAATTAGATGATTATGTCTATATGAAAGAATTATATACTTTTATGTTCTTAATTTTTTTTGTCATCTATATAATTTTCAAAGTTTTTAGTTCAGGGAGCTAATGAAATGGTTTCGTGGTAAATAAACTTGCCACAAAGCACGATGGCCTGCATTTGGTCCCTGAAACACACGTGGTGGAAAGAGAGAACCAAGTCCCAAAAGGTGCCCTCTGACCCCGGCTAGCATACTGGGACACACACAAAAATAAAAATATGTAAATTAAAAAAAAATGAATTCAGCTTCATAACCAGGAAATAGCTACTTTTAGATGCTAGACATTGAAATCTAGGACCACAAGCATACTGGACCAGGGCTCTACTACTGAGCTACGTTCTCAACCTATAATTTGTTTCTTTCTTTGTTTTAAAACAGGATCTTAAGTAGCCCAAGCTAACCTCAAACTTGGTATGTTGTCAAGCCTTGCGTTAAACTCTTTTCTGTTTTGTTTTTCGAGACAAGGTTTCTCTGTGTAGTCCTGGTCGTCCTGGAACTCACTCTGTAGACCAGGCTGGTCTTGAACTCACAGAGATCCGCCTGCCTCTGCCTCCCAAGTGCTGGGATTAAAGGCGTGTGCCACCACCACCCAGCCCTGCCTTAAACTCTTGATCCCCCAATCTTCCTTTCTTCACCCGCCTAATGCTGTGGTTAAATGGTGTGCCCCTCTCTGTACCCCAATACAAATGTTTCCACTTGTAAGCTCCCAGTAGATCCAGAGACAAGACGTAGAAAAGTTCCCTGGAAAAGGGAATCATATCTTCAGCCTTGTTACTCTCTGTGGTGTTTTATGGGCCTTTGTGGTCATTTATTTTCATTGCTAACTCAATATAGGCAATGTCAAAAGGCTCTGCCTATCTGCTCTATGCCGAACTGACCCACCTGTCTCTATGGTAGATTTCTTTGCTCAGGAATAGATACTCCCTGGACCTTTGCATAACTACGTGCAAGGCTTTGGCTAAATATAAAATCCTGGTTCAGTAAGTCATTCATGGAGACAGAGTGTCTCAGCCTGGGTCAGGAGAGGAGCTGTCTGTGAAAGGAGCTGACCTATAACCCAGGCCTCTGTGAAACTGTCTCCCCAGGTATGCCGGCATCCTCCTGGGCATCACAAACACATTTGCCACTATCCCCGGAATGATTGGGCCCATCATTGCTAAAAGCCTGACCCCTGATGTAAGTAGAAATTTTGCTTGTAAACTAAAAAGATTTGGGAGTTTCACACCTCTGTCAAGGTTAGTGTATTGAAATGGTAAAATTCTGAGTTTATTCCTTATGAAATTTTTTATATATATATATATATATATGGGAGTTTTGCCTGAATGTTGTATCTGTGTACCATGTGCATGCAGTGCCCAGGGAAGCCAGAAGAGGGAGGGCATCGGCTTCTCTGGCCCTGGCCCTGTAGTGAGAAGAGATCATAAGGTCCACGTGAGTGCTGTCCTTAGCCATTGTCTGGGTGCTGGAAACCACTTAGGTCCTCTTCGAGAACAGCAAGCGTTCTTAACCACTGAGCCAAATCTCTAATCTCTCATGAAATTTTTTGTGACCACAATACAATATAAAGTAAAGTTTATGTTGAAAGCCGCTACTTTACTGTGTAGGGATATGGGTCCGTGACTGGAAAGATCACGTGCCTTAGCGTTCCTCCTGTCCACTGAGCATCGTGAGGGAGGAGGGAGACAACGTTTACGGGTCTGTAATAAGCTACCACCTAAGCAGGTCGCTGACGGATCGGGGCTGCCGGACGGGGACTCGGGAGCCTTGCTTCTCCTGGCGGTGTCCCGAGCCGGGGCAGAACGGGGTTGATGAGCACATAAACCACAAGCGTGTGTGCCAAGTTACAGTTTTCACCAATCAGGAGTCAAAGATTAGGGACTTTCCTTGTGTGTTCCGTCATTGTCAACCAACGCAAATGTAAGCCTTTTAGTCCAGCCAATCAGATCCATTTGTCCTTTCTGTTGTTAGGAACAGCCATAATATCTTAGAGAACTAAGGAGCATAACAGACTATTTCTATTGTCTAAAGAGGAGGCTGACCAGCCATGGGAAGGTTCCCAGCTCCTCTAGGGCCTGGGAACTTGAACTGTGTTTCACCCTGCAGGTAAAATGGAGTCTGAAGTCAAAATGGCTGTGTTTAGGCCAGGTGCTTTTGCCTGCTCCCTTCATACTGTGTTCAGGCTGGAGTGTGCCTCAGCTAGTTGAATGCTCTCCTGGAAGGCATGAAGCCCTGGGTTTCTCCAACATAAAACTGGGTATAATGGAACACAGCACGAGAAAATATACGTACATACATACATACATACGTACACACACTGTTTCCATAGAGTACTCTTTGGGGGCTAAGCAGAATAAGAGAACTGAACGAAGATCTTTAGCCTGGAACTCAGTATGTTGGCCTGGCTGGCTAAGGAAACAGTGCTGATAAGAGGATCAGGAATTGAGCTCCACAGCAAGATCAGGGCCAGCCTAGACCACACGTGATCATTCCAGTAGCAAATAAATAAATGGATACCAGGCACAATTTCACTTGCCTGTAACCAGCACTCAGGAAGCAAGGGCAGGAGGATTGCCGCTAGTTTGAGAGCAGCCAGGACTACGTAACAAAAGCTTGGAGAGAGGGAGGAAAGGAAGGGGTGAGGGGAGGAGATGGGAGAGAACTTAGTTCTGTAAACACAAGTTACGCAAGGCATTAGGAAAATTCACAAACCCTAATGATAGAGCCGAACACATATTCAGACATTGATGTATCCAGGCAGCTGTGGCCCACATAGCGGAACTGCCCCTCAGCAAGGCACGACTCCTAGCTGTCATTCCTCCCTCACCACCAAGAGCGACAGCCGTGAGCTTTTCTGAGCTTTTTGTAGAAGCCGTCATCCGTCTGCACTCTGTCTGTCTTGTTGCTTGTGTCTATAGTGGTACGGCTGGTTCATTGTCATTTGATACAGTACTAAAGAAGTGTTCCACCGTCCTGCTGCTACTGGGTATTCGGTTTATTCCAAGCTCAGACTTTTATGAATGATATTTCTGTTCTCACAGCCTTTTTTGTATAACCAACTCTTCCATTGCATTTTCCTTCCTTGTCCAGAACACCATTAGGGAATGGCAGACTGTTTTCTGTATCGCTGCTGCTATTAATGTGTTTGGTGCCATTTTCTTCATACTGTTTGCCAAAGGAGAGGTGCAGAACTGGGCTCTCAGTGACCACCACGGACACAAAAGCTGAAGACAATGACAAATAATAATTAATGTATTTTAATTTATCATGTAAACTGAAAGTGCCTTTGGTATTTTAATATGTAAGCATTCTATGTGAGGAAAATAGTACTGGTATTTTTAAGGTAATCATGAAATGTTACTAGTTGTGAGATTATTTAATTATTTAATGAACTGTTTTTAATTATTAATAATATATCTGCCAGACCTTATACTGGGTTTGCATACCAAGCTGCGAGTTAGGCAGCATGATATAAGGGAGGGCTTAACACAGTGGTTCTCGGCTGGGCAGTGGTGGCACACGCCTCTAGTCCCAGCACTCAGGAGGCAAAGGCAGGCAGATCTCAGTGAGTTCGAGACCAGCCTGGTCTATAAAGTGAGTTCCAGGACAGCCAGGACTGTCCCACAGAGAAACCCTGTCTCAAAAAAAAAAAGAAGAAGAAGAAGAAGAAGAAGAAGAAAACAAACAAAAGAAAGACAGTGGGGCCGGGCGGTGGTGGCGCACGCCTTTAATCCCAGCACTCGGGAGGCAGAGGCAGGCGGATCTCTGTGAGTTCGAGGCCAGCCTGGTCTACAAAGGGAGTTCCAGGCAGGAACTGCAGAGAAACCCTGTCTCGAAAAACCAAAAAAAAAAAAAAAAAAAAGAAAGACAGTGGTTCTTAACCTGTGGCTTCTGACCTTTTTTTGGGTCAAATGACCCTTTCACAGGGGTCACTTAAGGCTATCAGAAAACACTAATATTTACATTATGATTCATAACAGTAGGAAAATTAGTTACGAACTCACAGCATATCAGTTTTATGGTTGGGGTCACCACATCATGAGGAACTGTTATTTTTTGTCTGTTTTTGTTTTTTTCAAGACAGGGTTCTCTGAGTACCTTTGGAGGCTGTCCTGGAACTCGTTCTATAGCCCAGGTTGGCCTCAGACTCACAAAGCTCCGACTGCCTCGGCCTCTCTAGTGCTGGGATCAAAGGCATGTACCACCATCGCCTGGCAATGAACTGTATTAAAGAGCCACGGCCACATTAGGAAGGTTGAGAACCACTGGTTTAAGAAGCGAAGCTGAAATGGACCCTCCCCCATTAGTACACTTGTTTACTTAAATTAGATAAATCATCTCAGATTGTGTTAAATACCTGTTTTTTGTCTACTTCCCTCATAAAAATTGTTGCCAACTCTCCCAAATACATAGGTCTCAGTAACCTCTCCATAAAGCCACCAGCCACTGTCAGACTTGCCTGGCAGCTGGACTGAGGGATCCATGCCCAGGCAGCTGCCAAGCATTCCCTCCCTGGCTTCAGGGCTGGAGTGCCCAGCAGTTATCAGAGGTGGCTTCCAAGTGCAGGGCCAATGCCAAGTGTTTAGCTGACACTCTTTCCCTGTGGCTGTTAACGTGTAGATAAAGCCCTGAGTGGACCAGAGGAGTGGATTCACAGCTACTGTCTTGATAGTGCCAGCCTGCCCTTGGCAGCACCCAGGCCTCATGACTGGCAGTTGACCCACAGAGCAAACGTGCAGCTCTCAGACAGCCGCAGATAACAGCATCCTTGATTAAAATGACTTGCACACAAATTAGAGTATGGATTTTTACATTCAGTTTTTCTGGCTACATCAGATTTTTAATGTCCTAAATCTTTCTTCAGTCTGTCTTGATTTATGCTCCTGGTTACAGCTTAAAGTGACTTTCAGGACCAAGGGTTTGATTCAGTGGTAGAGCGTCTACCTAGGACTATGTTCCATCCAGCCGCCAAATAGAGCTAAAGGGACAACACAAGCTGGTGAATCCCCTTTCCCGTGCTTGCTGAAGCCAGCTTCCGGCACTTCTGCTGCCCGGGGTCTGCTGGTTGTTGGACATACTGTAAGAAGTACCTAAGCATCCAAAGCCTGCCTTATGTTCTCTTGTGTCTTGGTTAATGTAACACCGTGTAAATACATTTATATAAATTTATTTTTAAATTTGTAAATATAGGTTGAGTTGCCATGTGATGTTTCTTTTATAAATCATCAAAATAAATCATTTTGCATTACCTTTCTGTGTTTCTAAGTTTATCTTGTGTGTATGGTACAGGTGTTCTGTGTTTATGTATGAGTGCCCTGTCTGCATGTATGCCTTTATGCCAGAAGAGGGCATAAAAGTTGTGAGCCATCATGTGGTTGAGGGGAATTGAACTCAGGACCTCTGCAGAGCAGCCAGTGCTCTTAACCGCTGAGCCATCTCTCCGGTACCTTGTTTTATGCCTTCTCTACATCCTCCTGAAACCATCCTTCCCTGTAAATGCATCTCTGCTACCACTAAGTGGGAAGTGAGGCAGCACCAGACATCCCTACTCTCACTGGCGATGTAGCACTTGCCGAACACAGAGTTTTCTCTGTGCCCTACACAGAGAAAACGCTGTCTGGAAAAAAAATAAAAAATAAATCCTATGGAGATGAGTTTCCAGCTGACCCCGAAAACCAGGCTTGCAGAAGAAATTTCGACAAATGCTGACGTCTGCCGTTTGCTTTAGCCCTTGCGTCTTTCTCCAGACTTCGGCTAGCTGTTGGATTTAGCAAAGCGAATCCCCGGAGTTGTCTTAGAGCTATTAGAAATGCTATTAGAAATTTTCTCCCCAAAGAGAAAAAAATCTGATGTCAAGTTTAAGTTTGAGGTGTGAGGACAGCTACGTGCAATCCCAGCAGGTGGGAGGTGAAGGCAAGATGATTAGTTCAAGATCACCCTTGGCTACCCATCAGTTCAAGATCACCCTTGGCTTCCCATCAGTTCAAGGCCAGCCTGGGCTACCCATCAGTTCAAGGCCAGCCTGGGCTACGTGAGGCCATTTCGGAAAATAAAAAAGAGTAGATCTAAATGCAGGAAGATCACAGGGAAGTGGCCTGCACCCTCTCAGCAGAAACACATCCCAGCCTCGCATACGCAGCGCAAATGCGTCACTTCCGCTGAAGAATTAAACTCTTACACACACATAACTCTATACGCCTCTGCCAGCTGTTACGTTTTCCTCTAAAGGAAAACACAGACGATATTTCCAGACTCTCGTCAGCAGAGAGCGAGGTTTGAAAAGACGTGAAAGGCCGCAACTTAAGGAAGAACACTGGTGATTTTCCAGGTGTCTGTTTGCTCTGAGTTCATCAGGAGGCTGAGGAAGGAACAAGTTCCACCGCAGGGCCAGCCCCAGCGCAGCAGAAGCTGTGGTTGCGCAACCAAAGGCATCAGCGGCCCAGAGCCGCCAGAGACTGCCCTCTGGGCTCTAGAGATGGGGGGACCTTAGACACAGAATTAAGTATTTAGGCTGAATGCTGAAACATGCTAGCGTTTTCAAGTGTGGGCTCCTGTCAGGATCACCCATGCGTATTGGTCGTTTGCCCTCCGCTCACTGTAAACAATCTTAGTCTAAAGCATTTTATAATTTCCCTCAGCAATCTGAAAGGTGACTTTTAGTTTCACTGAGATGGATAGCAATCCAGACAGGATAGGTTTTTTTTTGTTTTGTTTTGTTTTTGTGGCAACTGTGATAGAGACATGACATTCTAAACTTCCCCAAAACTCATAACGTGACTAGCCAGAGACTGTGGGGAAGGGTAAAGACATACCGTTGTTTATTTCCCTAAAAGTCCGGGAGAGCAGGGAATGCTGATGTGCATTTGTCTCCCACAGGCAGAGTCAGAAAGGTCAGGAGTTCAAAACTGACCTCAGCTACTTGGTGAGTTCAAGGAATATGGGGGGGGGGGGATTTCCTTAGGGAACTACTCTTTAGGAAAGCTGGCTGTTCTAGAGAATTTGATCAGTAATAGGAAACTCGCCCAAGCATACTGGTCTCTCTGGCAGCTGGTCACTTAACCTCAGTCCAATGTTCCCCTCTGCAGGGTTCCCAATCCTTTTGACCACTTTCTGCTGTCACCTTTCACGGTGCTTCATAGCCTGTGTGGAATCAGCACTGCCTGTTTTCGACACTCGGCTCCGTGTGTCACATCTGACTTCTCTCAACACAGACCACAAAGGCCAGGGAGGTAAGGAAGAGGCCAAGTGAGAGATCCCGTCGCCCAAAGACGGCACTGAGTTAATGGGTAACAGACTAGAAGAGAGCTGGCAACTTCTCAGTGTGGGAGGGAGGTCAACATCGAAAACATTTACAGCGTTTGGTAGCTGGACAATAAAAAGAAATAAAACTAAGCTGGGGGTGGCAGTGTTACCCACAAGCCTTGAAATGGAGAAATGAGATGGGAGAACCGGAAGTTTCGAGTCACTGTGGCTACACAGCGAGCTCACGGCCAGCCTGGTATAATACCTGAGACCCAGTCTCGGAAACCCACAGAAGGAAAATGAGGAGCAGCGGAAAGACGGCTCACTTAGAAACAGACCATAGGCCAAACAGGCATGTGAGGGGGATGGACGATGTCCCTAGGGACCAGAGGAAGCGAAAGAGTCGGGGAAGAGCGCCATCATCACAGTGAGACAGCACCTTAGACTCCCCAGCAGCAAAAGTGAAGTTTGGCGCTGCCGACTCAGCAGTACCGCCCTGAGTGAGACCCCGGCACAACCCCCGGCGCTGCAGAAAAAGGGAACAAAGAAACTGGGACAGTGGTAGCACAGCCCTTTCATCCCAGCCTTTGTGAGGCAGAGGCAGGCGGATCTCTGTGAGTTAGAGGACTACAGAGCAAGTTCTTGGACAGGATCCAAAACTACACAGAGAAACCCTGTCTCCAAAAGCATAGATTAGATAGATGATAGATAGATAGATAGATAGATAGATAGATAGATAGATAGATAGATAGATAGATGATAGATAGATGATAGATAGATAGATAGATAGATAGATAGATAGATAGATAGATAGATACGGGGTGGGGGTGTTGGGGGAAGAAAGGGAAGTTTGGAGTGTGTAGGTAGTCTCCTGTAGCTCAGGCTGACCTTGAATCTTAACTCTTCTTCCTCTGCCTTCCAGGTGCTAGCATTATAATATGGCACAACCCCCGGCGCTGCAGAAAAAGGGAACAAAGAAACTGGGACAGTGGTAGCACAGCCCTTTCATCCCAGCCTTTGTGAGGCAGAGGCAGGCGGATCTCTGTGAGTTAGAGGACTACAGAGCAAGTTCTTGGACAGGATCCAAAACTACACAGAGAAACCCTGTCTCCAAAAGCATAGATTAGATAGATGATAGATAGATAGATAGATAGATAGATAGATAGATGATAGATAGATGATAGATAGATAGATAGATAGATAGATAGATAGATAGATAGATAGATAGATAGATAGATAGATACGGGGTGGGGGTGTTGGGGGAAGAAAGGGAAGTTTGGAGTGTGTAGGTAGTCTCCTGTAGCTCAGGCTGACCTTGAATCTTAACTCTTCTTCCTCTGCCTTCCAGGTGCTAGCATTATAATATGGCCTATATTTCAATTAAATAGAAAAAAGTCTTTGTGCCCAGATGTGAGTCCCAAACCTACAGTCCTGAGTGATTCTCACTTAGGTTCCTGCTTATTGTAACAGAGATAAAGGCGCCACAGGTGTCCATCAGCACAACAGTATAAGTTGAATGTCATATTTACTAAGAAATAATGTAGCCTAAGAACACGCAGAGACCTCAAAAATATTGAGTAAAAAATTTCATAACACAATATCCCTTTCAAAAAATTTTAGCCGGGTGATGGTGGTGAACACCTTTAATCCCAATACTCAGAGGCAGGTGGATCTCTGTGACTTCAAGGACAGCCTGGTCTACAAAGTTCCATAACAGCCAGTACTACACAGAGAAACCCTGTCTCAGAAAAATTAAAAAATTCGAGATGGTGGGGGCTGGAGAGATGGCTCAGTGGTTAAGAGCATTGCCTGCTCTTCCAAAGGTCCTGAGTTCAATTCCCGGCAACCACATGGTGGCTCACAACCATCTGTAATGAAGTCCGGTGCCCTCTTCTGGCCTGCAGACATACACACAGACAGAATATTGTATACATAATAAATAAATAAATAAATATTTTTTAAAAAAAAATTCTAGATGATGTTGTTATGTAGCCAAGGCTGGCCTAGCTAGCCCTGGCTAGCCCCACTCTCACTGACTCCAGGTAGTTGTCTTCGTTCTTCTGCAGATTATCAGCATGAGCCATCACATCCAGCAACTTTTTATTTATTTATTTTTATTTTTTATTTTTTATTTTTTTTTTTTTTGGTTTTTCGAGACAGGGTTTCTCTGTGGCTTTGGAGCCTGTCCTGGAACTAGTTCTGTAGACCAGGCTGGTCTCGAACTCACAGAGATCCGCCTGCCTCTGCCTCCCGAGTGCTGGGATTAAAGACGTGCGCCACCATCGCCCGGCTCCAGCAACTTTTTAATATATGATAATGTCTCCCAATATAGCTCTGGTTGGCCTGAAAATCGCTATATAGACCAGGATGGCCTTGAACTTATAGCAATCCTCCTGTTGCTGGCTTCCCAGTGCTGGGAAAGTTGCTTTTTTAGGGGATGTTTTTTCTTTTTTCTTTTTCTTTTCTTTTCTTTCTTTTTTTTGGGGGGGAGGTCTGGGGGTTGATTTTTTTGTTTTGATTTGTTGATTTGTTTGTTTGTTTGTTTATTTGTATGCTTTAGTTGTGAGCCTAGCATTAACAGCCAAACATTTTCTCAGATTTTTAAAAAAAATTTTCAGTCACATTTTTATGCAAGATTGAGCATGCCGCGGTGGGCTTCCTTCCACTATGCAAATCTCAAGTTAGAAGAGTTGGCAGCAAGTACCTTACTTACAGAGGCATCTCACTAGCTCTGTATTTTGGGTTTTGTTTTATTTTGTTTTGTTAGAGACCGGGTTTTATGTAGCCCAGGATTGCCTTGAACTCACTATGTAACAAAGGGTGACACTGAGTTCCTGACTCCACTGCCTCCACTTTGCCAAGTGGTGTGATCACAGGTATACACAAGCCCACACGAACATCTCTAGAGCTACAAAAACGTGATCACTTTCCAAGGGCACCCACGTAATTGAGAGTAAGTAATAAATATTTTAGAGGAGGGGAAGGGGAGTAAGATGAGGGAGGGGGAGTAATTAGAAATCAAAACAACTGTGGGCTTGCATTGAACAAATAGGAATAGCAGTGCATGCCAGCGATCCCAGCACTAGGAGACAGAGGCAGGAGGATTGTGAGTTCAAGACCAACCTGGACTACTGTAGCAAACTTAAGGCCAGTCCAAGTTACACATGAAGCCCTTGTGCGGCAGCAGGTTGCTTGCTCAAAATATGCAAGACCCTGGTTTTATTCCCAGCACTGTTAAAAATAACTAAGTAAAGATTAAAAAAAAATACCAGCTGAAATGGTGGCCCACACCTTTAACCCCAGCAGTACTTGGAAGGAAAGACAAACAGATCTCTGTGAGTTTGAGTCCAGTGTGGTCTATACAGTGAGTTCCAGGACATCCAGGGCTACATAGAGAGATCCTGTCTCGAGGGGGTCTGGTGGCACTGGAAAGAAGGCTTAGTGGCTAAGATCACTGATGCTCTTCCAGAGGACCCAGGTTTGGTTCCGAAACCCACATGGCAGCTCACACCAGTTGTAACTTCAATTCCAGAGGATTCAATGCCCTCTACTGGCCCCTGAGGCACCACACACACACACACACACACATAGTACACAGACACATACACACAAAATATAGGTACATAATATAAAAAGAAAGAAAGAACAAGGAAAATGATCTGATGTGCTAGTGCATGCCTGTAACTCCAGTGCTGAGGACCAGGAGACGGGAGGAACAGAAGTTAAGGGTGAGCCTCCAGGACATCAATGAAACCGCGCTACAAGAGGCCCTGTCAAGGAAGAAGGGAAACAAGAGATCGTTGTAATGTCCTAGTCAGTCTGGTCCCATAGCAGATTCCAGGCTAGCCAGGGCTACATGGTGAGACCGTGCATCAGGAGAAAAAAATAAATAAATAATGAGACTGGGTATAACTAAGTGGTTGTGTACTGTAGTGACTTGGATGAGAATGGTGTCCATAGACTCAATATTTCAATGTTTGGTTCTCAGTTCATGAACTGTTTCTGTTTAGGAAGGATTAGGAGGTATGGCCTTGTTGAAGGTGTATCACTGGGAAGGGCTTTGAGGTTTCAAAAGTCCAGAAATCTCTCTATCTCTCTCTCTCTCTGTCTGTCTCTGTCTCTCTGCCTCCAACCTGCAGAGAGGATATAAGCCCTCGGCTACTGTGCAGGCAATGTGCCTGCCTGCTACCATGCTCTCTACCGTGATGGTCAAGTACTTACCCTCTGAAACTAGAAGTCAGTCCCAATAAACCCTTTCTTCTTTTTTTAAAAAATATTTATTTATTTGTTTGTTTGTTTATTATGTATACAATATTCTGTCTGTGTGTATGTCTGCAGGCCAGAAAAGGGCACAAGACCTCATTACAGATGGTTGTGAGCCACCATGTAGTTGCTGGGAATTGAACTCAGGACCTTTGGAAGAGCAGGCAGTGCTCTTAACCACTGAACCATCTCTCCAGCCCTAAACCCTTTCTTCTATAAGTTGTCAGGGTCATGGTGTCTCTTCACAGCAAAAATAACAAAGACACATGTTCATCTAACATACTCAAGGGTCTGACCCCTAGCACCAAAATAAACACAGCTATAAAAATACGGTAAGTGGATTTTCAGTGTATTAACGTTGACAGGGGAAGATGCTTTCTAATTTTCTTTCCTCTGCATTAATATTTTACTGGTCATTTGAGTTACTTTGGTAATTAAAATATAAGCATGGGAGAATCGTTATTGGTAATATTGGAGGCCTATTCATAATATTTTAAGTATCATTACTTTTTGGAGTGACTACTGAGATCTCATTCACATACCACACAAGACTTTTATGGTCCCAGGTTGCACAGCTGTCGGATCTCTAATCCCAGCACATCTCACTGCGGCAAGCAGACGTCTTTCCTCCCTCAGCAGTCACTGCCTCCTCACCCCACCCCCGCGCACCTACAACCAGACACTCATCCTCCATGTCTGCAGAGTTGCTACGGTGGACAGCTGGTGTAATGGGATCCTTTCAGACGAGAGCCATGGTGGCCAACATCTTTCTTACAGGATCTTAACGTCACAGCCTGTCCCATCCTGTCATACTGTTCTTATTTGTACACTTATCCCTTGATGTGCACACTTGGATTTCTCTAGTTTGGGGCAGTTATTAATAATGCCCGTGTGAGGAGCTGAGAGATGATTCCGTGGGGAAGGTGGCCTGCTGCAGCGCCTGGCCACCTGAGCCGTCTCTGACCTCAACACTCTTTGCCTGGTCTGTGCTTCACTGTGTGAATGCGCGCGCGCACACACACAGACACAAAGACACAGATACAATGTAATTTAGAAGGTTTTTTTTTTTTTGGTTTTTCAAGACAGGGTTTCTCTGTGGCTTTGGAGCCTGTCCTGGAACTAGCTCTGTAGACCAGGCTGGTCTCGAACTCACAGAGATCTGCCTGCCTCTGCCTCCCGAGTGCTGGGATTAAAGGCGTACGCCACCATCGCCCAGCTAATTTAGAAGGTTTTTTTTTTTTTTTTTAGATAATGCTGGTATAAAGAAACATAAATGAATAAAAAATAAATAAATAATGCTGGTATGAACACTCTCGTGTGCAGACATTCTGTGTTCACATGTGGTTTTTGGTGGTGGTAATGGTTTTTTGTTTGTTTGGTTGGTTTTGGTTTTCCAGGACAGGGTTTCTCTGTGCAGTTTTGGAAGCTGTCCTGGAACTCATTCTTAGACCAGGCTGGCCTCAATTGTTTTTCTTGACTATGGTGATTCCACTTCTGCTTTAATGAAACAGACTTAACGGGGGCAGGGAAAACAACTATGAACACAGAGCAAAATGTTAACAGCATTCATGAATTGTGAAGGGAGGATTAGGTTTTTTCTCTTTGACATCTTTTTTCTTAAGTAGATAGGAAGACGAGTGTAGAGGGAAGTTTTTTAACTTATTTATGAGCTTGGGTGTTGGGGCCCCTGGGACTGGAATTATAGACAGTTGTAAGCTGCCAGGTGGATGCTGGGAATTGAAGTGGGGTCCCCTGGAAGAGCAGTCAGTGCTCTTGACCACTGAGCCATCTCTCCAGCCCCTCACTTTGGTATTTTTAATTTGTCTTGTGAGACAAGGTCTCATACCTCCATGGCTGGCTGGCCTTCAGTCCCTGACCTTTGTGCTTTTGTCTCACAAATGCTGGGACTACAGGCATATGCCACCAGGCCTGGGTCCTTTATTTAGTTAAAATGCTTGAAAAAATTAAATCAATCAAGAGAAAAAGAAAAAAAAAATTCAGGGTCAACCCAGAACTGCCCGACGGCTAAGAAGGCCAAAGCAGGGCTGCGCAGCACTGGGCTTTGAGTGCTGGCACCCTCGAGCCTCACCGCTTGGCTGGGCTGTGAAGTGTCACTGTGGGGACAAAGTGGCTCTTGTTGATATTCGCATCAGCCGCGGGGCTTGCCAAATGGCCCACATTTACTTTCCCCGGAGGATGTCCCTCAGTTCTGTCTCTTCCTCCACTTCCTTACCAAAGTATAAATGCCCCACCCCACCCCCTTTTTTTTAAGTTTTTTAAATAACCACGTTTTTCTGTTTTGAGACAGGGTCTCTCTGATGTAATGACTTAAAACTGAGCTGACTGGCCTTGAACTCCTGATCCTCCTGCCTCCATCTCGCAAGTGCTGGGATTACAAGCGTACTCCACCATGTCCAGCTAACAACACTATTTAAGTATTTATGTATTCTTTCATTCATTCATTCATTCATTCCTTTAAAACCCGTGTGAAGCTCAGAGGACAACTTGTTGAAATCGGTTCCCTCTGTCCCAGGGGACTGTTCTCATGTGTTCAGGATTTACGCAAGCGCCTTAACGGCGGAGCCATCTCGCCTGTCTAAAGAAGAAATGTGGTTTTTAGAGAACAGATTTTTAAAGCACACATGCTCCTCTCTTCTGAGGCTGGGGTTTCAATGCCCCACTCACCGCGTGGGTCCTTTGGTCCTGGACGCCAGAGAAACGCAGGTTTGCACCCTGGCGGTGGGCGCTTCCCCTGGGAGATGAGCAAGCGGTTACAGCTCTTGGGAAGCACGAGTTTGACTCACGCCTCAGCGGACTCCGGAAGCCCGATTAGCAAAGCCTAGATTTCTTTGTCTAGGGAAAGGAGATGACTCACAGCCACCACGTGCAAAGAAAGGCATTTAAAAGGGCTCAGCGGCGCAGCTTAGTGGAAAGTCACTGCGGGCCCGGGAGTCCGGGCGCCACCTGCCCGCGCTCCCGTCTCTGGCCTCAGGGGGCAGCAGAGGCACGAGGCAAAAGCGACCTACTTGATTCTTGCTTCTCCATTTCATTCTAGATTCTAGATCCTTGCTTCTCCATTTCATTCTAGAGAGTAGCTCTTAACAGCAATTCTGTCCAAGCGACCAGAATTTAATCCCAGCACTAACATGGCAGAGGCAGGCGGATCTCTGAATTCCAGGCCAGACTGGTCTACATAATAAATTCCAGCCAGGGCTATGTAGACCCTGTCTCAAAACAATACTGCCTAATACAGCACTAAGGGTCAGGACTTCAGAAGCATCCTCAGCTAAACAGTGAGTTTGAGACCAGCCCAAACTGTAGGGCTCTGGGCACAGAATAAGGGCCTAGCATGGTAGCATATGCTTGTAATACCTGTAATGCCTGAAAGGATGAAGTAAGAAGATTGCAAGTCTGTGGCTAGCCTGGTCTACAAATGGAGACACTCTCAAAACAAAAGAAAATCAAGAACCCATCCCAATTTTTTTTTGGGGGGGGGGTCGAGACAGGGTTTTTCTGTAGTTTTGGAGCCTGTCCTGGAACTAGCTCTTGTAGACCAGGCTGGCCTCGAACTCACAAAGATCCGCCTGCCTCTGTCTCCCGAGTGCTGGGATTAAAGGCGTGCACCACCACCGCCTGGTCCCATCTCTATTTTGACCACATCTCAGGCATAAACTTCCCTCTATAGCTGAAGGCAAGCATGGATCTCAGTAAAGAATTTGTCTTCCTGCCAGGAACAGAGACTCCGCAAAGAAGTTGGCTGAGGCCCTGAAGTTAGAAGGAGGTTCCTAAAAAAATACCGACAGTTGTTTAATACAGAATGTGTTGTCTTTGGGATTTCTTCTGCAGAACTCTCAAGGAATAGAGAAGCCGCGGCCAGTATCGAGAAAGCCAATAGCAACCAGGCTTGGTGGTGCAGTCTCCTAATCCTAATACCTGTGAGACAGAAACGGGGGCTTGCTAGATCAAGGTCATCTTGACCTACATAGTTCTAGGTCAGCCTGGCTAGATAGCGAAACCCTGTCTCAAAAAGAATTTATTTAAAGAACCGGTGGAAATGTCAATAGAACGTGTTGAATACCAACTTTTCTTGTGGGAGGGCGTCTCCCAGCATGTAGTATAAACAACAGTCTAGGCTGAGACAGCTGGCTCTGAATTTCTCCGTGAGTCCCACCAATACCTGCAGAGCTGCTGCTCTCATCCCAGCACCGCTTGAACCCCATCCAATTTGAGACCAGGCATCCCAGGTCACTAAAAGCACCTACTCTACTAGGGAGAGGAAGATCTGCCTTCAAGCAAGATCTTGATGATCAATGCTCTCTTCTCCTAGTGTGAATTCCAGGACAACCAAGGCTACATAGAGAAACCCTGTCTTAAAAAAAAAAAAAAAAAAAAAGCAAACTAGCAATGATGATAATGAAGAGGAAGAGGATGATGCGATGATGCGATCGATGCTGAGGATGCTGTTGAGGATGCTGAGGATTCTGAGGATGCATCTCAGTGGCAGAGTACCAGAGCACTTGGTTAATATATATGGAGTTCTGAGTTCAGTCTCCGATACCACCAAAAACAAAACACACAGAAAGAGTTAAATTTCTCGGCCGGGCGGTGGTGGCGCACGCCTTTAATCCCAGCACTCGGGAGGCAGAGGCAGGCGGATCTCTGTGAGTTCGAGGCCAGCCTGGTCTACAAGAGCTAGTTCCAGGACAGGCACCAAAAACTACAGAGAAACCCTGTCTCGAAAAATCCAAAAAAAAAAAAAAAAAAAAAAAAAGAGTTAAATTTCTGGGATTTAGTATTACATTTTTGCAAAGCAAATTAATTCAGACCAACTGCCATTCAAGTTCCACCAAACACAGAGTTAGTTTTGGTCAGGGCAGGTCTGAACTGATCAATACCATATGCCCCACCCCTCACAATCCTGCAAACCAAAATATACTCAGTATGGGTTCCGGAGTGACAGCCTGGGGACCTACATTGTGCCAACCAAACTGAAACAAAGTGTTTGTAATTTCTGTGGTTTGTACTGACCAAAGAAGCCTGGGATTTTGATTAGTGGGAATTGTTTTGCAACCAAGAACTGTCAGGGGGCTGGAGAGATGGCTCAACGGTTAAAAGCATTGCCTGCTCTTCCAAAGGTACTGAGTTCAATTCCCAGCAACCACATGGTGGCTCACAACCCTCTGTAATGAGGTCTGGTGCCCTCTTCTGGCCTTCAGGCGTACACGCAGAAAGAATATTGTATACATAATAAATAAATATTTAAAAATTAAAAAAAAAAAAGAAGAACTGTCAGGCCCAGGATCAGGAGGACGTCAGCATCAAGAATCAGAAGGATGTCAGCATCAAGGACTGAAAGAACAGGCAGACAAAAAGAACACATCCTTAATAAGATCAATAATTATACCTGCCTGTAAGGCGGAGGCAGGAGAATCACCGTAAGCTTAAAGTCAGCCTACTCTACATAGTGACAGGTCTACATCTTGTCCCTATTAATAATAGTTCTTTTTATTTAAGCCAGACTGTGTCAGAACATCCAAGAGCACTCAACGGTCAGAGCTAACCACTGAATCCAGTTCTTCAAGTTTCTCTGCCGTGGTGCCTCACCAGGAAGATACGTAAGTGATTCTTCTGTGGCGCAGTGGTGGGAGCGACCAATAAAGTGAGTCTGCACAACAGCAAGTGTCATCTGAAGAGCATGGGCGGGTGGGAAGTCCCTTCTCAGATAAGTCAGGCACTGCTTGTACCATCTGCCAGGTCGGTCATTTGTCACAGCCTTTCAACACCTCTCCTGGACCTAGTAGATGCTGGGGCTGTCCAAAAGCTGGATAAGCAAACTCCCTTTACCAGGAGGCTGCCCAGAAAGTCATTCCAATGCGCTATGGCAACCTTCTCTGGCAGGCACTGAAAATAGGATCAGCATGTCCTAGGCCAACCAACGTTGTGAGGGATGTGGAGAGAAGGTCAGAAAGATAGCCGGGTGGCGGTGGCATGCGCCTTTAATCCCAGCACTCAGGAGGCAAAGGCAGGCGGATCTCTGTGAGGTCGAGGCCAGCCTGGCCTGCAAGAGCTAGTTCCAGGACAGGCTCCAAAGCTACAAAGAAACCCTGTCTAGAAAAACCAAAAAAAAAAAAAAAAAAAAAAAGGAAAGGTCAGAAAGAAAGATTGACAAGAACATTGGCAACTATGTGGCTTTAGACAGCAAGGAAGGGCCACTGGAGAGAGAGAATTGAGAGGGAATTGCTCATATATATTCAATTCATTCCACAGTATTGATTAGCAACTTGTGGACGAACCTTGAAGCCAGCACTAATAGTTCCCTGATGGTACACAGGCACTGTAGCCCCCACAACAATCAGGAAAGAAGACACTTCCCAGGCAGTCAGGAAAGAAGACAATTCCCAATGTGTCTTGGAAGACAGCCTGCACCAGTTAGGGGAAGTATTATGGGAAGAAGAGTGTGAGTTTGCGGGCAGAAAACTGGCCTCAGTGCCAGGACGATGTGGGAAAGCCGCAGACCTCCAGGGGATGTTTTCTAGTCTCTGGTGTGCACCATTATCGCTCACAGCCCTGGAATGCCTACTTTACCCTAAAAGACGCTTTGTGAGTGCTAAAACTGTTGGTTGCGTTATGACTCCTTTATAAGGAAAAAAAGAAAAGAAAACCTACCTCTGTTGGCGCTTTTTCTCTTGTATACATGTGTGTTTGAAATGGGGTCTTGCTATGATGCGTAAGCTAGCTGTCTTCTAAGCTTTGGAAATTCATGTTAGCTTCCTGAGTATCTAGAATACAGACATTCGACACCTCATCTAACTTATCTGGTTGGTTTTTAGTGTCCAGAAAGTATTACTGCTGTGTGACATTTCCTAGGATGTCTCTTTATCCCAGCTCGGTCAGCAATGACAGACTAAAGAACCCCACCCAAGTACAGCTTGGTGAAACAGTCGATTTATTTGAAGCTATTTACGGAGCATGAGTTAGAAGATACTTATTGGGAGCATGACCAACTTGTGGACGGCTGTACTACCGCCACCATACACCACTGCCTCCGCCTCCACCTCCTCCTCTAGTTCACAGCTTTCCTCTGGGAGAAGACAATGTTTTTATGCACCTTGGTGCTGCCTTGTGAGGCCTGCCAACTTCAACAAGAGAATAGACTGTCTCATGCGGATAGTTACAACTGTTCTGATTTCAAGATGGCAATGCCTGTGTTGTCCTGAAAACAGAGTTCCTCAACATTCCACCTCTTCCTCTGGCTTCTCTGGCTTTATATTCTTTTTGTTTGTTTGTCTTTTATTTCTGTTTTTGTTTCTCGAGACAGGGTTTCTCTGTGTAACAGCCCTAGCTGTCCTGGTACCAGCTCTTATTGACCAGGCCGGCCTTAAACTCACAGAGATCCGCCTGCCTCTGCCTCCCCGAGTGCTGGGATTAAAGGCGTGCACCACCATTGCTGGGCCTGACTTTACATTCTTTTGGTTCCCTCTACTTCAATATTCCTTGAGCTTTTTTTTCCCCTGGAGTGGGAGTGATACAGATGTATTTTTTCCTACTTAGTGAGGAGCATTGGGCTTTTATGCCATTGCAATAGTCATGTATTCTCAGAACTTTGACTGGTTATGAGTCTCTGAAGTAACCACTGTCTACTGCAAGATGCAGCTTCTCTGACCATGGCAAACAGCAGCAGCAATCAATGGCCATACACAAATGTTTAGAGGGCAATCATAGCCATCTAACAAAACAGCAAATTTCCCACTAGCTCCGTGACTTCCTTAGCTACAGAGTTTTTCTCTTTGCTCACAGTACCAAATATGGGTTCCTTTATATCCAGTTGGAAAGTATTTGGTTGCACCCGTAACCATCACGCCGTTAGTGCACAAGCAGGTACATCTTAGCAAGATTCTGGTAATCCAGAATTCTGCCTGCCTGACATGATGTCTATTGTACTCATGAATTCACAGCACAAGATGAGTTGAGATTCCAGCAAGAGGTAGAGAGGGGCTCCTGAAGCGCCACTCCTAGCTGAAGGACTACAGGTAGCTGACAGCTGCTGCAGGCTGGCCATGCTCTGGTTCACCTTCCCGTGTTCACGCGCACACTGGCCGTACTACTTGGTTTTAGATGGTTGTGCTGAAAAAGAAGAGGCCATGAAGGTCAGAGGGAGACATGTCCGGTGGTCCAGGAACGGGAGATGAAAATTAAGGGGGACATTATTGTGACTGGTTGTATATATGTATAAAATTGTCAAGGAATAAATAAAATATTCTATAAGCCAGCCAGCATTCTGGCATGGAGAGGAAAGGAGTTCACTGGTCCCTAACCTTGGCAGAGGAACCATTAACAGCTGATGGTTTCCGGGAGAGGGAGAGTCAGTTTTCTTTTTTTTTTCCTATTTATTTATTTATTTATTATGTATACAGTATTCTCAGTGCTCTGCCTACAGGCCAGAAGAGGGCACCAGACCCCATTACAGATGGTTGTGAGCCACCATGTGGTCGCTGGGAATTGAACTCAGGACCTTTGGAAGAGCAGGCAATGCTCTTAACCTCTGAACCATCTCTCCAGCCCCAGAGTCAGTTTTCTTTAAGGGTGTGACTGTGTTCCAGTGAGCAGCTCTTCACCCGTGAGTACATGAACAACATAAATTGGATTTGGTAGGATATATATGCAAAAGAGGGTATAGTGAGGGGTAGAAGGTTGAGAGTGAACCTGGGAGGAGTTGGGAGTACGAGTTGGGGTTAAGGTCAAAACAAACTGTATTCATGTATGAATTTGTTGTTGTTGTTGTTGTTTTATTTTTTTGTTTTGTTTTTTTGTTTTGTTTTTAAAGACAGGGTTTCTCTGTAGCTTTGGAGCCTGTTTTGGAACTAGCTCTTGTAGACCAGGCTGGTCTTGAACTCACAGAGATCCCCTTGCCTCTGCATCCCGAGTGCTGGGATTAAAGGTGTGCACCACCATGGCCTGGCTCTTTTCATTTTAATTGATTTTTTGAGCTCTACATTTTTCTCTGCTTCCCTCTCTGCCTCCCCCCTCCCCTTCAACCCTCTCCCAAGGTCCCCATGCTCCCAATTTACTCGGGAGAGCTTGTCTTTTTCTACTTCCCATGCAGATTAGATCCATGTGTGTCTCTCTTAGTGTCCTCATTGTTGTCGAAGTTCTCTGGGATTGTGATTTGTGGGCTGGTTTTCTTTGCTTTATGTTTAAAAAACACTTATGAGTGAGATCATGTGATAATTGTCTTTCTGCTGCCTCTACATTTCAAGAGCTAGGGTTAAAGGTTTGAACTACAATACCCAGCAAATATATTTTTTCAAAATATATTTATTGTATGTGTATGGATATTTCACCTGCATGTATGTTTGTACACCATATGGCTGGTGCATTTGAAAGTCGGAAGTGGGTACCAGATTAACTGGAGTTACACATGGTTGTGAGTCTTTTGGAAAAGTAGCCAGTTCACCTAACCCATGAGCCATCTATCTAGCCCCTATAAATATAATTTTTAAAAATAGTCTTTAGGGGGCTGGAGAGATGGCTCAATGGTTAAGAGCACTGACTGCTCTTCCAGAGGTCGTGAGTTCAGTTCCCAGCAACCACATGATGGCTCACAACCATCTATAATGAGATCTGGTGCCCTCTTCTGGTGTGTGGGTATACATGGAAGCAGAATGTTGTATACATAATAAATAAATAAATCTTTAAAAAAAAAATAGTCTTTAGGGCCAAGTGTGGTGGAACATGCCTTTAATCTCAAACTTCAGAGGCAAATATCTATAGATTCAAGCGCAGCCTGGTTTATATAGCAAGTTCCTAGACAGCCAGAGCTCCATAGAGAGACCGTTTCAGTGCTGCCTCTACCCCACCCCCACCCCAAATCCTTAGGGCTGTTGTAGGATTTTTCTCAGCCACCTTGACGATGATCATCTGTGCCTTATCCAGCTGTAAAACGTCCAAGAATTAATATCTGTGACTGAGTTAGCCCTGTGTGGTGATGCAGGCCTGTAGGAGCAACACTCTGGAGACTGAGATAGAATTGCTGTGAGCTCAAGTCAGTCTGGGCTCCATGGTGAGTCTAAGGCCAGCTTGAGCTTCCGAGACCATGCTTCAATAGACAAACGAGAGTCTACCAACAGTCTTTACCCTTAGGAGGTCAGTGCCTTATCCATTAGGTTACTGGGGCAGTGGTGGTGCACACCTTTAATCCCAGCACTCAGGAGGCAGAGGCAGACGGATCTCTGTGAGTTTGAGGCCAGCCTGGTCTACAAGAGCTAGTTCCAGGATAACTAGGCTGTTACACAGAGAAACCCTGTCTACCAACATCCTACATCTTGTCTGGTTTCTTCTCTTGATCCCTAAACTGCCCTCTCTATGGGCTGGAGAGACGCTCAGTGATGAAGAGCAGTTACTGCTCTTGGAGAGGACCTGAAATCAGTCCCAGCACCATGTCAGGTCACTCACAATCACCTGTAACTCCAGCTCCTGGGGTATCTAACACCTCTGACCTCCGTGGGCACCTGCATTCATGCACACATACTCACACTCAGAAACACACACATACACATAATTAAATAGAATGTTTAGAAAAATAGATAAACTGCCCTTCCTAACTCCCATTTCACTGGATGCTTTGACAGCAGTTCATGATAACCCTTTAACATTCAACTCAGACACTCAAACTAGAAATTCCAGCTGTTTGTCACAACTGATGAAACTTTCTTGCTTTATCATTTCAACCAATCTATTCCAAACAATACCATCCAGGAGCAAAGCGGGCGTATCTTGGTGTGTGTGCGCTGCTCTGTGAGCTAGCCCTGCTCACCTCACCTTTCCAGGCTCATCGCTGCCACGCCCTGCAGGATGGACGTGCTGCACAAGCCACCGGCTTTCTCTCCTCTTTGGCTCTTTGACCTAGATCAGAATGTCCCCATTGATCCAAGACTCAGATCCATTCTCAATCTCTCAGAAACGCTTCTGGGCTCCATCAATTGTGTATTTTGAACGCACCTCTGGGTTCTTTCTTCTTTGCTGAAACTGCTTCTGTGTCTTGATTAGTACTCCGAAAGCCCAAGCAGTCGGAGCAAACAATCCACCACTTGCATTCGGTGCCAGCTTTGCCATGTGACACTGAACCAGTGTTTGAGCAAATAGCTGAGAGTTTACAAACAAATGGCAAACAAGCGCCACCCAGCAAAGCTGTATATATTTTTTTAATTTTTATTTTTTACCTCATTATTTTCTTTCTTTTCGTTTCGTTTCCGTTTTGTTTTTTGTTTGTTTTGAGACAGGATCTCATGTATTTCCCAGTCTAGCTTTGAACCCTTCGCCACCCGAGTCCTGGGATTACCAGCATATACCACCATAGTCAGTATCATTATTTTAAAGGTTAATGCAGGGTAAGAAAAAAAGTTTAGTGAGCTCCGTGATTGCTGAGCCCCGGGGACAGGGGACATGTGATCCGGAAGTTCCTACAAAGGCTCTGCCAATCCCCAGTAAGACAAATGCTGAGAAGCAGCTTCCACTGAAAGATGCTGGCTGCCTGTAACTACAACTGGTGTTTATGTTGCCTGTCAACGCAAACACCAGAACAGAGGCAGATACTGAGTCTTCAAGTAACGATTGATTCAGACAGCCAGCAAGCAAGAAGCAGCAATTTCACACACTGAGAAACAGGCCACCTTATACCTCATCTCCAGCCAGCAAGTTTGGGGGAGTAGAGGGGGGACGGGACAAAGGCAGGCAGCCAAGCACTGGAGAACTCGGTCTTGCCCTCTGGCCGGGTGGTCAGTCTTGTCCCTGAGAGTCACCCTGTCGATGCAGCTCTCCTTATCTCCTCCTGGCCCCCCTTCTTTATCTCTCCCTGGTCGTCCCTCTGCACAGCTGGATTAGTATCTGCTGGCTTCTGACCTGCATTCCTTTCAGCATTTAGGTTAGGGATTAACTCAGAACCAGCTAATCATAACAGTGTGTGTGTGTGTGTGTGTATGTGTGTGTGTGTGCACGTGCGCCCATCCTTCCTACTTCCTACACCGTGGAGTGCAAAAGTGCCCTGTGTATTCCCCTAAACCCTGTCATCCTCACTTGTACCCACAAGGGCACTAAAAGTCACACGAAAGCATGACGTGCCTACTTTTCTGTCTGCCCTCATCTCTGCCTCTGGAGCCACCTTGGGTTTCAGGGACAGCAGGACCTGGCAGAGCACCTCTGGATTCCACTCCAGATGAAGGCCGCCGACCAGGAGAGTGAGGTCACAGCCTGGAGCAGAAACAGCCATCTCTTGAAAACCAGCTTGTTCCTCTGAGCCACGAGAACTGCTCCGGACCAGTTTGCAGGCCCAGAGCTAAGTCAGTCACCAGAGAACACATCGGAATCTGGATGTTTTAATTCTGCACACCACTTGCCATTTGCTCTGATTGATCTTCTAGTTGAGCCTAAAGTTCCTGTCAACACCATGGAGACAAAGTGTGGGGTCACTAAACCCCTTTATCACCTCCGTGTGAACACATTGAACAAATCTCTTTTCTTTCCACCATTAGGTGGCCTCTTTAGTTGACATATCAGGACAGATGACTGAAGCTAGCTTATTGGGGCTGCTTAGTCTAAAATAAACTCCTAGATGTTTACACCCATTCAGTACTGGGCATATTAATGATACATTTTATTGTATGTTGAATTCATCTTCTACACATCCATTTAACCATATCACAATCAGTTCCCCATTAACTACTCATCCCGTGGCCTCAGACCCAACCTCTGTTGACATATTCTTTGTAAAATATATTTTATTAATTATTTGAAATTTTCCTATGTCCTTTGATCAAATTTACTTCCTATTCCTCCACCTAACTCCTCCTATATCCACCCCCACCTCCCTACTCCTTTTCTCTTTTTTAAGATTTATTTAAACCGGGGCGGTAGTGGCACATGCTTTTAATCCCAACACTCAGGAGGCAGAGGCAGGCAGATCTCTGTGAATTCGAGGCCAGGTTGATCTCTGTGAATTCGATGCCAGGTTGATCTACAAGAGCTAGTTCCAGGACAGCTAGGGCTGTTACACAAAGAAACCCTGTCTCGAAAAATGAAACAAAACAACAACAACAAAAGATTTATTTACTTTTACGTGTAAGGTCTTTTACCTGCATGCATGTTTATGCAGCACTTCTGGGCTTGGCTCCTGCAGAAGCCAGAGAAAGGCTTCAGATTTCCTTGATCGGGAGTTCTAGATGGTTGTGAGCTGTCATGTGGGTGCTAGGAAGCTGAACCAGGTCCTCTGGAAGCACAACCAACAGTCTTAGCGCAGCCCCCACCCCTTATTTGTAATAATTCACTGAGTCCAATATGGATGCAGGGCCACTCACTCGAGTGTGGTTGACCCAGCAGGGACCCCAGAAAAAGAAAACTGACTCTTCCTCCTCTGGGATTCACACACTGTCAACAGCTGCTCAGTCAGGGGTGGCGCTCAGGAGCCTCCTCCCTCTTCCCTTCTGGAACGTTGGCTAGCTTGAGTTGTGTGTGTGCAGGCCACCTGTGCGTGAGCTCAGGGGCACAGTGGTCCTAGTGTGTCCAGAAGAAACTGGTTCATTCCAGTCCTCCCCCAACCTGTGTGTCTTACAACTTTTCCATCCCCATGTTGACTTATTCTTTCCACAGTTTTTGGGCTATAGAAAACAAATTACAGCAATGTAAACATTTTTGGGCTTAAGGAAGGATTATTTCCCAGAGTTGCACTTTCTAGCCCAGATTGGCCTTGAACTCAGTATGTAGTTGAGCAGTGTCTTGAGTATTATTTCTTTATCATTTGTCTTACCTTTCAAGTACTGGAGTTACAGATGTGTACCATGATGCCTTGTCGTAGTGTGTGTCTGTGTGTGTGTGTGTGTGTGTGCGTGCGCGCTCACACTTCTACCCACTAAGCTATCTCTCTGGCTCTAGCTTTTCTTGTTTTACCCAATGCCAAGGATTAAGTCCACAGCCTCAGTCACACGAGGCAAATGCTCTAACAGTGAGCTACATCACTGCTCTGGGCTTCCCTTTCAATTCTATAACAGGCAGCCCATCATATTTTGGTGAACTAAGCATAGAAGGTTGCTTTTACAGACTAAGAAAGGCTGAAAGGGGGCCGGGTGGTGGTGGTGCATGCCTTTAATCCCAACACTCAGGAGGCAGAAGCAGGTGGATCTCTATGAGTTTGAGGCCAGCATGGTCTACAAGAGATAGTTTGAGGACAGGTCTGAAAACTACAGAGATACCCTGTCTCAAAAAACCAAAAAAGAAGAAGGGGAAAAAAAGAAAAGAAAAAAGAAAGACTGAAAAGGGCAAAACAAAAGGAGACAGAGTAGCTCACCCCAAAAATCCCAGTTCCCAGAATCTGAGGACAGAGGGTTATCACAAGTTCATAGTCTAGTGCCACTACTCAGTGAGCTCCCAGATAATCTAAACTATAGAGTAAACAGTCAAAAAAAAAAAAAAGATGAAAAATAAGAGGGCTGGAGAAATTGGTCAATGGCTAAGAACACACACTGCTCCCCAGAGGACCCAGGTTTAAGTCCCAGCACTCACATGGTGGCTCAGTCATTTGTAACTCCAGTCTAGGGCCTGATGCTGCCTTCTGGACTGCAGCACCAGGCATGCATATGATGCATATATACTCATACAGGCAAAACACTCACATACATGAAATAAAATAAACCTCTAGGCATGGTGACACACACCTTTAGTCCCAGAGGAGACAAAGGCAGGCAGATCTAGGTGAGTTCAAGGGCAGCCTGGTCTACAAATCAAGTTCCAGGACAATCAGAACTGTTAAACAGAGAAACCCTGTCTTGAATAAAACCAAAAACAAACAAAAAGATTTATCTATTTTATTTTATTTTGAAAAAGGATCTCCTTATGTAGACCTGGCTGGCCTGGAACTCTATTTAAAGCAGACTGGCTTTGAACTCACAGAGATCCACCTGCCACTGCCTACTTCCAAGTGCTGAGATTAGACATGTGTGCAACCACACCCTGTTTATTTTTGCTTTATGTGTAGATGTGTCTGGATGCATGTATGTATGTATGTTAATGTGTGCCAGTGTCCTAGAAGTCCTGAAGAAGGCTGCAGATACCCTGGACCTGGAGCTAGACTGTTGTGTTCCTGATGTGGGCCTCGGGATCCCATCTAAACCTTCTGCAAGAGCAGCAAGTACTCCTCAACTGTTGACCCATCTCTCCAGCCCCCTAAAGTTACTTTCATTGTGACTAGGGATTTTATAATTAGGAAATGAATTACCATTAGGATACCTCTTTTGTGTGTGCAGGAAAGCATAAGGAACATTGATATTTTCCAATTTGGAGAAATGAGCAACACTCTGTATTATCCCCGCATGTGTATGTATGTACATAGTCCAAGCTGGGCTCAAGATTCTGATCCTCCTGCCTCCACCTTCCCACTGCTGGGACTACAGGTGTGGACCACCACACCTGCTCAGGCTGTTATGACCTTCGTCCTGATTTCCTGATTCCGCAAAGATCAGATAAACAGCTCAGTTTTGGTTGTGTAACCTGGAAGTGTATTATGAGTGACTCCTTCCCGACTTTTAGTCTAGTTTGTGACGTCACTTGGAGTAAAATGGCAGCTTCCTGTAGTGTTTATCTAAATGAGCGCTACTCTCCCTCGAGCACCACAGGGATTCAAGAAAGGCAAAGACCAAGAAGAGGAGTATGAACCAGAAGGTCAGGCTTCGTGGCTCACACCTCTAGTCCCAGCACTCGGTAGGCAGCAATGGGTGGATCTCTGTGATTTCAAAATCAGCCCCATCTAAATGAGAAGTTTCAGGCCAGCCATGAATGTATAGGGAGACCTTGTCTCAATAAAATAATAATAATAATAATAATAATAATAATAATAATAATAATAATAATAAAAACCAAGCATGAGCCAAGCCTAATGGTACAGGCCTGTAATCTCACCTAATTGGGAAGCTGAAAGAAGTTCCAAATTCAAGGCCAACATGGAAGAATTAATGAGATCCTGCATGAATGGAACCCTCTGTTTAATCTCCTGTATGGAGACAGAAGAAGAGGAGGGAAAGGGAGAGAGAAAGGGGGAGGGAGGAGGGAGGAGGATGGGTGGAAGAAGAGGAAGGGGCAGGCTCACTCTGGCTTAACTTCTGATTTCTTTCTCACAAATACCTACAAACAGTCTAGCCCTGCTGGAGTTCAGTCCCGCAGAGTCTCCTACCATGCCTCCAGCAAGTGCCTACGCATCCTCAAAGCCTGACGAGATGCAGTGTGTCTCAATAGCATGCCCGCCACCGCAGCCAGGAAGCAAGGGTGGACACCTGACCCAAGGCCCCTTCAGAGTGTCCTTCCCTTATTTTCATGAAGCTGTATGATGCAGGCTGAGCAGACCCAGAAGAGGAGAGGTATTCCTGTCTGACATTTTAACCTCCAAACACGTGGTCTATGACTATAGGCTAATCATTCCCAAACACGTGATCGTCTGTCATCTTTTCTTCTTAGATTAGGATCTTCAACTGCACATGCTCAAACATGCCCCCAATCTGGAGTACTTTTCTACCCAAATAAGAACAAAAATCTCTGCACTTCCTCTGTTAGGAGAGGGCGTTGCTTTGGGAAGAACTCCTGCGCTCTCCTTGCGCACCACAGGAAATCTTTCTCCACTCATTGAAGACTTGGTTGTGTTTCTTTCATTTTCGGACTCACCAAGATACGATCTACTACATTCAGCTCCAGTACGTGCTTCAAAAGAATTCTGCTAGAGAGCTGCAGCCACTGGAGTTAGTAACAGATGCACAGATGCATCTGATGGGCGGGGAGAATTCTCTTGTTCTCTCTGCTTTCCCTAGGGTGGGGGAGGGCATACTTATGGTACAGACTCTATTTAGCTCATTGACTGATTGGAACTTAAAAAAAAAGATTTTTATTATTTTTAATTACGCATAGGTGTGTATATCTGCATGAGTATGTACACTCACACACAAGTGCGGGTGCCCTCAGAAACCAGAAGCCTTGGATCCCCTGGTGCTGGAGTCACACCACCTGACGTAGCTAGAGAGAAAGAATGGAGGTCTCTAAGAACCTCTTGATGGCTGGGGACCTGGAGAACTCCTTTAGAACTTGCCAGTCCACATTCTTTTAGACAGGGTCTCACCAAGTAGCCCAGACTGGGACTATGAGACTGAAATCCCAATCTCTGGTTTCTGGCTCTGGCATGCAGGATTGACAGGGGGCCACTGTCAGATCCAGGGCATAACATTTTTCTAATGTCAGGTCTCATTCATATCTGAACAAATGAAAGCGACGATCAAAAAGATGCAACCGTACTCAGGCTAACAAGCTACGGGTCCCTGGGTAGAACTATAAACTACCCCTTAATTAACATTCTCACTAATTACTCTTTTCCGAGAACAATTTTTGAAGTCACACTGCTAATCACACAGCAGCTAAAACCTAATCCTAAAACCTCATTTTTTTCTCACAGCTCCACGTGGGCTCACAATTCTGCTCAGTCGCTTTTCAACTGTATCTTCATCAGTGTCAAGCTGCCGCAGGAACCATAATTTTATAAGGCCGTCATCAAAGTCAGACACTGTGATCCCCTCTGTAATCCTAGTCATTGCGAGGCAGAGGCAGACTCACTTCAAGTCTGAGGTCAGAAAGACCACTTCCTCTCCCTTTCTCTCTCTCTCTCTCTCTCTCTCTCTCTCTCTCTCTCTCACACACACACACACACACACACACACACACACACACACACAAAGAAAATAAAGATCCCATTACATAACTTTATTTTGTTTTCTTTTATTGTTTGAGACAGGGTCTCATTATATAGCCCTGGCTGTCCCGGAACTCACCATGTAGATCAGGTTGGCTTCAACCTCACAGAGACTTACTACCTACCTGTGTCTGCCTCTCGAATACTGGGATTAAAGGCATGTGCCGCCACCACCTGGCGTATTGTAATTTTTAATCATAATGTTTTGGCTTTTTTTTTTTTTTGGTTTTCGAGACAGGGTTTCTCTGTAGCTTTGGAACCTGTCCTGGAACTAGCCCTTGTAGACCAGGCTGTCTGTCTGTCTGTCTTTCTTTTTCTTTCTTTTTTTATAGACAGGGTTTCTCTGTGTAACAGCACTAGCTGTCCTGGAACTCACTCTGTAGACCAGACTGGCCTCGAACTCACAGAGATCCTTCTGCCTCTTCCTCCCGAGTGCTAGACACCACCATCTGGCCAATGTGTTTTCAACTAGAGGTGGCCAGCAAGCCCTAGCACTCCTCCTGTCTCTGCCCCCAATGGAGCTGGGGTTACCAGAATGTGCCAGACCATCATGACTTGCGACGTGGATACCGGGAGCACTCTTTAACACCAAGCCCCATGAATAGCTTTCATTAAAATTCAAATCCCAGCACTTGGGAAGCAGAGGCAGGCATATCTCTGTAAGTTTGAGACCAGCCTGGTCTACAAAGTGAGTTCCAGAATAGCCAGGAAATCTGTCTCTAAAAAACAAAACAAGCAAACAAACAATAAAAAAAGAAAGCAGGCAGGCAGAGTAAGCCACGGACAACAGGCCAGTAAACAGAGCTCCTCCGTGGTTTCTGTTTCTAGTTTCTACCTTGAGTTCCTGCATTGGTTATGTAGGCCAAACAAACCCTTTATTCAGTTGCTTTGTTCCTGGCCTTTCCATAGCAACAGAGAATGAACCTAGGACACACATGAAGCCAAAACACACATGAGGAGGTCGGGACAACTTGGTGGAGTTCTCGCTCCCCATCTTTACATGTGTCTAGGGATCAAACGCAGGTTGTCAGACTTTCACAGCAAACTCCTTTTACCCATTTGAGCCATCTGCTCAGACTGTGTTCCTTTACTTAGAAGATCTCATTTAGCACGGGCTAACCCCGAACTGCTCTGAAGACCAAGGCTGGCACGGAATTACCCATCCTCCAACCCCACAGCCCTACGATTGCAAGCCTTTGATGTGTGACACCACCCAGATAGATTTAAATTTTGGATTGAAATTGAGTCTTAGAATAGAGTAGCTAGGATCTGTAAACACACCCACACGGGGGGAGGGGGGCGCACCCTCACTGGCTGTTTGCAGAGGTCATCTGCTTTTTTGTTGTTGTTTTATCAGACAGGATCTTCCTGTGAAGTCAAGGCTGGCCCAGTTTCTGCCCCTGAGTGCTGGGATTACAGACTTGTGCTACTTCGCTGTTGGGTTTTTGTTGGGGGAGAAAGTAAATTGGGGTGTGGGTACTGGGGGCTGAACCCCGGGGCCTTAAATATGCTACACAAATATTCTGCCAGTCATTTGAGACTTTTCTTCAAAAATGTTATATGATATATAATAAGAAGTCTCTAATATTTTTGCAAGTTTTTTTGCAAATCTAAAATTATTACGAAATATCTTTTTGTTACTCGACTATTTCTGATTTCTTTGGCAGTGTAGGGAGGACAGGTGGCAGTGGGTACAGCTTCTCTCTCTAATAATGTGGAAGCCCCGAGAAATCCCACCATCTTTAAAAAGGGGGGGTGGTGGTGAGTGAAAACAGGGGCTTTTCTATGATATAACTCTGGCTTTCCTGAAATTCAGTCTGTAAACCAGGCTGGCTTCCAGCTCACAGAGATCCACCTACTTCTGCCTCCCGAGTGCTGGGATTAAAGGTCACCACACGGGACCTCTGCCATCTTTTTATTGGTGGAATTAACAGTATAGACACTAGGAGATTACTTCAAGAAACTGCCCTAAACCGGGCGGTGGTGGCGCACGCCTTTAATCCCAGCACTCGGGAGGCAGAGGCAGGCGGATCTCTGCGAGTTCGAGACCAGCCTGGTCTACAGAGCTAGTTCCAGGACAGGCTCCAAAACCACAGAGAAACCCTGTCTCGAAAAACCAAAAAAAAAAAAAGGAAAAAAAAAAAAGAAACTGCTCTAAGTATAAAACTGAGAATCACTGGTCTACAAGAGCTAGTTCCGGGACAGGCACCAAAGCTACAGAGAAACCCTGTCTCGAAAAAAAACAAAAAAAAAAAAAACAAAAAAAAACCAAAAAAAAAAACTGAGAATCAATATCAGTTTCCACACAAAAGTCAGGTTTCATTTTATTTCTTTGTTTGTTTATGGGTTGTTTTTTTCAAGACAGGTTTTCTGTGTGTAACCCTGCCTGTCCTGGAACTCGCTTTGTAGACTAGACTGGCCTCAAACTCACAAAGATGTGCCTCTGCCTCTCAAGTGCTAGGATTAGAGGTGTGTGCCATCACCACCCAGCTAATTTTATTTATTGATACCAAAGTTGCTTTTTTAGATTGATCTGTAACATGGACTATTAAAGATAATACAGGGCTGAGCAGAAGTAGAGCACATACCTTTAATCCCAGCACTCTGGAGGTAGGAGGATCTCTGTGAGTTTGAGGCCAGCCTGGTCTACAGATGGAGTTCCAGGACAGCCAGCAGTGCACAGAGAAACCCCGTCTCAAAACAAAACAAAAAGATACAACAGGAAGCTGGTTGTGAGGGTGAATGCCTTTAATCCCAGTACTTGGGAGGCAGACACTGCTGGTCTGCATTTCTAGTCCCAGGCCATCCAGGGCTACACAGTGAGACCCTGCCTCACAAATAGATAAATAAAATAAGAAAACAGGGCTGTAGAGGGAGCTTAGTTGGAAGAGTCCTTACCTAGCATATTTGAAGCTGTGGGTTTGACCTCTGGCACTGTATGTAACTAAGTGTGGTGGTACTTGCCAGTAATCCCAGCAATTCAAGGTTTTCTTTTTTTTTTTTTTTTTTTTTGGTTTTTCGAGACAGGGTTTCTCTGTGGTTTTGGAGTCTGTCCTGGAACTAGCTCTTGTAGACCAGGCTGGTCTCGAATTCACAGAGATCCGCCTGCCTCTGCCTCCCAAGTGCTGGGATTAAAGGCGTGCGCCACCACCGCCCGGCTTGAATTCAAGGTTTTCTTTTGGTACATAGTTTGAGGTCAATCTGGACTACATGAGACCCTGTCCAAAAAAAAAAAAAAAAAATACATGCAGAATGCAGAGGTAAATCGGGTATAGACGTGCAGAAGTAGCTCAGTTGGCGCTTGCCCAACATGAAACCGTGGGTTTGACTCCCACCACTGCACAACAGTTGGAGGTAAGTGGATCAGTTCAGGATCGTCTCTGACTGGCCCACACTTTCTCTATACACCCAACTGGCCTTAACTCAGAGATCCCTGGCTCTGCTTCCTGAACGCTGGGTTAAAGGTGTCTACCACCAAACCCAGTTTAGCAGAAATTCTGTCTCCTAAATTTACAGATTTTAGGTTATATGAGACATGGATATTTTGGCCATTGTTGACCCTAAGCATTTGACAAATTCTTTTTTTTATATATAAACTTTAAATATTACTAATAGAGCAGCGGGGGGGGGGGTTAAACTCATAAACATCCACCTGTCTTTCCCTCCCTAAAACTTAAGTTTTATTTTGTTTTTAGGATCACATCTCAAGTAGCCTAGGTGGCTTTGAATTTTCTCTGTAGCCCAGGATGACCTTGGTTTCCTGATCCTCTTGCCTCTACTCTTTTCTTTTTGAATTTTTGAGTTTTATTTTTATGTGTATACTGGTGTTTTGTCTACGTGTGTGTGTGTGTGTGTGTGTGTGTGCACCATATGTTTGTGTAGTGTCCCTGTAGGCCGGAAGAAGGCATTGGATTCCCTTGGGACTGAAGTTGCATGTGCTAGGAACTGGACCCTGGTCCTCTGCAAGAGCAGCAAGTGCTCTTAACCACTGAAGTTATCTCTCCAGCCCCCTGCCCCCATTCTTGAGTGCTGAGATTACAAGCATGTACCACCAACTTTATTTTTGCTTAATTTTGTTTATTTATATATGTATATGTATGTTCATCACTTGCATTCAGTACTTGAAGAGACCAGAGGAGGATATTGACTCTCCTGAAACTCATAGGTGGTTGTGAGCTGCCATGTGGGTGCTGGGAACTGAACCCATGCTCTCTTCAAGCGAGTGCTCAGAACTGTTGTCTCTCCAGCCCCCTATTTATTTACTCTTGTAGCACTGGGGAATGAGTCGGGGGCCTTTCATATGCTAGGCAAGTACTGTACCACTGAACTATATCCTCAGTCTTCTTCTGCTTTTATTTTTTTATTTGTATCTCTTTATTTATTTATTTTGAGGTTTCTGAGACAAGGTCTCATTCTGTAGTCCAAACTGGCCTTAAATTTGTAGCCTTTCGAACTCAGCATCCCAAGTAACTAGGATTAGGATAGGAGCCACTAGACGTGAAGCAGACCCCAGTTGGTAACTGGAAAACTACAGTTGGTGCTTAGGAAATCATATCTACCTGCCATGGAAAAGTTGAGTTTAAGCCGGGCGGTGGTGGTGCACACCTTTAATTCCAGCACTTGGGAGGCAGAGGCAGGCGGATTTCTGTGAGTTCGAGACCAGCCTGGTCTACAAGAGCTAGTTCCAGGACAGGCTCCAAAGTGACAGAGAAACTCTGTCTCAAAAACCAAAAAAAGAGAGCACTTGCCATGTAAGCATAAGGAGTAGAGTTCAAATCCCTAGGACCTAAGCACACACTCACACAAAAGTAAAAATAAAGCCAGGCATGGTGTATAGCACTGAAGAAGCCGAGGCAAGAGGATTACTCCAGCACCAACACATGGCCTCACTTCTACCAAACAGGGTACTTACAGACACAGGAGAAGCAGAAGCTTGAGGTCATCTTCAGCTACATAGTAAGTTTGAGGACAACGTGGGCTGCATGAGACTCCATCTCAAAAAATTAAAATTAGCTGGGCCTGGTGGCACACGCCTTTAATCCCAGCACTAGAGAGACAGAGGCAGATGGATCATCACCGCCCTGCTCCCCCAATGGTTCTTATTATAAAGATTAACAACATCAAGGCGGGTGTTGGGGTTGGAGAGATAGTTCATCATGTAAGAGTGCTTTCCATGGGGCAGTGGTGGCACACACTTTAAATCCTAGCACTCCGGAGGCAGAGACAGGCTGATCTCTGTGAGTTCGAGGCCAGCCTGGTCTACAGAGTGAGTTCCAGGACAGTCAAAGATACGTAGAGAAAACCCTGTCTCAGAAAACAAACAAAACAAAACAAAAATTTATTTTTTTTTTCTATTTTTATTTTTTTTTTTGGTTTTTCGAGACAGGGTTTCTCTGTGGTTTTGGAGCCTGTCCTGGAACTAGCTCTTGTAGACCAGGCTGGTCTCGAACTCACAGAGATCTGCCTGCCTCTGCCTCCCGAGTGCTGCAAAACAAAAATTTAAATTAACAATAGGAAAAAAAAGGAAGAGGAATGGGGGAAGGAAAAGAATATCTACAATTGGAGTGCAGACAGAATGTGTGGCGAACTTTGCATTGTTTCAAACCTGCTTCTCCCAATTCATCAGCTTTCTTCCTAGAAAAAGAGAACTGACAGGAGCAGGTGTATACATACTATACACCTATACACCACACCTATATACCTGTAATCTCCATACCTGGTAGGCAGAGGCAGGAGGACCCCGGGTCAGGATAACCTGGACTACTTTACTTAGTTGAACTTACTTAGTTGAACCCTGTTGCAAAAAAAACAAACAGAAAGAGAGATCAATGCGGGTGAGAGTCTGTTCCTGTTATGTACTTGCCTCTGTACTTGTGGATTTTGCTGCCTGACCTCCTGACCCATGTTTGCCCGAAGAAACTCATTCTCTTCTGATTTAGAGTGAGCAGTTGAGCTTCAGAGTGCATGTTGAGCATGCCCAAGATCCTGGGTGCTATCAGTAAGAAGGAGAAAGTGAAAAACTGATTCCTGGCTTCAGGAGAAACCTGGCTCCTTGATTACAATACACACACACACACACACACAGGCCTGGTGATGCCTGCCTGAGTCAACACCCCTGCCTGAGCTTCAGCCAAAACATCTTCCAACCCCTTCCCCCTGCACAGCTCCTCCATCCCCAGGAGCAGATCATACGGAAACTTCCCAGTGCCTGCTTCTCTCCTGTAGAGGCTCTTTTTTCCAGAGCATTTTGGATTAAGCCCAGTGTGGGGGTTTGAAGGCCAATGTAGTTCACTGCCACCCCCATCCTTATCCCCCCTCTAATGGTGTTCAGAAATAAAGCAGTAAAAGACAAACGTCTTAGAAGTTGGATGATGGCTGTATTATATATTTTGTTAATTTCAGTGTTGAGGACAAAACCTAGGGCCTTGTAGCTGTTAGACAAGCCCTCTACTCCTGAGCGACACACCCAGCTCTTTTACTTATTCATTCTGTTTTGAGACAAGGTCTCATGTAGTTCAGGCTGGCCTAAAACTCACCATGTAACTCAGGCTCGCCTTGAACTCCTGAGCTTACTGCTGCCATTACCTCCCAAGTGCTGGGATTCCAGGCTTGTACCTCTGTGTTCATTTATCTTTGAAAGACAATTACATGTGTTTGCTTGAGAGCTTCTTCCATTTTACATCCCCACACCGGCAAGGCCCAGCTGCTCTCCAAAGGTTGTCACTGGCAGTATCTTTCCGAAGACTTGTAAGGGACTCGATGGTTTTGTCATCTTCACTTGTGAAAGATTTCCACGAGAATGAGAGATCTGGTTCTGTTTTTGTTTTTTGGTTTTTTGGTTTTTTTGTTTTGTTTTGTTTTTTTTTTGTTGTTTTTGTTTTTTTTTTTTTTTTTTTTTTTTTTTTTTTTTTTTTTTTTTTTGGTTTTTCGAGACAGGGTTTCTCTGAGCCTGTCCTGGAACTAGCTCTTGTAGACCAGGCTGGTCTCGAACTCACAGAGATCCGCCTGCCTCTGCCTCCCAAGTGCTGGAATTAAAGGCGTGCGCCACCACCGCCCGGCTTGGTTTTGTTGTTGCTTGTTTTTTCTGTCAACTGTTTAAGACATAGTTCTTTTTCTTTCTTGTTTTTCGTTTCTCCCAAGCCATCCACACCAAGTCCCTGTGCCCTTCATGTAGTCGGCTACTTTCCTCTTCTGCTCCAAGCATTTTCCTGCCTTTCTGTTTGTCTTTGGTTTTGTTGTAGGCAGCCTGGTGTCTAGGAAGGTCTCCATAACACGTGTGAATCCCACTGATCGGAAATGAGTCTTTTGCCGTGCCTGGCAAGTGCATAGCCGTTATTTTTCCATGACCTGTGTCATAGATCAAAGAATTTAAGAATAGCCCGGCTACAGTGTTCACTGTTCTTCTGAGACCAAAACCTGCCAATGAAGTGACCATGAGAACCAGTACTTCACAGTGATTTGAGGGGGTAATTTTTTTTTTTACTTAAAAATTTCCACCTCCTCCCCTCCTCCTATTTCCCTCCCCCTCCCCCTGTCCCCCTCCTCCCCATCTCCTTCCCCCTCCCTCTCCAGTCCAAAGAGCAGTCAGGGTTCCCTGCCCTGTGGGAAGTCCAAGGTCCTCCCCCCTCCATCCAGGTCTAGGAAGGTGAGCATCCAAACAGACTAGGCTCCCACAAAGCCAGTACGTGCAGTAGGATCAAAACCCAGTGCCGGCCGGGCGGTGGTGGCGCACGCCTTTAATCCCAGCACTCAGGAGGCAGAGGCAGGTGGATCTCTGTGATTTCGAGACCAGCCTGGTCTACAAGAGCTAGTTCCAGGACAGGCTCCAAAACCACAGAGAAACCCTGTCTCGAAAAACAAAAAAAAAAAAACAAACAAACAAAAACCAGTGCCATTGTCCTTGGCTTCTCAGTCAGCCCTCCTTGTCCAACACGACACGTTCAGAGAGTCTGGTTTGATCACATGCTCCAAGAGTCCCAGTCCAGTTTGCTTTGGTGAGCTCCCATTAGATCAGCCCCACCGTCTCAGTGGGTGGGTGCACTAGGGTGGAATTTTTTTTCACATACACGCTTTCAATTGAAAGTTTGCTTTCAATTGCTGTAATAAAGACCATGACCAGAGCCAGGCGTGGTGGCACACACAAGCCTTTAATCCTAGCACTCTGAAGGCAGAGCCAGGCAAATTTCTGTGAGTTTCAGGCCAGCCTGGTCTACAAAGTTAGTTCCAGTACAACCAGTTACACGGAGAAATCCTGTCTCGAAAAACAAAACAAAAGTGAACAGAAAAGACCATGACCAAAAATAACTTGAGGGGGATATAGTTTGTTTGACCCACATACTCCAATTGTAGGCCGTCACTGAGGGAAGTCAGGATAGGAACTGAGGCAGAGGCAATGGAGGAATGCTTCTTACTGGCTTGTTTCCCATGGGTTACTCGGTTTGTTTTTTTATATCACATGGCACCATCTGCCCAGCGGTGGCAATGCCCACAGCAGGCTGGGCCCTCCCCAATTTATTATTAAGAAAATGCTCACAAAGACTTACCTATAGGCCAATCTGATCTGATGGAGATGTTAAAAAAACAACAACCAACCAAACACACACACACATACACACTGCACAACCTTTGTGTGGACGTCAGAGGACCACCAGACCACTTGTGGGATTGGTTTTCTCCTTCCACTTTGCGTTTCTCAGGAGCGAACTCAGGTTATCAGGTTTGACAACTAGTGCCTTAACCTGCTGAGCCTTCTCACCAAGCCCCCTTTTTATCTATTTCTGAGTGTGGCCCAGGCTGGCCTCAAACTCTACATAACCAAAGATGACTTTCAATTTTTTATCTTTTCACTCCTGAGTCCTGGGATTACAGACACCTGCCACCACAACAGGATTTTTCTTTTTGTTCCTCTCTTCTCTGTTTGTTTTTTTTTTTTTTGTTTTTTGTTTTTGTTTTTTGTTTTTTTTTGTGACAGGGTCTCTTTCTATAGTCCTGGATGGCTTCAAACTCACGTAGATCTTCCTCCTCTGTCTCCAAGTGCTGGGATTAACGTTGAGGTTTTACACCGTTGTTCTGGATGACCTTGGCTTCTTGGACTCTCCTACCTCAGCCTACCGAGGAGGAACACAGGCACAAGCAGACACCTCCAGTTCCGACATCTTTGAAGTCTTTACTATTTTGTCTTCTGAAATCCTAGGACAGGGAACTTTGCTCTTCAGTCTCGTGAGCACTGGGCAAACCGCTCAGTCATCTTGATACTTTTCCTTGCATATAAAGTTATTTTCAGTGGGTGCAGCTGAGCATTTATTATTCTAGCCCATAAACAGTCAGCAAAAGCTGCTATCGGTTGACTGAAATTAAGTCAATTAAGGAAATGAGGCAGTAATGTGTGACAGTTGTCAGTACAGGTTATTTATCTGCCGTGGCTCACAGGTGACAGAAAGAGAAACTGATGTGGGAGGGAGCAGTACCTTTTATTTTTTGGCTGGTTGGTTTATTTATTTCCTTCTGTTTTTATATGTTGCTGTGTTTTAGACAGGGTCTCACTCTGTAGTCCTGGCTGGGCCTAGAACTCACTGTATAGACCAGGCTGGCCTCAGATTCACAGAAATCTATCCACTCTTGCTTTTTGAGTACTGGTATTAAATTTGTGCACCATGCCTGATCTGGTTCTGTTCTTGTAGCCAGGCTGGCTTAAAATGCAATGCAAACCTTCTGCATTAGAATCCTGAGCTCTAGGACTATTGTAGGGGTATGCCATCATACCCAGCTTATCAATGGTCTTCTTTTTTTTTTTTGGTTTTTCGAGACAGGGTTTCTCTGTAGTTTTGGAGCCTGTCCTGGAACTAGCTCTTGTAGACCAGGCTGGTCTCGAACTCCCAGAGATCCGCCTGCCTCTGCCTCCCGAGTGCTGGGATTAAAGGCTTGTCAGTGGTCTTAAAAATATTTATTATTTTATGTGTATAAGTTTTTGTCTGTGTGTGTGTGTGTGTGTGTGTGTGTGTGTGTGTGTGTGTGCACAACATGCATGCCTGGTGACTGTGGAGACCAGAAGAGACGCTTCAAATTGGAGTCATAGCAAGTTGTGAGCCACCCTGTGGGTGCTGGAAATTAAATCCTGTCCTCTATGGAGAGATGAAGGGCTGGAGAGATGGCTCAGTGGTTAAGAGTACTGCCTGCTCTTCCAAAGGTCCTGAGTTCAATTCCCAGCAACCACATGGTGGCTCACAACCATCTGTAATGAGATCTGGTGTCCTCTTCTGACCTGCAGACATACATGCAGACAGAATACTGAGAATACTGTATACATAATAAATAAACAAATCTTTAAAAAAAAGAGAGAGAGAGAGATGAACTAGCTGCTATTCTATTTTCAAAGAGAATAACTGAACTGAAAGCCCCTCTCTGACTGTTAGTTCCGGATCATACAGAATCATTTGTTTGCAATGACATTTCAATAAATTCTGCATACTTATTGGAAAATACTTTTTTAAAAAATTAAACTAATGTTACCTTTGACACTTTTCTTTCTCATCAATATCTACTTCATGTTTCTATATCTTCAGTACTGAGTATTAAATATCAGGATTCTTTTTAAATACTAGATTTTCGTTATGACTTTGTACCTCATACAAAACCTCTTGTCAGCAGTCTTTAAGAACGTGATGATGATGAGTGAGGTAACCCAGACCCATTATCACGTGGACTCACTCATAGGTGGCTTTTAAACATAAAGAAAAGAAAACCAGCCTATAAACCACAATCCCAGAGAACTTCGACAACAATGAGGACACTAAGAGAGACTTTCATAGATCTAATCTACATGGGTAGTAGAAAAAGACAAGATCTCCTGAGTAAATTGGGAGCATGGGGACCTTGGGGGAGGCTTGAAGGGAGGAGGGGAGAAGCAGGGAGGGGAGCAGAGAAAAATGTAGAGCTCAATAAAAAACAATAAATAGGGGCTGGAGAGATGGCTCAGAGGTGAAGAGCACTGCCTGTTCTTCCCAAGGTCCTGAGTTCAATTCCCAGCAACCACATGGTGGTTCACAACCATCTGTAATGAGGTCTGGTGCCTTCTTCTGGCCTGCAGGCATACACACAGACAGAATATTGTATACATAATAAATAAATAATAATAAAAACAAGAAAGAAAGAAAGAAAGAAAGAAAGAAAGAAAGAAAGAAAGAAAGAAAGAAAAGAAAGGAAGAAAGAACGTGATGATCTCCTAATTCTTTGTTGTTGCTGTTTGAGGGCGTGTGGCTCTCCTTCACCCTGCCCTGACTGTCCTAGAACTCACTAGGTAGACGGGTATGAACTCTGAACTCACAGCAATCCTCCTGCCTCTGCCTCCTGAGTGCTGGGATTAAAGGTGTGTCCCACCACCGCCTGGCAGGATCCCTGACTCTTTGAGGGTGTGTTATTAGAAAAAGATGCTCAGCCGGGCGGTGGTGGCGCACACCTTTAATCCCAGCACTTGGGAGGCAGAGGCAGGCGGATCTCTGTGAGTTCGAGACCAGCCTGGTCTACAAGAGCTAGTTCCAGGACAGGCTCCAAAACCACAGAGAAACCCTGTCAAGAAAAAAAAAAGAAAAAGATGCTCAAAGAGCATAACCGCATAACCACAATGACACAATGATACCCAGCTGGGACCTGGTTTTCCAGTGTTATGTGTGCAAAGTTTGGGCATTTTTAAACCAAGTCTGGAAAGTTCCTCTGGCAGCAGGGAAAGCTTACTAATTGACATAAGGAAGCAGATGGCACTAGAAAGACAGTGGCAACTAAAAAGATGTCGTACTTAGAAAGAAAAAGATAAAGGACATTTGGTCACCAAGAACACAAATGCATGACAAGATTTTAGAAGTAAGGGTAACTGGTTGTGTTTTGTTTTTGGTCTTGGTCTTGGTTTCTCAACCAATGGCATTCCCCTAATATAATCCTAGAACTCAAGAGCCTAATGTAGTTTGGAGTCTGTCCTGTAGACCTGGCAAGGGTAACTGTTATGTTTCTTCTAAAAAAAAAAAAAAAACCACATGTAATTTTGAGGTGGTGGTAGCCTACACCTTTAGTCCCAGCAGAGACAGAGGCCTGATCTACAGAGTGAGTTCCAGGACAGCCTAAGGATACATAGAAGGACACTGCCTCAAAACAACAACAAAAAGGTTTTATTTAATATCTAACTTTGAAAATCTGTCCTGGAACTCTGTAGACCAGGCTGGCCTCAAACTCAGAGATTCACCAGCCTCTGCTTCCAGAGTGCTGAGATTAAAGGTATATGCCACCATACCCTGTTAAATTTTACTGTTTGTTTGGTTTTTTTGTTTGTTTGTTTGTCTGTTTGTTTTTCCGAGAGTTTCTTTGTGTAGCCCTGGCTGTTCTGGAAACTCACTCTGTAAACCACGCTGGCCTTGAACACACAGAGATCTGCCAGTCTTTGCCTCCCAAGTGCTGGAATTAAAGTTGTGCAACACCACTGCCAGGTCAGGCTAAACTTTTCAAATTTTCCTCCCCAAGACAGGGTTTCTCTGTAGCTTTGGAGTCTGTCCTGGAACTAGTTCTTGTAGAACAGGAGTAGCTCTTGTAGACAAGGTTGGCCTTGAACTCACAGAGATCTGCCTGTCTCTGTCTCCCAAATGCTGGGATTAAAGGTGCGTCCCACCACCGCCCAGTTTAAACTTTGCAGCATTTAAAACATGGCACATGCTATGGTTTGAATGTTAATGCTCACCCCCAGCTTCATATATTGGAGCCTAATAACCGTGTACTGTTATTAAAAGGTGAGACATTTGAGAAGCGATTAAGTCTTAAGGGGGGGGGATGTCTACTCTGATGCCTATGGGGCAGCCACTGTGACAAAAATGCCAAGGTATATTTGTTTATTTACTTTTCAGAAAGTCTGTTTCAAGAGGACTATTTATAAATTACTGAGTCCAAGGCATTTTGTTATAGCAACCGGAGCAGACTGAAAATTAAGCTAAGTCTGAGATATAACTTAATGACCACACTAATATAACTTAATAATTGCCTTGCATGCTTAAGCCCTCTGGATTTGCTGGTGCATATCTGTAATCTCGGTATTCAGGACATAGCAAGTTCCAAGCCAGTGCTCCACACTGAGGCTCTATATGAGGAGAGCAGGCGCATAGAAAGAGCTTTCCAATATGTTTTCCTGGAACTGAGTGCACAGCATTGGGACTGAGTGAACAGCATTGGGACTGAGTGCACAGCATTTTAGCATAGGGGTATGGGCTGTGCTTTGGATGCAGAAGGCCTTGAGTTCAATTTCTAGTCTTTTTTTTTTTTGGTGCCTGTCCTGGAACTAGCTCTTGTAGACCAGGCTGGCCTCGAACTCATAGAGACCCACATGTCTCTGCCTCCCAAGTGCTGGGATTAAAGGCGTGTAAACCACCACCTGGCCCCTTTTCAGCCTTCACTCACACAGGGCTTCCTCTGCTCCTGACTCTGGCTTTTAACTGCTACATCTCAAAAATGTCGATAGTGAGCCTACATTATAGACTGAAAATTTGGATTATCACTTCAAAACATTATTTAATTGCCTGCTCCCTTGTGTGTGTGTGATTTGTTTCTGTGTAGGGTTGCACTATGTAACTTGCTATATAGAACAAGTTGGATCACAGAGATCCAGCTGCCTCAGCGTCCTGGGATTAAAGTTATGTGTTACCACTTCCTGGTCTAATCCTACTCCCCCCCCCATTTCCTTTTTAAATAATTTATTCTTATTTTATGTGCATTGATATTTTGCCTTCATGGATGTCTATCCAGAGATAGACATTGGTATTTTGCCTGCATGGATGTCTACGTGTGAGTGTCAGATCTTGGAATTACAAACAGTTGAGAGCTGCCATGTGGTTCCTGGGATCTGAACCTGGGTCCTCAAGAACAGCAGTCAGTGCTCTTAACCACTGAGCCACCCCTCCAGCCCCCTAATCCTACCCTTAAGTACCCTTTAAAAAGTCACTTTGATCCTGCACTCCTGTAATCCCAGCACCTAGGAGGTAGAGGCCAGAAGTTCAGGGGCTTAAGGCTAATTTTCCGTTACTTAGGGAGTTTAAGGTCAGCTCAGGCTGCATGAGGAGAGAGGGAAGAAAGGAGAGCGCGATGAGAACAAGAAAATGTGAGAGTCTGGAACTAAGGCCTTGTGCAGCTAGAACAGCACTTTACTACTGAGCTACATTCAAAGTCTGAGTGAGCGTGGTGGGGCAGGCCTGCAATCCCCACACTTAAGAAGCTGAGGTAGGAAGAGCCCCTGTTCAAGGCCAGCCTGAGCTATGTAGTGAAGAAATATAATCTTCTTTTCATTGTTGTTTTGTTTGAGACAAGGTTTCTATGTATAGCCCTGGCTGTCCTGGAGCTTACTCTGTAGACAAAGCTGGCCTCGAACTCATAGAGATCCACCTACCTCTGCCTCCTGAGGGCTGGAATTAAGGATGTGTGCCACCATGCTCAGGAGAAATCATTTTCAATTGGTATAGCAAGATGAAGATGTGATAGAAAAGTGTTAGTGTCTAAAAGCGCCTTAAGTTAGGACCTACAGTACAGTGATTAGCCAGTCCAGAAAGACTCTTGGAGAACTGCAATCATATACATAAAATGGAGGAATGTTAGTTTGCCACTTTACTCTGTTAGTATTTGTAATCTTTACCTTCCTAAGAGTGCACCCTCGTGGATGGGTGAGCAAATTAAGGAAAGTGTCAGGCAAAATATGATTATTAGTCAAAAATAGCTGGGCTGTGGAGGTGCACACCTTTAATCCCAGCACTAGAGAAGCAGAGGCAGGCGGATCTCTGGGTTTGAGGCCACCCTGATAGATCTACAGAGAGAGTTCTAGGACAGTCAGGGCTACAAAGAGAAACCCTGTCTCAAAAAACATTTTATATATACATGTATGTGTGTGTGTGTGTGTGTATATATATAGATACATAGAGTCTCAACAAAGTCACTGTTCTTAGCACTGATTTTAGTAAAAAGCCTACTGTATCAGCTGTAACATGAAGTAGAGCAGGAGGAGACAAAAATGAGTTAGGGCTGCGCTCAAAATAGGGATTGTGCAAAATGTGCTTTTAATAAATCCTGATATTAACTTCAGTCTTTTAGAAGCGAAACCCTTGAACCTTTCCATCCTCCAGGTCTCTTCTGCAGACTGAGGATACACGAAAGTGACCTCAGTGTGGGGACGGGTGGAAGGGTGGCCTGGGTCACCTCATTCTTGGGAGAACAGACGTGGCCCTTGGTGGGGCAGGTGGTAAGCGAGTGCACCGGCAACAGGGAATCGCCGCCGGCCCGCGTGGGGGGGGGGGGAGATGGGAGGGGACTGCGCTGCCTCCCCACCCCAGAAGCGGAAGTGGCTGCCTGCCAGGAGCCCAGGCTGCGGCCAGAGTCGACCAGAAATACTAAAGACCCCTCGGCTAAAAGGTATCTACGCTGAAACACAAGACTGGCGCTTTCCCTTCCTCTGTAGAAAGTTCCAGCCATTATCTAACTTCAAGAGCACCCTGTAGGCTACTTACAAACTAAAGAGTCCTATGTGATTTTTCTCTTTTTTGGGTTGGTATCTTAGATAGCATCCTCCGTATGGCGTTTATAAAGTGTATGCCCTCATTCTTTAATATCTAAGAAAAGACCTACATTCTAGGGTAGGCTTGGGAGGAGTGGTTCAATTTTTGAATATTTCCTCTCTGCCTTTCTTTCTTAGCATAACCAAAATGTGAGCTGTACCTAGTGTCACAGGTTTGTAATTCTAACTATCCAGGATGCTGAGGCAAGACCATCCCAAGCTCGATGCTTTCCTGGGCAATTTAGCAAGACCCTGTCTCAAAAACTAAAGCAAGCCGGGCCATGGTGGCGCACGCCTTTAATCCCAGCACTCGGGAGGCAGAGGCAGGCGGATCTCTGTGAGTTCGAGGCCAGCCTGGTCTACAAGAGCTAGTTCCAGGACAGGAACCAAAAGCTACGGAGAAACCCTGTCTCGAAAAATCCAAAATAAATAAATAAAGAAAGAAAGCAGATTTTGAAATCCACACCTAAAATCCCAGGACTTAGGGAGATAAGGCTATGTGAAACTATCTTCAAATCCAAGGAAATAAACTATTTTTTTTTTTTTTGGTTTTTTGAGATAGGGTTTCTCTGTGTAGTTTTGGAGCCTATCCTGGCACTAGCTCTTGTAGACCAGGCTGGCCTCGAACTCACAGAGATTAGCTTGCCTCAGCTCCCGAGTGCTGAGATTAAAGACGTGCACCGCCACCGCCCGGCTGAAGTAAAAATATTTTTAAACTGCCTTAGAATACAGATAGAATGCTGGCTTGGTGTGTGCAAGAGCCTAGGTTCAACCTCCACTATCAAATAACAACAATAATAGCAATAACAAATGGTGATGGTGAATATATGGCTAAATATCATTTTTGTCCCAACAGTAATTTTGGATCCATTCTGTCAGTTAATTATATTTAGAATGTTTGATTAGAATGTTCGATTTTTTTAAACAATAGGCAAAAGCTTAAGATATATTTCAATCAGGAAATGTACTTTTCATAAGCTGTGGAAGTATAGTTTCTTACAGAAACGCAACATATTGCTGGATATAGACAAACACACCTCTAAAGACAGTTTGCAATAGGTCCATATATTTTAAAAGTTAGAGTCACTCGTTTTATTTCTATCTATCTATCTATCTATCTATCTATCTATCTATCTATCTATCTATCTATTTATTCTGTGTAGCCCTGGCTGTCTTGAAACTTGCTCTGTAGAGCAGGTTGACCTTGAACACTCCCAGAGACTCTCCTGCCTCTGCCTCCTAAGTGGGTTATCCTTGGAGGCCAGAGACATCAGGTTCCCCAGAAGATGGGAACTGAACTTATATGTTCAGTTAAATAACTGCTCTTAGGTGCTGATCCATCTCTGCAGCCTTTATTTTTTTTTATTAGTTTTAACTATATGTAGGTATGTTGTATGTCTGCACTGTAGACCTGTGCCAATGAATGCAGGTGCCCTGGGAGGCATGAGGTGATGGATCCCCTAGAGCTGAGAACTGAACTTCTCCCCTCTGGAAGAAGAACGAGTACTCTTTACCACTGAGCCATTTCTCCAGCTCTGTCCGTCAGGGCTTCTCTGTGTAGCCTTGGCTGTCCTGGAGCTCTCTCTCTCTGTAGATCAGGGTGGCCTCAATTAGAATAACTAAACTGAACGCACACCTCCAATTATTAGTTTCCAGATAATACAGAATCATTTGTTTGCAATGTTATTTCAATAAATTTGCATACTTCTTGGAAATTACTTTTTTTAATAAATTAAAATTATCTTTGATGCTTTTCTTTCTTACCAATATCTACTTTCATTTTTCCATTTCTTTCAGTACTGGGGATTAAATATCAAGACTCACCTTAGGTTTTTTTTTTTGGTTTTTCGAGACAGAGTTTCTCTGTAGCTTTGGAGCCTGTCCTGGAACTCCCTTTGTAGACCAGGCTGGTCTCGAACTCACAGAGATCCGCCTGCCTCTGCCTCCCAAGTGCTCAAGACTCACCTTAAGGAGTAGATTTTAATCTTGATCTGGACCTCATATAAAACTCAAAAGCTCAACTTTCAGGTTTCAGGGCTGAAGACCAGTCTCAGTTGCTAGAGTGCTTGCCTAACATTTAGAAAGCCCAAGGTTGGATATAACCAGGCAAGGTGATGAATGCCTATATTCTCAGCATCTGAGAGGTAGAGGCAGGGCTAGCCTTAGTGACATATGAATTTGAGGCCAGCCTAGTCTATATGATGTTCCGTCTCAAGAAAACAAACAGAATAAAACAAAGACCAGACAGACCCCCAAGCTTGGGAGGCAGAGTCAAGAGGATCTTCGTGGACAGCATAGTCTACATAGTAAACTCTAGGCCAGCCAGGGCTACACAGTAAGATCTGCCTCAGAAAACAACCACGCAACACACAACACACAACAACTAGGACTGGGGAGATGACACGGCAGTTAAGAGCGCTTGCTGCTCTTGCAGAGGACAGGAGTTCAGTTCCCTGCACCCAGATCCGGCAGCACACAGCCATCTTAGCTGGCTCCAGGGGACCCGACACACTCTGGCCTCCGAGGGCACCAGGCACACACATAGCGCACAGACACAGATGAAGGCAAAACATCCACACACATAACATTAAAAAAAAATTAAAACAGATAAAACACCCAAATTGTCAGCCTTTCTCTAATCTTTGCTTCAATCCCTTAGGTCATGAAATATTCATTTCTTAATGTGGTCAAACATTTGCCCTTCTTGTTAAGATATGTACTGTTGCCAGGCATGGTGATGCATTTGGGGAGGCAAAAGCAGGCAAATCTTTGTGAATGAGGCCAGTCTGGTCTACAAAGTGAATCCCAGGACAGCCAGAACTGTTACACAAAGAAACCTTATCTGGGGGGAAAAAAAACAGAAAAAAGATGTACTATTGTATTATCCTAATAATATATAAGCCTAAACCATTAGAAGCATATACTGTTAAAGCAAGCATGGAAAATAATATCTAGTGTGGTACAGTTATTACTACTACAATACACTAATATAGCTAGCCGACTGTGGGAAACTAGTTCCAAAGAGGAATCACTAACCAGTGTTTCCAAGGAAATAAATGAGAGCAGAGAGATTGGTTCTATTGCTAGTGATTGGTTTTCGTGTATTTCTTACCCTTTCTCTTGTTACAAATAGGCACTAGGGTATCAAGATAATTTTGTATGATTGGTTAAGAATCCTAGAACAATTCCCTGTGAACAGAATTTGTGAAATGGGAGAAGGTAATGTGGACATTATAGAAAAGGCTTTCGTGTGTCTAGCGTGCACAGACCCTGTGTTTGATCCCTTAATGCCCTCCTGGACCACAAAAAGCTTCTGTGGATAGAAAATGATTAGTTATATCTACTTTAAGGGAAACTTTGTCCTAGATTCTTTGGTCACAAATGATCAGAGTTAAATGAAAACGAAGCCAGACACCTCCTGATGACGGAGAAAACCTGCTTTTAGAAGGTTGCAAAGAGCTGCAAAATAAGAATTAGGAAGGCAATCACCGAAGGCTCTTTTCTTTTTCAACCATGGAAGAAAAGAAGCCTGTGTGATAGGGCATGCCAGTAATCCGGGCATTTTGTGGTAGGGCACGCCAGTAAGCCCGGCATTTGAGAAGCTGAGGTAGACGCTTCGAGGTTGAAGGCCAGCCTCGGCAAGATAGTGAGTTTGAGGCCAGCCTGAGCCACATCAGGTTCTGTCTCAAACAAACAAAAACAACATAAGGAGGTGGTGAGGTGGGTCCAGCGTTCTCGGAAAAGCCTGACTGGGGTTGGATCCCTAGGGCCTCCGTGGTTGAGGAAGAGAAGTAACTATTGAAAGGTGTCCTCTCGTCCCCACACAGCCTCTGTGGCACGCGCATTCACACACACTAGACAATGCTACTTTTTAAAAAGTTAAAAAACTACAGTTTGAGTTATGAAAAAGTTGAAAAATAGAACTAGATAATAGATAAGAAGCAAGTAAGCATCATGTAAATTTGCTTTGAACTCTTTTCAAAATTGTTTTATATTTCAGCCTCTTCCTTTCTAGCTGGACTGCGAACTCTTGTGCAGAAGCAAATAGTTCCTTTGAGGATTCCATGTGTTTCTGTGGACACTGGACAGTAGGTCCTCAAATGCTCCTTACTGAGTTGGTTCAAAGACATCAAATGTTTGTTACTAAGCAGTGATGTTGTACATCTGGAAGAGGAGATCTAATGATCCACAGTCAGGTTATTAAAAATAAATGCTCTATGGGCTAAGAATGGAATTTAAAGATTAGAGTGCTTGCCTGGTGTGCAGAGGCCCTGGGTACTATCTCCACCAGCCCACATCCCATTCAAAAATACTTCTTTCCGTTCTTAGCATTAAGAAACAAAACAACAAAGAAGTTTTTCTTTCTCCTCAGTAACACTTCTGAGTGCCTGCCCTGAGAGGCATTTAAAAATGGCCAGGGCCGGCATGGTGGCACACGCCTTTAATCCCACGCTAGAGGCAGAGGTAGGGCGGACGTCTGCTGAGTTTGATGTCAGCCTGGTCTACATAGTGAGTTCCAGGGCACTCAGGCCTCAAGAGAGACCTTGTCTCAAAAAAACAAAACAAAACAAAAAATGCAGTCATCCCTGGAACTGCAGGAAAGAAAAGCATTTAAATAATAGTACGAGCCATTTTTGATAAGCCCTGATCTCATAAGTGTTAGGGCAAGACTGCTGATGCTGGCCTCTAAATGAGACCATGTGGCGTGAATAGATTCTTCTCAGGTTCCTCATGCTCTGTCAAATAACTGTACGCACACACACATGCGCGCACACACATTCTTAGCGTTAACAAGCCCAGAATGAGAAGTACAGCTAACTGTAGGGCTGAAGTACGTTTTGAACGGAACTCCTAGGGCGTGAAGCGCGCTTCAGGCTTCCAGAGAAGCAGCTGGCGTTGGATGGAACGAACCAAGAGGCCAGGACAGGGGCAGATCCGTCGAGCTCTCGGTCCCTGAGCTGAGCCCTTGTGTTCTGGGGCCACGAAGGGTCCCCAGCTTTGTGCTCCTCTCCGGCAAGGAGGGCGGGGGGCGAGCAGGAGGGGATGGCGGGGCTGATGTCGGGAGGTGCCTCCGTGGGAAGGGACACCCGGATCTCGATGGAGCCTTGGCAATGGAGTCAGGAAGGGTAGGGACAAATTCTGGACGCCCTCTTGGCCAGCTCCTCACCGCCCCACCCCCAGCTGCTGCACAGAGTAATTCATACAAAAGGAGGGATCGCCTTCGCCCCGGGGAATCCCAGGGACCGTCGCTAAATTCTCTCCTCCGTCACAGCCCGGAATCTCCGGGCCCGCCCTGCACGGCGGGGAGGAGGAGCATGCGCCGAGGGCCGCTCGCGGGTGGGCCGGAGCGCACAAGCCCACGGTCCCCGGCGGTGGGGGAAGGGCGCGCGGAGCGGGGGCCGGGGAGCTGGCGCGGGGCAGACTGGGAAAGTGGTGTCGTGTGCTGGCTCCGCCCTCTTCCCGAGGGTGGGGGAGAACGGTATAAAAGTGCGGTAGTCGCCTCGGACGTTCTTTTTCGCAACGGGTTTGCCGTCAGAACGCAGGTGAGTGGCGGGTGTGGCTTCCGCGGGCCCGGGAGCCCCTCTTCCAGCGGGCCGGGCCGGCGTGCGGGCGTCGTCCGCCGTGCTCGCCTGCGAGCATTGCCGCCGCCCCGATCGGCGGGCCCGGCGGGCGGGAGCGAGTGCGGCCTAGCGGCGGCTCCGGAGCCTCGCCTCGTGTCCGCCCAGAGGCCTAGCGTGGCTTCCGCGTCGCCACCGCGTGCCACTCGGAGCGCACTTCGGTTTCGGCCCCGCTCTCCGCCCTTCCTCCAGCAGCCCGGGCTAACAAAGGGAGGTTGTGGGTTTGGCTCCTCCGGAGCCCGCAGACCTTTGGGCGGGAAGGAAGAAGGCGGCCAAAGTGGGGGCGCTGGGGCCCGCCCGTCTCGGAGCACATGTCCGACGCCACTCGGACGGGGCGAGGCCTGAGGTTTACGGAGGTGACCGGGCGTGGGGTTTAGGTGCCGGGATCGGGCAGCCTTGGTGCCCGACACGACGCTGCCCCGGTGGGGCTGTGCGTCTCGCCGCTGACGAGGGTGAGGCCGGCCCGCCCGGCACCAGTTGCGTGCGCGGAAAGATGGCCGCTCCCGGGCCCTGTAGCCAGGAGCTCAAAATGGAGGACGCGGCTGCCCGGCGGGGCGGGTGAGTCACCCACACAAAGGAAGAGGGCCTTGCCCCTCGCTGGCGGCTGCTTCCTGTGACCCCGTGGTGTACCGGCCGCAGTTCAGTCACCCCGGAGCCTCCTTTCGGAGCACCGCTCGTCTCGGCAGGGGGAGGGGAATGTAATGGCGTTGGAGTTTGCTCACGTTTGGTGGGTGGAGACTGCAGCCAGGCCAGCCTGGCAGTGGAAGAAATCCTTGGAATTTGCCCCTTTGAGTTTGGAGCGAAGCTCATAATTCTCAAGCGGCTTGGCGGTTTCAAGGTACTTATCAAACCCCCCTTTTTTAGGTGTTGTGAAAACCACCGCTAATTCAAAGCCAAAATGGGAAAGGAAAAGACTCACATCAACATCGTCGTCATTGGACACGTCGATTCCGGCAAGTCCACTACAACCGGCCACCTGATCTACAAGTGTGGTGGAATCGACAAACGAACCATCGAGAAGTTTGAGAAGGAGGCTGCGGAGGCAAGTATAAGAAGGGAGAGAAGGGTGGGGATACGCTGTAAGGAGGAATTTTGAATTTTCTTAAGAGCCAGAGGTTTGAGTGTACTCTGAATCACTTCTCAGATGGGAAAAGGCTCCTTCAAGTATGCCTGGGTCTTGGACAAACTGAAAGCTGAGCGTGAGCGTGGTATCACTATTGACATCTCCCTGTGGAAGTTTGAGACCAGCAAGTACTATGTTACTATCATTGATGCCCCAGGACACAGAGACTTCATCAAAAACATGATTACAGGCACATCACAGGTTCGTAAAATTTACTAACTCCTGGCTTGCATTCCGGTGGGAAAGCTATCGTTAATTAACAAAGTATAACTCATTTCCTAAAGGCTGACTGTGCTGTCCTGATTGTTGCTGCTGGTGTTGGTGAATTCGAAGCTGGTATTTCCAAGAATGGGCAGACCCGTGAGCATGCACTTCTGGCTTACACCCTGGGTGTGAAACAGCTTATTGTTGGTGTCAACAAAATGGATTCCACCGAGCCACCCTACAGCCAGAAGAGATACGAGGAAATTGTTAAGGAAGTCAGCACCTACATTAAGAAAATTGGCTACAACCCTGACACAGTAGCATTTGTGCCAATTTCTGGTTGGAATGGTGACAACATGCTGGAGCCAAGTGCTAATGTAAGTGACTTTTGAATGTTTCTGAATGAAGAAAGCTGGAAGTGGGGTAGGTTATTAATAACTTTGATGTTTGTATTTTAGATGCCTTGGTTCAAGGGATGGAAAGTCACTCGCAAAGATGGTAGTTCCAGTGGAACCACCCTGTTGGAAGCTTTGGATTGCATCCTGCCACCAACTCGTCCAACTGACAAGCCTCTGCGACTGCCCCTCCAGGATGTCTATAAAATTGGTGGTAAGTAGAACGGTAGGACACTAAACTGATTGTCTTAAGGTATGTCTCCAATTGCCTTCACCTTGCCTATTGTATATTGTAGGCATTGGGACTGTCCCTGTGGGCCGAGTGGAGACTGGTGTTTTAAAACCTGGCATGGTGGTGACCTTTGCTCCAGTCAACGTGACAACAGAAGTAAAGTCTGTTGAAATGCACCATGAAGCTTTGAGTGAGGCTCTTCCTGGGGACAACGTGGGCTTCAATGTGAAGAACGTGTCTGTCAAAGATGTTCGACGTGGTAACGTTGCTGGTGACAGCAAAAATGACCCACCAATGGAAGCTGCTGGCTTCACTGCTCAGGTAACAACATAGTTTACAAGTATATAAGATTGATTGCATGTAACCAGAACTTGAAGGCAAAAATTAAATGCTTTTTCTTAATTAAAGGTGATTATCCTGAACCACCCAGGCCAAATTAGTGCTGGCTACGCTCCTGTACTAGATTGTCACACAGCTCACATAGCATGCAAGTTTGCTGAGCTTAAAGAAAAGATTGATCGTCGTTCTGGCAAGAAGTTGGAAGATGGACCGAAATTCTTGAAATCTGGTGATGCAGCCATTGTTGATATGGTTCCTGGCAAGCCCATGTGCGTCGAGAGCTTCTCTGACTATCCTCCACTGGGTAAGCATAACTTAGATTCCTTTGTACTGGATACCATGGAATAGGAAATGATACATGAGCCAATTCTCACAAGCAATCTTCTTCTGTATAGGTCGTTTTGCTGTTCGTGACATGAGGCAGACAGTTGCTGTGGGTGTCATCAAAGCTGTGGACAAGAAGGCTGCTGGAGCTGGCAAGGTCACCAAGTCTGCCCAGAAAGCTCAGAAGGCTAAATGAATATTATCCCTAACACCTGCCACCCCAGTCTTAATCAGTGGTGGAAGAACGGTCTCAGAACTGTTTGTCTCAATTGGCCATTTAAGTTTAATAGTAAAAGACTGGTTAATGATAACAATGCATCGTAAAACCTTCAGAAGGAAAGGAGAATGTTTTGTGGACCATTTTTTTTGTGTGTGGCAGTTTTAAGTTATTAGTTTTCAAAATCAGTACTTTTTAATGGAACAACTTGACCAAAAATCTGTCACAGAATTTTGAGACCCATTAAAGCAAGTTTAATGAGAAATCTGTCTTGTCAATGCTGAAACGTCATTTCTAAGTGCTTGGAAAGATGTGGAGGTCCACTTTGTCCCAAGGGATTTGTAATTAAGAGTATTTGAGAATTAAAATGGGAGGCAGGCTTGGTTTAGTGATTTAGTCTAAGATACATTCATTCTTCAAGGAGAAATAGTGAATGGCTACAGTCTAAAAACCAAAGAAACAATGATAAATGCTAAGCAAAAGTTTTTTTTAAAGCTTTTTATAGCTTTTCGTGGTGTTTATATATATATATATATACACACACATGCACATATATACCACTGTTGGTAGTGTGTAAATATTTGTAAATGGTATCATTCAAGATCTGGGGCTTGATTTCAGCTGAAAGGTAAGGCTGTTTTCAGAGGTGGGACGTTAGTGTGGAAACAGATTAGGAAGAAAATTGTAAAATGGTTTGTGACTCTGCGTGTAGTGTATAACTTTAGCCAGAAGAGGGCATCAGATCATCTCGAGGCACCATGTTGATTGGAAATTGAACTTTTTTGTTAACTCCTTTGTTCAGAGGTAATTAAACTCTTAACCTCTAGAACAGCTAGTGCTTCTTTACACCGGAGCCATCTCCAGCCCAGAAACTGTTTTAAAACCTAAATTTGAAAGTGTTTCAAGTCTGAATTACAATGATATAATTATACATATATAATTATGAATTAAGGTTATCTGCAGGATATTTACTGAGCTGGAGATGGTGACAGAATATAGTTGTGTCCTAGGTGTGGATGGGCAAAATGGCAAAGCATGTGTTAAGGGTTTGCTCTTTGTTCTGGGGGAGGGAGGCTTTAAAGATGAGTTTTCCAGTAGCTACTAGCTCTAGACACAGGTCTGCCTGCCCCCGCCTCCCAAGTGCTAGAGTTAAAGGCCCACACCACTATCCCTGCAAGGGTTTGCTGCAATTTGTGGGTCCCTTATTACAAGTGGCCTAATTTAAGCTTAGATACAGCAGATTGTCTAGGGTTATAAATCACTTTGAAGTACCTGGGCCATAAGCAAAGAAGTTACATTTTCACTAAACGGAGTAAGTGTGGGATTGGTCTGTAAATCAGTGGGTTAAAGGTTTTTCAGTTTATGTTAGTGAGTTGGGTTGCAGGTTTTAGAAATCTTAACATGATTTAATAAGCCATACTCCAAAGGAATCAAGATCTACCTACCTGGAAAGTAGATAAAGGCAGGACTGGATCCAAGAGATGTAGTTCATTGGATATGGAGATTTGTGCATGTGTAGAATTTTGTGGATAGCACCACCTACTGGTACTTAGAACACAATTTATAAAAGGAAAAAGCATGGATATGGGATCCAGGCCTGTTGGATAAGCTTCCCACTACTAAGTTAGCTACAAACCAGGAGTGCATCTGTAGTCCTTATGCACTGATGAGAAGTCCAGAAGTGAAAGCTAATTACTTGGTGCTTGCTTTAAGTAGGCTAGCTGATTACATTTCTGGTTACAAATTGGACTTGCCCTCATTCTAGCACTCACGTGGTGTTTGAGCATTCTAAGTTGGGTGAGTAATGAATGGCCTGTGTACTAGGCAGGAATGTGCACATGTGTGGGTAAAATAAAGCTAAGGAATTTAAAGGAAAGCATTGTAGAGAAATTTTGGACTTAAGTTTTAACCCTTAAGTTAAAGACTTAAGTCTAACCCTGGTTGTTCTTAGAACTAGCTCTGTAGACCAGGCTGGCCTCAACAAACTCGCAGCTAATGTAGGGATTAAATGTGAGCACCAAGGCACCCTGCTTGAGCATATTTTTAATGCTGGGAAATTTGAACTACTTGGCCTTTAGCCTATCAATAAAGGGCTGTTGCTACTGACATTACCCCTGGCAACTAAAGGAGTTGCAGGTCTGGATTACACAGGTTTGGGAGTCCAACATCCTTAGAAATACTGGGTAAAGGGGTGCGCTCCCGAGGACAAGTGGGAGAAAAAACTAGGTTCCACAGGCACATGGCTCTAGTAAAAAGATGAATCATTTTTAGTGCTCTTCAATGCTGTGCCTACACTGCTACTCTGTCATCCGGGGGTGTTTAAATCGACCTAGTCTGGCAGTTTCCTTTGAAGTGGGTACTGGGTGTGCTGAACATGGTAAGCGTAGGTATACTGAACTATAATCCTTATTCCTTTATAAAAATTCAGTCAGGCTCAGGCAGTCATTAAATTTGTGATCCTTTATTCCAGCCTACTACAACCTATTAATATTTGGATCAATAAGTTAACTTATTTTGGAACAGGTATGCCAAATATGCCTGGTTTGGCCTTCCAAGTGTTGGGATTAAAGGCTAGACCACCACAGCCTGGCTCTTAAAATTTTTTTTTTTTTTTTGGACATGGGGGTTTCTCTGTACATTCAGCCCTGACCTAGAACTCCAGGAGTTTTGTTCTGTAAACCAGGTTGTCATGCAACTCTGTCTCCCGAGTGCTGGGGTTAAAGGCCTTGCCACAATGCCTAGCTACATAACCCCTTTTTAAAAAAAATCTAAAACAGTTTAACTGGGTGGCACACAACCTAATCCCAGCACTCCCTTGTTGGCTCTGAGATTTTGTCTCGGGAATGAAGACGAATTTTTCTTTTGAGGCAGGGTTTCTGTGTAGCTTTGGAGGCTGTCCTGGAACTAGCTCTTGTAGACCAGGCTGGCCGCGAACTCTGGTCTGCCTCCCAAGTGCTGGGATCAAAGGCATGCGCCACCACTGCCCGGCAGATCATCTTTTATTTACTCTTGAACTAGACAGATACAAAGCAAGTTTGACTGTACAAGTTCAGTTTGAGAACATGGATGAAACTAATGTCAGATGGCCTTCAATGGTACTAGTTCATCACGACCCAGACCCATGGGGATTACTGGATGTATAGGACCTGTATTGACAGAGAACAGTGTCTTGTAAATCCTGTATGGATGAGACCTCTTCATCTTGTTTTCTTAAGACTTAACTTTCCTGAGTTCGAGGCCAGCCTGGTCTACAAGAGCTAGTTACAGGACAGGCACCAAAATTAGAGAAACTTTGTCTCAACGCTCCCCCCCCCAAAAAAAAACAACCCTCTGGCCCATTTAGTTATATTCATCCCCTAGTCTACTCATAAAGGCTAGTCAAGGGACCCACATTTGGTCACCCCAATGCAGCACATACTATCCCTGTACCAGTAAAGAAAGGATATGGCATTACTAGACACGATTCATCAGTAATTATATATTGCTTTATTAATGTTAAATCATGGCCAGGTCAGTTGGATCAGCAAACATTTTTATTGCATGAAATATGACCACCTTTAACCAGTTTACAAAATAAGTTTGTGTTCGTTTTATAGTATGAAAATTTCCAAAGTACTGAAATCTAAGATTTAAATGTTCTGGGTCAGCTTTTTTTTTAGGTTTTTCGAGACAGGGTTTCTCTGTGGCTTTGGAGCCTGTCCTGGAACTAGCTCTTGTAGACCAGGCTGGTCTGGAACTCACAGAGATCCGCCTGCCTCTGCCTCCCAAGTGCTGGGATTAAAGGCATGCGCCACCACCACCTGGCCTGGGTCAGCTTTTAACCTACACAATTAATTCCATAATTAGAAACTGCATGGGCATTCAGCCCTCACCCACCCACACCCCTGAGGCAGAGTCTCATGTAGTCCAGATTAGCCTCAAACTGACGGTAACAATTTCTGAGCTTCCTGCTACCTCTGTCAAACTAAAATTAGAAAGTATTATGTATATGGGTGCTTGGCCTACATGTATGCCTGTGTATCACATGGCCATAAAGGCCAGGTGTTGGATCCCATCTTGATCCCTTGTCCTCTGAAAAAGCAGCCATTGCACTTACCTGCTGACCCATTTCTCCTGTTCTCCCCTGCCTACACGTATTAGATGACATGTATAATGCTGTAATAGCACACCAGCTGAAAACTTCTCAAAAGAAGAAAAACAGCTGAGTGAATCGGGGTAGTTTTGTAGTCTTCATTTTTCTTTTTTTGGAGTTTTTTTTTTTTTTTTTTTGGTTTTTCGAGACAGGGTTTCTCTGTTGCCTCTGCCTCCCGAGTGCTGGGATTAAAGGCGTGCGCCACCACAGCCCGGCTGGAGTTTTTTGAAACAGGTTTCTCTGTGTAGACTTGGCCATCCTGGAACTTGTTTTGTAGACCAGACTGGCCTTGAACTCATAGAGATCCGATCCATCTTCTGCCTTCCAGTGCTGGGATTAAAGGTGTGTGCCACCATTGCCCCAGTTCAGTCTTCATTTTTCATCCTAGTTTAGGACTTGAATCACCGTTTGCTAACCACAGTAAGCAGACAAGACTAAGACTAAGTCTGTGGTCTGGTGTGCTTTATGAGGAAAAAATAGCAAATTAACTTTACATATGGGCTTAAGAGTAGAAAATCTACAAACTGAAAAATTTTTTCCCATCTTAAGTTTACCTGTAAAAACATCACAGGACAGTAAACTAGCCACCTGCACACAATATGGGGTATGGGGTTATCACATAAATTCATCAGTCTCCATACTGGCAGACAGGCCTTCACTAGGGTTGATACCCTCAGCATGTCCACTCACCAAATGAGCACAGCTTGTCTTCTGTAGTCTCAGGATGGCCTCAGACTTTCTTGAGAAAATAACATGCTCATCACGCATTTGCAGCCAAGCCCTGAGATTTTATATTTATAGTTGGGTTTCTTTATGCCATTTCTGGGCTGGTTATATCTGTATGGTTCTTAGGCTTGGCAATGTCTACCCAGTAACTGGAGGTTCCTGAAGAGCCTGGGACTGGAAAAGAGCAAGCTTCCCCTCAAAGATTTTATTTGGGGAGGGGCACAAAGGAGGTCTGGGTACTAGTGCAGGTCAGAAGAGGGCACCAGACCCCTTGGACTGCAGTTGCAGGCATCAGGCTGATGTGGGTGCTGGGAACCAAACTCAGGTCTTCTGCAGGCCAAGAAAGACTCTGGGTTCGCTCTCCTGCCCCTGAATTCTTTTTGTTTCTAGAGCTCCAGGACAGTTTTACTGCCAGGAAGAGGGAGCTGGAAAGAGGGAGAATACCACTTGACTAAAAGAGCAGGCAGGAACGGAGGACCTTCCAAGTATCAGGAAAAGCACTTCTGCATAACTGACAGAAGTGGGTAGGCCAAGGGGCATAGGCTCTGGACGTGGCTCTTAGAGACCAGGTCCGTGGAGACAGGGTTTCTCTGAGTCCCGAGTTCTGGGATTCTTAAGGTGTGCATCACCACTGCCCAGCCCAGCTTCAACCTCTTAACAGATGGGATTGCTTAAAATCTGTATCAACACTCAGTTTCAGGTTTAGTTTTGGCTTAATTATTACCCTTTGATGAATGCTACATGACCTACTAATGTTTTGAAGTATTTTGCCTACATACATAAAAAAAGTACAACTGTCTTATAAATACAACCTTTGTCTTATAAGGACAAATCTAAAATAATCTAACAATGCTATTCTCACAGGTATTATTTTTATCTCCTTTTATACCCTCTAAACCCTCTTTCTAAAAGTCCTCTATGAAATGAAAGTTACAATTCTCTGTCTGGAAGTTTCTTTGTATCACATAAGTACTAATTGGTTTGGTGTTCCGTCATTGCTGCCTGTCTCTGCTGAGCGGTCTTCACAAATCTGAGCAGATTGACGATGGCAGCTGGTGTCACTCCAGGTATACGACTAGCAGCCCCAATCTAGGAATTAAAATGACAAAAGAACCAAAGTGAGCTATGGCACATAAAAACACATCAAATTTCCCACGTAGATAGGACTACAGGCAGGTGTCATCACACCTAGCTATTAAAAATTATCTGAGAGCTGGGTGTGATGATGGCCATTAGAAAGCCTTTATTCCCAGCACTCGGGAGGTAGAGGCAGGTGATTCTCTGAGTTCTAGGCCAGCCTGGACTACAGAGCCAGGACTACATTAGTTTAACTAGTTCCACTCCTAGCACCCACAAAGTGACTGGCTCAACCATCTATAACTCCAGTTCCAGGGAACCTGAATCCGATGCTCTCTTCTGACCTCCACAGGCTCCAGACATGCATGTACTGTGCATAGGCACATGTAGGGAAAACATACATATACAACACCCCCCCCCCATATTTTTAAGAAAGAAAATAATGTGGTCTAGATGGCAATTAACACAGATTCACAACTGGTCAACATGCAGAAAATACAACACTTTGGAGTGCTCAGTCCTAAATGAGACATCTGTACCAACACTCTTCCCTCCAAGTTCAGGGATCGTGGAGGAAGAGGGGATGGAAAAATGCTGAGAGTGGATTACTTAAAGGAAGCAGTGTTTTCAGAACACAACAGACAAGGCTTGCCTAAGTTCAAGCCAGGCAAAAATCTCATGATGGAGTGAGGAAGGGGAGGAGGGGAGGAGAGCACAAAGTCCCCCTGTAGCTCAGTTATTGTCTTTTCATAATTACTGGGAGGGAGGGAAAGAATCAGTTTTGTCTTTCGTTTTTGTTTTAGATGAGAAAACATCATGCTTACATTACACTGCTTTGCCTTGGTGGCTGTACAATAAGAGGGTCTGTACCAATGCTTTAGCACAGGGTTAGAATAAAAACCATTTATTTTTAAAGAAAGATTTTCTTTCTAGGTTATTGTCATGTGCATGAATGTTTTTTTGTTTTCTTTTTGAGCCAGTCCTAAAACTCACTCTGTAGACCAGGGTGGCTTCAAACTCACAGAGATCCGCCTGCCTCTGCCTCCCGAGTGCTGGGATTAAAAGGTGTGCACCACCGCTGCCCAGATCATGAGTGTTTTTGAATGTACATAAGTACACCATGTACATGCAGTGCCCTCAGAGGTCAGAAAGGGACATCAAATTCCCTGGAACTTGGGAGCCACCATGGCAACCAAACCAGGGTCCTTTGCAAAGCAGCAAGGACTCTTAGCTATAGAGCCAACACTCCAGCCCCAAGATTAGGTTTCTCAAGATCACTCATGTGACCATTCTAAGTCCAGGATTAAAATAAAGCACTAGCCCTTTCTGGCTTAGCTTCTAACTTGTTTTTCCCCATTGCTTGTTTGCTTACTGTCTGTGGGCGACTCAAGTGTAGCTTCTCTCGAACTTCTTGGGACAACGACACATCCTTGATTGTTAGATAATCTAAATCTTGTGGCAGTTGGAAAGCTTCATCTCGCTGAACCTCCTTTATTTCTTGTAGTTGATACAACAATACTGACTCATAAGTAGCTGGTAAAAAAGAATGAGAATTCTATTATGATATATAACTGTGTTTGTACAGCCCTTTACTATTTACAAACAGCTTTGGCATGCATCACCTCATCAATACTTGATACTCTGAGACAGGTAGGGCAGATAATCTCATGTGTCCCAGGCTAGCCTCAAACTTGCAGTGAAGCTGACCTTGAATTCCTGGATGGTGTCCTTTTTGAGGTGAAGAATCTGAAGGGTATCATGGAGCTGTACTACATATAGTTAAGGGCGACTTTAAACTACTGACTGTCATCCAGCTTCCACTGGCAAAGGGGTAGTAAGCACTACAGGTGTCTGCCATCACGCCCAGCTGAATCTGACTGTGTCAGTGCAAATGTTAAGTCCTAAGGACGGGCTGTTTCTCCAAGAAAATAGTTCTTAGGTTATTTCATTATGAAGCTGTGTGTGGTCCCAGGATGAACCCACGGCCTACACACACCTGACAAACAGGTCTACTGCTCAAGGCAGTCATTTTTACACGTGGGGTTCTTGGTTGGCAAACATAACTTATGCAATTTAGTTAAGGTTTTTATCGAGAAGTAATGTTATAAAGAGAGTTTGGCAATTATTTTATCAAGCATTCTATTCTTAGAAAAATAAAGTCAAACTGGGTGGTGGTGGCGCACGCCTTTAATTCCAGCACTCGGGAGGCAGGCAGGCAGACCTGCGAGGTCAGCCTGAACTACCAAGTAAATTCCAGGACAAGGCCCCAAAGCTACACAGAGAAACCCTCTCTCAAAACAAACAAACAAATAAACTAAAAAATAAAGCTGTCTGGTTTTGGTACTGGTGATTAAGACCAGGCCTCAGGGCATCGTGAATGCTAGGCAAGAAGACACACACTCTACCATTACTAGAGTCATGTCCCTAGCCCCTTTTATATTTTTTAGACATTGTCTTACTGAGTTGGCCAGAAAGATCTTTTACAATCCCTGCCTCAGCTCCCAACTGCTGGGATTACACAGGAATGCTTCACTATACCTGGCATAATCTTATGATTCATACATAGCCCTCAGGGTATAATGTAATGTGACGTGTAGTGACATTTCATTTGTATTTTAATAAATAAAGCTTGCCTGAAGATCAGAGAGTAAAACAGTCCCACTGGTCAGCCTTACAGACCAGGCAGTGGTGGCACACCTTTAATCCCAGTAGCCACACTAGTTTGTTAAAGAAACCAGGTGGTAGTGCACACCTTTAATCCCAGCCCTAGAGAGGAATATAAGATGGGAGGAGACAGCTCTCATACACAGTCTCATTCTGAGACTCCTGGAGGCAGGATTGCCATTTCAGACTGAGGTGGCTGGCTGCTTTGCTTTCCTGACCTTCAGACTAAACCCCAATATCTGCCTCTGGGTTTTCATTAATCGTGCTACAGTGGTGGTTACTACTGATTATCAATTTGACAAGATTTAAAATCACTACAGAAACTTCCCAGCATGCCTGCCAGAATGTTTCCAAAATAGTTTAAATGCAAAGGAAGACCCACCTAAATGCAGGTGGTATCACCCCACTGGCTGTGGCCTTGGACTCAACAAAAAGGAGAGAGGAAGTGAGTGCTGGCATCTCTACTTCCTGACTGTGGATGCGCTCCGATTAACTGCCTCATGTGCAGCAAACCATAGGTCAGCTGCTCTCACTACTATGCCTTTCCCACCAGGATGAACTTTGCCTCCTCAAGTCACGAGCCAAAGCAGACTCATTCGGATGAATAACACTCCAGGTTAATTCTCTGAAGTTTACATGCATAAACCCTTCCTTGAGTGTTATTTTTTTAATAATTTATTTTTATTTTATGTTATTTGGTGTTTTGCCTGCATGTATGGAAGTGTCAGAAGTCCTGGAACTGGAGTTACAGATGGTTGTGATCTGCCATGAGGAGGCTGGGAATTGAACCTGGATCCTCTGGAAGAGCAGCCAGTGCTCTTAAATACTGAGCCGTCTCCTCTCCAAGCCCTCGAGTGGTTTCTTGCCAGTACTCTGTCACAGCAACAAAAGAGTAACTATGTTAATACATGGATAGCTGAGATCTTGCATATGGCCATGGGCACATATATTTTAATATCTCAGATATAAATTGCAAAACAAGAAAGATAATACAACGTGACACTAACTTCTGCCCTCAAGAATTTTGTCTAGGGGCTGGCATGTAGCTCAGTTGGCAAAGGGCTTGTCTGGCATGCTTGTGTCTTTGGGTGACTCTAAATCCTACCAAGCTGACAACTGGTATCAACCATCATCTTCCACCACTGCACAAAACCAGGAACAGTGAGTGGCATATACTGGCAATCCTGGCACTTAGGAGATCTAAGAGCTCATGGTCATCCTCAGCTGCTTAGGAGTTTGGGATGACCTACACTACATGAGACCATATCTCAAACAAACAAATGGGTTATCAAGATGTGAGAGTTAGCCAGTGAGAGGCTAGAGCTAATGGGCCAATCAGCTTATAATTTATGGAGACCTATGTGTGATTTTCTTTGGGGCTAAACAGTCGTGGGTACCGGGCAGGACAGAAACCCAAACAAGCAGGCCTGGCCCCCCTTCATGTTACATCCAGCACTCATATCACACAGTTCACAACTGAAGTCTGTAACTCCAGTTCTAGAGGATTCAACACCCTCTTCTGCCTCCATGAGCACCTACATACATGTGCATACACACACAGAAGCAAACATAAAAATGTAAATAAAAATAAAATTAAAAATGAAAAGGATTAAAAGAAACTTGTAAGGTTGGGATATTAAAGTGGCAACTTGAAAATTACCCATATATGTTGTACTTTAACCCAATGTGGTTTCTTCTAAACCTCAAGTGGGTGCTGGAATTTTTTAGGTACTGGTCTTCACAGAGCAAGAACAGCTATGTCATGGTTGAATTATTTCCTGGAAACAAGTTAATGATAAATGCTTCTGGACTATGCTAACTGGAACCTAATATTTACTGAACAAAGTAAAGCTGTGCACCAAGTTAAAAAAAGGTAATCTAAGCAGCTGTTTCCAGTGCCACCCCCTAAATAGCTAATGAAGCTCTTTAGTAGAGGAGTCATAATGGCGAAATAACGTCTGTACTCTTCTTGTAGGTTGTCACTAGTACGGGGTGACGAGTTTTGTTTTTTCAGATTTCACAAGTTATTTTTAACCATGCGTCTGTGGTGTATGTGTGTGAGTGCAGGTGCCTGTGGATCCCCTTGCAGCTGAAGTTGCAGGTGTGACGTGGGTGCTGGGAACTGAATGAACTCTAGTCCTCTGGAAGAGCAGCATGTGCTCTTAACCACTGAGCCATCTTTCCAGCCCCATCGGGGTTACTTTTTAATTAAATTTAATTTTTTAAAAAAATATTTATTTATTTATTATGTATACAACATTCCTTCCATGTATGCTTGCAAGCCAGAAGAGGGCACCAGATCTCATTACAGATGGCTGTGAGCCACCATGTGGTTGCTGGGAATTGAACTCAGTACCTCTGGAAGAGCAGTCAGTGCTCTTAACCTCTGAGCTATTTCTCCAGTTCCTCAAATTTAATTTTTTAATAATGGGTCATTTGGAAAAATGTTTCTAGAATTTCTGACAGTTTTTTTTTTTTTTTTTGGTTTTTTGAGACAGGGTTTCTCTGTGGTTTTGGAGCCTGTCCTGGAACTAGCTCTGTAGACCAGGCTGGTCTCGAACTCACAGAGATCCACCTGCCTCTGCCTCCCAAGTGCTGGGATTAAAGGCGTGCGCCACCACCGCCCGGCTTCTGACAGGTTTCTTTTCACAATGCAATGGCAGTCAACATATGGCCATTCTACACACACAGCCAAAGCATGGTAAGCTGATAGACCTCTGTGGAATTGAAAGAGAACGCCGACCCTGCAAGGAATGCACCATTCTTACTACCCTGGTAAAGGTCTTTTCCTGTATAAACAGCACTATCAATCAAATTTTCCTACCATTCCCATAATCAGCCTGTTCTGTGCCCTTTTCACTGCTTAGTATCTACAGAGGGCAAACCTGCCAAAACCTAAAGCCAGCGTTATCCTCCGGCATGCATCACTATATTCAGCGAGTAGTTAGACAGGTCTACTGCTCATTCATAATCTGCACATCCAGAAAAGAGAATACAGGCACCGAAGGAAAACAACTCCCCTTTACCTTCTATTTTCAGTCTTCTAGCCAGCTCTCTGTAAGCAGTATACTTCTTCAGGGGCTCGGGGACAGCACTGGCCAGCAACTCCATGTCAACTCCTTCATACTTAAGAACATCTAGAGCACTGCCAATGCAAAGACTTTATCAACATAAGGATCTATACCCTATAAGGCAAACTAAGAACAAAATCCTTGGCATAATACCAAATATTAGAATAATTAAATGAGACTTTTAATTTTTTCCCATGTATAGTGGGCAAATACAGTAGCACCAGGTCAGTCATGGTAGTGAACACTTTTAATCCTAACACTCAGGAGGCAGAAAGATCTGAGTTCAAGACCAGCTTAGTTTACTTAACCATGAGTCAGGGCTATGACCCTGATACAGAATAAAATAAAGAGCATAGCATCTGTAAAATAGGTTATCAAAAAAAAAAAAAAAAAAAGAAAGAAAGAAAAAAAAAGGAAAAAGAACAATTGGGGCTGGAGAGATGGTTCAGTGTTTAGGAACACCGGCTGTTCTTCCAGAGGATCTGGGTTCAATTCCCAGCACCCACATGGTAGCTCACAACTGTATAACTCCAGTTCCAGGGGATCTGACATGCTCACAGCAATGCACATAAAAAAAACAAACAAAACAACAACAACAACAAAAGGAACAATTGATTCTCTCTGGGCGTGGTAACATATGTCTATAATCCTAGCACTCGAGAGGCAGAGGCAGGAGCACTGGGAGTACCAGGCCAGGCTTTGTTATCCAGAAAGTTTGAAGACAGCCTGGGTTACATAAAATCCCAGCTTAAAACTCCCATCCAAAAGTATTGATTTCCTGACTTCCTGACTACATTAGAATTACACTGTTATTAAGGTTTTATGAGGCACTTGTGCACGCGCTCTCTCTCCCTCTCCCTCCCTCTCTGCTTACAAAGAATATCATCTGCTGATCAGGGCTTTGTCACATCCATCTAGAGGATGAGGAAAGTGTTTCACGTCTATGCAGTCTTGGTTAGCATATTATGAATGAGCCGTCCTGCAGGCTAGGGTTCACATATGATCGGTGTCCCTCAGAGGCTCTGGAAGTCAATCTCTATGTCACATTGCTGAGGTACACCCGAGGAAGGACAGTGACCACAGTAACTAGGTCTCTGCTCTTCAGAAGAGGTCAACACTTTATTCTGAAGTCAGTGTTCATGCTACTGAGTTCTCTAGATTCCGGTTTCCCATCTCTCTATATGGTCTCTGAAGAGCAGCACACGCTTTTAACCAGATACCTCTCTAGGCCCTCATGGGTTACTTTCAAATTAAATGCCACCATGAATCGATCTGATGGGTTAGAATACCCTAAAAAAGCATCAGCAGAGTTCAAAGGGAGGGAGCTGCCTAACCTTAGAGTTTCAGCTTCCAAATTTGAAGCCAGATAAAGCTTTTTAAAAAACAAAATATGCGCCGGGCGGTGGTGGCGCACGCCTTTAATCCCAGCATTCCGGAGGCAGAGGTGGGCGGATCTCTGTGAGTTGGAGGCCAGCCTGGTCTACAAGAGCTAGTTCCAGGACAAGCTCCAAAGCTACAGAAAAACCCTGTCTCAAAAACCAATAAATAAATAAAATAAAATACGCAGCCTCAAGTATTTTATTGTAACATAAAATTGATTAATAGAGCTAGTAAACAGATATATTGACGTCAATGGTGACAATGTGGTGTTTCCAAATTTGTAATTTGGAGCCTAATAACTAATATCCTATTATTTTATAAAGAGGTGAGGAGAGTCATAAGGACTAGTGCCCTCAGAAAAGAGGCCACTAGGAGTCTATCTGCCATGAAAGGGCCAAGAGCTTAAAGTAATTGTCAGTCACGAAGAAAGTTTGGGCCACCCACTCTCAAAATAAAACTAAATACAACACAACAAAAACTGGAGCAGGCAACATCCATGAGAGCCGTCACAGAAGGCAAGTGTCGTAAGAGGGAGGGTATCAGTGCCATCATGATGTGCACAATGCACCTCTAAAGTACAGAGCATTACTGATTTGTGCCCTGCTGACTCCCTCTCCTATCTAAAGCACATTTTTTTTTTCAAATGGAGAGAAAACAAAAACCAATACTGAACACCACATTTTGTGTTATTCAAGGTCCCCAGAATTTTTTTTTTTTTTTTTTTTTTTTTTTTTGGTTTTTCGAGACAGGGTTTCTCTGTGGTTTTGGAGCCTGTCCTGGAACTAGCTCTGTAGACCAGGCTGGTCTCGAACTCACAGAGATCCGCCTGCCTCTGCCTCCCAAGTGCTGGGATTAAAGGCGTGCGCCACCACCGCCCGGCCCCAGAATTTATTTTTGTCCTAGCACTTGAGTGTGGGGCAGGATAATCAGGGGTGCAAATTTATTCATCCTAAGCTACCTCAGCTTTTGAGCAAGTTTAAAGCTGGCTTGGACTACATAACACAGACACATGCCCCTTGTTCCTGTAGCAAAAGCGCTCCTCTATGAACGTCCTTTAGTCTCAGAGGCCTTGTAACTAATCTGAGGGAAAGAAAATCTCAGAAGGCATGGTATTTCTTTTCTTTTTTCTTTTTTTTTTTAAATAAGATTTATTTATTATGTATACAGTATTCTGCCTATATATATCCTATAGGCCAGTAGAGGGCACCAGATCTCACTACAGATGGCTGTGAGCCACATGTGGTTGCTGGGAACTGAACTCAGGACCTCTGGAAGAACAGTCAGTGCTCTTAACCCTCTGAGCCATCTCTCCAGCCCTCTTTTTTTTTTTTTAATTTTCGAGACAGGGTTTCTCCGTAGCTTTTTTGGTTCCTGTCCTGGAACTAGCTCTTCTAGACCAGGCTGGCCTCGAACTCACAGAGATCCGTCTGCCTCTGCCTCCCGAGTGCTGGGATTAAAGGCATGCGCCACCACCGCCCGGCTAAGGCATGGTATTTCAAAAAATTTGTAATAAATACAAATAAGAACTTAGAACATGCCGGGCGGTGGTGGCACATGCCTTGAATTCTAGCACTTGGGAGGTAGAAACAGGCAGGATCTCTGTGAGTTTGAGGTCACCCTGGTCTACAAGAGCTAGTTCCAGGACAGCTAGGGCTGTTACACAGAGAAACCCTGTTTTGAAAAACAGAAAAACCACAAAAAAAAAAAAAAAAAAAGAACTTAGAATATATAATACAATGAAAAAAACAAAAAAGAATTTATAATATTATGGGTTTTTTGTTTTGTTTTTTGGTTTCTTTTTTCTTTTTTTTTTTTCGAGACAGGGTTTCTCTGTAAGCTTTGGCTATCTTGGAAGTCACTCTGTAGGTCAGGCTGACCTCGAACTAACAGAGATCCGCCTGCCCCTGCCTCCTGAGTGCTGCGATTACAGGCATGCGTCACCACTACCCAGCAATGTATGTTTTTTTTTTTTTAATTAAATGATTTTCCTTACCATAGACCATGTATTAGATGGAACCACTCTAATTGGTCTGAACCTAGCCAAGAAAATGGGTCCTTCTATTTTTTGGTTTGGAGCTTCTAAAATTGAGGAAGAACAACAAAAGATGGGTACCACAAAGAAATTATACATATACAAAAAGTTAAGAACTGAAGAGATGGCTCAGGGGTTAAGAACACTGACTGCTATTCCAGTGGGCTGGGTTTGATTCCCAGAATCCACAGGGCAGCCCATAACCATCTGTAACTCTAGCTCATGGGACCTGATGCCCTCTTCTGGTTCCCTGGGCACCAGACATGCATATGGTGCACATACATACATGTAGGCAAAACACCTATACATAAAAAATAACTTATAATCATACATGAACGTATTTTATTAAGAAAAAATTTTCACTGTTATGGTGATACATGCTTTTAGCCAAGCACTTGGGAGGCAGAGCTTCTGGGGACTGAATCTAAGGCCTCGCTCATGCTAAGCATGCAGTCTACAAATAAGTTACAAGCCCAGACATACACATTTTACTTTTCTTTTAAAATTTATTTTTGAAGACAGGGTCTTACAGAGCCCAGTTTAGACTGATCTGAAACTCCTGATCCCGTCTCCACCTCCTAACTGCTGAGATTAATGTCAACACGCTCACATACTGATATATATTGAATAAGTAGATAAATTATACTAAAGTTGCTGAGAAGCTAAGAGCAATCTGTATTCATTTAAAATGTGTAGGTAGGGGACCTGTATATGATGTGTCTCTGAAATCTCATTTTTCAGTAAAAACTAAGAAAACCATACCTGACAGGAGGGCTTCTATTAATACTTATAGGAGCTTGTGGAATTAACTTTTTCCACTTGGAGCTTGAAAACTCAATGGATTTCAACACAGACATGCCTTCTTCTAAAGACGACTTCATCCAGGAAGCTCTTTCATATCGCTGCGGGGACACACAGCCAGCGTCCTTATGGGCTAGGTAAGGAAGAGGGAAGAAGTTTTAAAGAACAATAGAATGCAGGGCGGCTGCACACACCCATTATAAGAGCACTTAGAGGAAAGGGAGGGAGACTACAGTAATTCAACTACACAAACCAACAAAAACCCCCAAAAAGCAGTGCAATACCTTACAGGATTTGGTAAAGTTACCTCGGAACGTGAGGCGCATGTCAGCATTATCTGGGCGTAGTGACAAACGGAACTCTACTCTGCTGGTAAACATGCGGTATGGTTCGCTGGTGCCCAGTGTGGTGAGGTCATCAATTAAGACTCCTATGTAGCCTTCTGTACGACTTACAATAAAGGGTGGTTTTCGATTGACTCGAAGACTGGCGTTGATTCCAGCTATCACACCCTATAAGAGGACTGAAATGTTTAAGAGGCCATTATGAACTGAACAAATAGCTATTCTATTTAGCACACAACCTGGAAAACACACACACACACAGGGAAGGAAGAACTGGTGAGCAGGGGTGCACACCTTTAATCCCAGAACTCTGGACGCAGAGGCAGGTGGATCTGAGTTAGAGGCCAGCCTGGTCTACAAATTGAGTTTCAGGACAGCCAGGGCTACACAGAGAAACCCTGTCTCAAAAAAATCAAAACAAACACACAGGGTAGGAAGAAAGCAGGCTCATAAGGAACATAAATGTGATCCACATTCAGAAATAGAACACACGTTAGAATGTAAGATTCATTCTGCAGAGGATTGGGAGTTTGGGGGTGGATAATCTTTATAAACCTACTTGTGGAGACTTCTCTAGCTTCTCTAGCTTGTGTACAAACACACAAAAGATACAATTTACCATTGTGTGATGGTATGAGTAAAACCTCCCTGAGGCTGAATGCTTAGACATCAGGGAGAAGGATTAGAAGGTGTGGCTTAGAAGGTTGGAGGAGGTGTGTCACTGGGGATGGGCTGGAGGTTTCAAAAGCCAAAGCAAGCCCAGTATCTCTCTCTTCCTGCTGCCTGTGGATCTAGTTATAGAACCCTCAGCTATTTCTATAGCACTGTCTGCCTGCATGCCACTATGTTCTTCCCCATGATGAGAATAGACTAAGCCTTTGAAACTGTAAACCAGCCCAGATTAAATGCTTTCTTTTATAAGATGCTGTGGTCATGGTGTCTCTTCACAGCAACAGAACAGTGACCAAGACAGCTGTAAAGAATATTACGGAAGGTTGGAAAGGTGTCATAAAACGTCTACCTCTGAAGCATAAAGACCTCAATTTGATAACAGTCTCATGAAAAGGCCGAGCAGAGTGGAACAGACCTATGATCTCAGCTCTAAGAAGGAAGAGACTCACTGGTTAGTCAGTTTAGCCTAACTGGTGAGTGTAATGAGAGATTCTGTCTCAAAAAATAAGGTGGAGGGATTGGGTCAAGATGTTAAGAGTGTATACTGTGCTCTACAAGAGCTAGTTCCAGGACAGGCTCCAAAGCTACCATGAAACCTTGTCTCAAAACAAAAACAAACCAAAAAAAAAAAAAAAAAAAAGAGTGTATACTGCTCTTGCAGAGAACTCAAGTTTGGTTTACTGTACCCATGGTGGGCAACTCCAGCTCCAGAGAATCCCTCTTCTGGCATTCTCTGGCATCTCAGTCATGTGCACATACCCCTTCCCATACATAATAATAGGAAAAACAAAGCAAAACAAAACACGGAGCTAGAGAAATGGCTTGGCAGTTAAGGCTGCTCTTCCACAGGCCCCGAATTTGATTCCTAGCATCCACATGGTGGCGCCAATCATTTGCATTCTAGATTCACGGGACCTAATGCCCTCTTCTGCCCCCATAGGTATTAGGCACACACATGGTACACAGACATACATGCAGACACAACACTCATATACATTAAAAAAAAAAAAGGTGAAGAACAATTGAGAAAGATATCTAATGCTGATTTCTGGCCTCAAGATGCACAGTGTGCACACATACACAACACAGAAAGACAAAATAGTAACAACAACAACATAATTTTCAGAAATCTTAAAAGAATTAAATGTTCTTCTTATCATACTTTAGAAGCAATTCCATAATTTTTCCCCCTCAATACCCTAGCAGATCTAGGGACTCAGAAACTAACTGTACATACTTTCAAAATGATGCCCGACATGCTGGGCACCATGCACATGTCTGTAGTCCCAACACTAGGGAGGCAAAGCAGACCTGTAATCTCAGCACTTGCAAAGTGAGAGTGGGACTGGACTTTCAAGGCCAGCCTTGGATACACAGCAAGTCTGAGGCCAATCTGGGCTCATGAGTCTCTATTTGAAAAAATAAAATAAAAGATCAGCCTGGGCTTCATAGCAAGACCCTATTTCAAAACCAAAACAAGTGCATTATATATAGCAGCTATAAACAGCTATATCCTCTTAGCCTGAAATACTGTTGTATCTAAGATCTGTATAATGAAATGGTCTCTTTTGGTTTATAGCAACATCTGAATAAATCCTTTCTTTCTTTTTTAAGGATTTATTTGTTTCTTATGTATACAGTGTTCTGCCTGTATGCTAGAAGAGGGCACTAGATCTCATTATAGACGGCTGTGAGCCACAAAGTGGTTGCTGGGAACGGAACTCAAAATCTCTATGCATTTAATCTCTAAGCCATCTCTCTAGCCCCATGAATAAATTCTTACCTGGAGCTTGACATGGTAGAGCACACCTTTAATCCTAGCACTTGGGAAGCAGCGGCAGGTGGATCTCTGTGAGTTTGAAGCCAGCCTGGTCTATATAGTGAGTTTAAGGACAGCTAAAACAACCTAGAGAGACCTTGTCTTAAGAAAAGCAAAACAAAACAAATCTTACCTGAGCTGCAGCTTCCTCATAGCCAGTGGTTCCATTTATCTGCCCAGCAAAGAACAACCGCTGAACCAAATGTGTCTCAAGAGAAGGACTGATCTGGCGGGGATCTAAATAATCATACTGAACACCATAGCCTGGACAAAGAACAAGTGCACAAGGTAAGCCAAAATTGCTGCACTGCCTCCAAGAGGAACTACAAAGTCTATCAGACTACGGGAAATGTATACACGCCGGGTTTCATCTATTAATATAGACTTTGACAGAGGTTCTTGCTATGTAGCCACACACAGCCTCAAACTTGAAGGAACCTTCCTGTTTTAGCTTCCCAAGTGTTAGTGTTAGGATTACAGATGTGTGTCACCATGTCCAGCTTGGGCTTATTTTATGGAACACTAAGCAACAATGGAAGAAGACCACCTGACTGCTTACTGAAGTAGACCTGTGACCTTCTTTACCTGGATGAACCATTTTGGCTTTCTCCAGGCCTCTGATGCACGCTATCATTTTCTCTTGTAACTCGGCTGGCAGTGTAACAGATAACCCTTGTGGGTAGATAAGGTCAGAATCCATTCCTTCCGGTTCCAACCAAACCTGATGTACACGGTTTGGAAAACGTAAAACCTTAGATTCAATGGAGGGACAGTATCTAGAATAAGACATTGAAATTTAAAGTAAATTCAATGACAAAAAAGTTTACCTCATTCCTTAAAGAGACTGAGCACTGCCTTCTAGTCCTTACCGGGGTCCTCTTGTAGTCTCCTTAACGTGACTGTTCAGGTGCAGGTTCTCAAGGACAATCTCATCCACTCTGGGGTTGGTGTGAGTCAAGTAACATGGCAGTTGATCTTCTGGCTAGAAAACAGAAACCACATACAACACAGATTTCACTGCTTGTCTGTTTGAGACAGGGTCTCTAGTAGCCTAGACTGGCCTTGAACACTCCGTGCAGAGAAGCTTCTACCTACTTCCTGACAGCTGTGATTGCAGGGGCACCACAGCTGGTATATAACATTAATTTGCTGCTGCTTCTTTCTCTTTGTTTCTTTTTTCTTTGGTTTTTCGAGACAGGGTTTCTCTGTAGCTTTGGAGCCTGTCCTGGAACATACTCTGTAGACCAGTCTGGCCTCAAACTCACAGAGATCTGTCTGCCTCTGCCTCCAGAGTGCTGGGATTAAAGGTGTGCACCACTACTGCCTAGCTATTTTGCTTCTTTACTTACTGATTTGCCTCTTATTCAAATAAAACCTACACAATACTGACTTACTTTAGCACACATTAAATTTGTGCATAACTAAGTATTCCTGCCAAAAATAAGCACAACTTATGCTGTTGTTGAACCTAAATTTAAGCAAGTTTCTAAATCTAATTATCAGTTTCGGAAAAGAAGGTAGAGGAAACAGACAAATCTAAAATATGCTAAGTTCTGGGGGTGGGGGATGGCTTAACTTCTTTTATACATAAACACTAGGGGTGCTGCCAGAAAATGGTAGCACACACCTTTAACCCAGCACTCAGGAGGCAGAGGCAGGCGGATCTCTGTGAGTTTGAGGCTAGCCTGATCTACAAGAGCTAGTTCCAGGACAGATAAACCCTGTCTCGAACCCTCCCCCTCAAAAAACTCAAACAAACAAGCAAGAACAACCCAAAAAACAAAAACACAATGCAGAAAGTGTTGGGCCATCTAGATGGACCAGCAGGTTAAGGCACTTGCTGCCAGGCCTGCTCACCTGACTGCAATCTCTAGGACCCATGTGGCAGGACAGAACCAAATCCTAAAAGTTGTCATCTGACTTCCACGAGCATGCATATCATGCAAACAAATACAAAGAAATTTACAAATAAATATCAAAACAAACAAACAAACCCAACTGTACAGAGCCAGAGCAGGATGAGGACGACTCTGGACAACACAGGGAAATGGGGAGACTCTGATGGGGCCGCCTATTAGATAACAGCACTGCTCAGTCCTCGATCTCAACACTGCTCTGCGTTTATAAAAAAGGATGTCTGTCTAGTTGAGGTTCAGATTGAATTCTCTAGAGAGAAAGGCTCACAATCTCTGCCATTTACTGTTGCATGCTCCATAAAACAAAATGTGTTTTACTGTACTATAACAATAAATATGCACAACTTTATGGGGAGGTGATATGGCAAAATAACGACCATGAGTGGCTTTCAAACAAACATTTAGCCGGGCGATGGTGGCGCACGCCTTTAATCCCAGTACTCGGGAGGCAGAGGCAGGTGGATCTCTGTGAGTTCGAGGCCAGCCTGGTCTAGAAGAGCTAGTTCCAGGACAGGAACCAAAAAAGCTACGGAGAAACCCTGCCTCGAAAAACCAAAACAAACAAACAAACAAAACAAAAAACAAAAAAACCCATACATTTAGGCAGAGTTGATACACTTAAAATAAAAATAGAAGTTTGTTATAACAGCCTTGTCGCCTCCCCCCACCCCCCAGATGGGTTTCTCTGTGTTAACAACTCTGGGTGTCCTGGAATTCAAAGAGATCTGCCTGCCTGTGCCTCCCAAGTACTGGAATTAAAGGCAGCTTGACAGTCTTGTATTTTATTACAATTTTGTACATGTGCTTACATATGTATATGTGTGCATAAATGCATGCCACAGCATGTGTGGAGGTTAGCCTGTCCTGGAACTAGCTCTTTTAGACCAGGCTGGTCTCGAACTCACAGAGATCCGCCTGCCTCTCGAGTGCTGGGATTAAAGGTGTGCGCCACCACCACCTGGCCAGAGAACAACTCTTGGGAGTGGGTTTGTCTCTCCACCATGTGCGTCCTGAGGACTGAGTCCAGGTCTCCAGGCTTGGCGGCAGGAACTTCTACCTGCTGAGTCATCTCCCTAGCCTCAGTCTCAGTTTTTCGTTTCTCTCTCTCTCTCTCTCTCTCTCTCTCTCTCTCTCTCTCTCTCTCTCTCTCTCTCTCTCTCTCTCTCTCTCTCTCTCTCTCTCTGTTTTCTGAGACAGGGTTTCACTGTAGTTTTAGAGCCTAGCCTGGAACTAGCTCTTGTAGACCAGGCTGACATCAAACTCACAGAGATCCACCTGCCTCTGCCTCCTGAGTGCTGGGATTAAAGGCGTGCGCCACCACCGCCCCGCGTGTTTTTCTATTTTGTAAATCTGAAATTGTTTTAAAAAGGTTAGTGTATGTGGTGATTTCTATGACAACGATCCCCACAGGGCCATATATTTGAAAACTTGGTCACCAGTTGTTGGGACTTTTGGGAAGGATTAGGAAGTATGGCCTTGTTGGAGGAGGTGTGTCACTGGGGGTGGGCTTGCGGTTTCAAGACTAGGGCCATTCCCAGCTAGTTTTCTCTCTCTGCCTCAGGCTTGTTGGATCACAACTTAAGCTCTAACCTGTCCAGCGCTATATCTGCTGCCATGCTCCCTGCTGTGATGGTCACAGACTCACCTTCTGAACCTGTAAAGCCCCAATGAACTCTTCTGTAGGTGCCTTGGTCATATCTTACCACAGCAATAGAAAAGTAACCAAGGCAGTACACAAAGTAAGTTATGTAGAAGTAAAGACACAAGAATGTATAGAAAAAAAATCCAACTGCTAATCAGCTAACGCTTTCATTTTTTTCACATTTTTATTCACTGCTATGTGTGCATGATGTGTATGCATGGGCACACATGCCGCTGCACTCAGGTGCACATCAGAGGACAACTTTCTGGAGTCAGTTCTCTCTCACCACCTTTACAAGGTTTCCAGGGACTTTTATCTGCAGAGCCACCTCACTGGCCTTAGCTAATATTTTTAAAGATTCTTTTAAACTCTAAGCAATAGTGATATAAACTGTCACCAGAAGAAGCTGCGAGTGGTAAGTAGGACTGTCACAAATTCTAAGGCCAGCACAGGCTACAGTGAGTTCTAGAGCACATATATTGTGAGAAACCAACCCTGTCTCAAAAACAAAACAAATCAGAACAAAACAGAAAGAGAAAGAAAGATGTAGGGGACTGGAGGGATGGTTCAGTAGTTAAGAATGCCAACTGTAGCCAGATGGTGGTGGCGCACGCCTTTAATCCCAGCACTCGGGAGGCAGAGGCAGGCGGATCTCTGTGAGTTCGAGGCCAGCCTGGTCTACAAGAGCTAGTTCCAGGACAGGAACCAAAAGCTACAGAGAAACCCTGTCTCGAAAATTCAAAAAAAAAAAAAAAGAATGCCAGCTGTACTGGGCAGTGGTAGCACTTGAGAGGCAGGCGGACCTCTGTGAGTTTCTAGTGAGGTTAGCCTAGTCTAGGACAGTCAAGGCTCCACAAAGAAGCCCAGCCTCAAAAAAAAGAAAAAAAAAAGAGAGAGAAAGAGAAAGGGAGGGAGGGAGGGGAGGGAGGGAGGAAAGATGGGACTGGTTCAGTAGTTAAGAACAGTTGCTTTCCAACGGACATGGTTTGATATCCAGCACCCATGCAGTAGCTCAAAACTCTCTGTAATTATAGTTCTGTGGAATCCAACATCTCTTGCTAATCTCCTTGGGTACCAGACATTCACATGGGCACAGGCATAAATAAAGGCAAAACATTCATACACATAAAAGAGAGCAAAAAATAGGAGGTGCAGGAGAGATGACTCAGTAGTTAAAAATGCTTGCTGCTCTTCTAGAGGCTCAGAGTTCAGTTCCTAGCACCCAGAATGGGCAGTTCACAATCTCTTGTAATTCTAGTTCCAAGGGGTTCCAATACTTTGTTCTGGCCTCCACAGGCAATACATACCTCACACTGATACATACACATAAATAAAAACAAAATGAAATTAAAAAAATAAAAGCAAAAGAAGCTGGGTGGTGGTGCACACCTTTAATCCCAGCACTCAGGAGGCAGAGGCAGGTGGATCTTTGTGAGTTTGAGGCCAGCGTGGTCTACTGAGTGAGTTTCAGGACAAGTTCCAAAACTACACTTTCTCAGAAACCCAAAATAAATAAGTAAATAAATAAATAAAAGCAAATGATGAGAAAGATAGATGGTTAGGATACCTCTGCTATCAATAGCCAGCATCAGCTATCAAACTGGGTCGTCATAAACCATCTTACCTTGATCCACACCGTTTCATTGAGAAAGCTGAATGGGATGGATGGATTATCTGGTGTGTGCTTGTTTAGAATGTTGAAATTAATGGAATCTTTGGCAAGTCGGGGTGGAGTCCCAGTCTTCAGTCTTCCTACCACAAATCCCAACTTCTCCAGAGTCTGAGCCAACCCTATCGAGGGTTGATCCCCCAAACGTCCTGCAGGATGCATCTCCAATCCAATTATGACCATGCCTCTCAGAAATGTCCCCGTTGTCAGAATTACACTCTCTGCATCAACTGTACTTCCATCTGCTAAATGAGCAGAAAACAATAAAACCAGTAAACTACTAGAACAAGACAGATCTGAATACTTTCTATCAGAATCACAGAAAAACTTCTTGCCCCTAGAAACGTGAGGCAGTTCAGCCACGCTAGCTGAATCAGTGAGTTCAGGATCAGCGAGAGACACTTGCTCCCAAAGCAAGCAATGCAGGAGCTTGGCAAGAAAGCACTTGCCATGAAGCCTGATGACCTGAGCTTGATCCCTGGAGCACACGTGGTGGAAGGAGAGAGTTGTCTCCTACAAGCTGTTCTCTGACTTCCATGAGTGTGCCAGACATGTGTCTCCACAGACAGAAAAATAAATGTGTGGAAGACACTTAACGCTGACCTCTGGCCACTACGCACATGTACACGTACCTGGATGCACGTGGGCGTGCGAGCACACGCGCACGCACACACACACACGCACGTGCAACACAAACACACACACAAAATATATGTAATGAATTTAAGAAGTGTGGTAGGGAAAACATGATATATCATTACCAATTCACATATTCCTAAAATCAGCTTGGCAGTGGTGGTGCACGTCTTTACCCAGCATTTGGGAGGTAGAGGCAAGCGTATCTCTACAAGTTGGAGCCCAGCCTGATCTACAGAGCAAGTTCCAGGACAGTCAGGGCTACATAGAGAAACCCTGTCTTGAAAAACCAAAAACAAACAAACAACACCAACCCCCAACCAACCAAAAACCAACGCCCCAAAAGCAGTAAATGCATGTTCCTAAGATCACATGGGCACAGTGTAGTTATGAAGGTTCATTTAGAAAATTATTGGCTAGAAAGAAGGATCAGCAGTTAAGAGCAATGGTTGCTCTTGCAAAAGAACTAGATTTAATTCCCAGGACACTCATGGAAGTTCACAACTGTCCATAACTCCAATTCTAGGGGATCAATTGCCCTCTTCTGGCTTCTGCAGGAATCAGGCATACACACATTGTACACAAATACATGGAGACAATCATCCATACACACAAAATAAATATTTTAAAAAGGGAAAATTAGCTGATTTTAGACTTCTGGCTAAATGTGACATGATTTCTTCATCTTTCTGAAACTGTCAGAAACTTAAAGGAATAAAAAAATGTATAAAACAGGCCTGTAGAGCATTTTCTCAACTGGTGAAAAAAGTGGGAGGGCCCAGCCCATTGTGAACGGTGCTACCTCTGGGTGCCATAAAAAGCAGGCTGAGCAAACCCTGGGGAAAAGGCAGTAATCAGCACCCTTCCATGGTCTCTGCATCAGCTCCTGCCTCCAGGTTCTCGCCCTGTTTGAGTTCCTGTCCTGACTTCCCTCAATGACTGCCTATGAACATGAAAGCTAAACCACATAAACCCTTTCTTCCCCAGCATGCCTTTGGTTACGGCGTCTCGTCATAGCAGCAGTAACTCTAACTAAGATAGGAATGCAGGGCCAGGTGTACAGCTCAGTGGGGAGAAGGTAATTTGACATGAATTAGAATCGCAGCATGTAAGAGGCAGAGTTAGCATCCAGGCATTTATACGGGCCTGCTCTCAGGGACCTAGTAGGACACGTCATCAACAGCAGCCGAGATGTTCCACTACAGCTATGGCAGACACCAAGTAGAGCACTCTCCTTATGCGCCTGTGCAGGGCCAACTCCTCCCGCCCCTCGCTCTCTTTCCTTCTGCCCTCACTCCAGAGGATGCCTCTGCACCTCCCCCCAGTAAATCTCCAGAGTGAGGGGTGTAACTAGGTGGTGTCCCTGGCTCCAACCCACCAAGGTCACCTTCCCTCCTGAGTGAAACTTCCACAGTAAAGGTTGGTGAGTCTGAAGTTTCTCAAAGCCATTCTCTGCTACACTGTTGGAGCCCAGCCCAGGATGTACGGGGGGGGGGGGGGGGGGGGGGGGAGGGATAGTAAAAAGAAGGGGACATGTTGAGGTGGCTCAGTGGGTAATGAAGCTTGCTGCCAAGCCCAGTGGCCTGAATTCCATTCCTGGTACCCACATGTTGAGAGTAGGGACTCAACTCTCAAAAGCTGTCCTCTAACTCATACACACGCACGTCACACACAAAATAACAAATTTATGACAGATGAACCCGGCTAAAAGATAAAGCTATGCAGGCTCTGGAGTCTTACGCTAAAACAATCCCTATGAACCCGGAATTGGGCTGAGACTCATTGAAATGGATCATTACACTCATGGGTCAAAACGAAGAGACAGACGGCTGTTTCTGTAATTTCCCTTATCCGGGCAGAGAAAACAAGAATTTCCCGGCATAGGAAAAACATCTTCATACTCTTCTCTGAAGCACATGTCTCACAGGGTCTGTTTGCCGGGATGAGCATTATTAGCCAGTACATACCCAAAATAACACCGCTGACCCGGCACTTCCCAGCATATCCAGGCTCTGCTTCCGTAAGAACTAGATCTTCTACAGCTCCCTCCTGAACAGTGAGCAGGGGCGTATTTAGGATTTCCTTCTGTCAAGAGAGACCGCTAGTTGAAAGAGCAGCCGGAGAGACCCACAGTCCTTCCTGTCCTCATCTCCGTTCACCTCCGCTCACCTGCATGTTCTGTTTATAAAGCTTCCGATCAATTTGCGCTCTCAGCCCCCACACAGCAGGGCCCTTACGCCGGTTTAATACTTTATAATGTATACCAGACTGGTCACAGATCCGCGAACACAAGCCATCCAAAGCATCTACTTCCCTCATCAAATGCCCCTTTCCGATGCCACCAAAGGAAGGATTACAGGACATCTGACCTAAAGAGAATGGACACAGTCATGGTAAATAAACGAGTACCTTGTACATATTATTTAATAAAGAGTTGCTCCTATAGTAATTTCGTAAATTATTCATTTACGAAAAATCTTTTTCCTCTAACTTCAAAGAGAGGAGGGAGTAGCGGAGGGTGGGTGACTCATTCCCACTGTGTTCCTACGGACTGAACCTTCTGAGGCAGTCATTCTTCTTCCTGGAAGCCAAGGAACTCTTGATACTGTACCAAATTTCCTTAAAACAACCATTTTGTCTAGGTGTGATGGGGTACACTTTAAATCCCAGCACTCTGGAGGCTGAGATGGATGGATCACTGTGAGTTCCAAGCCAGATTGGTCTACATAGCAAGTTTCAGACCAGTCAGGCACTGAGACCCTGTCACAAAAAATAACAACAGGCCCCAATCATTTCGTTCCAAATTAGGGCTGCTTTTATTAAACTCATTTATCACAATTATTAATAGGCTTCTGAAATGTTCTTAAATATATATTACTGAGTTGACAGAATAAAGGTCTTGCACGACTGTGTGCATATGCATTGTGCTGAAGCGACAAAGTGTAGTTCTACGTTTAAAGAAACATTACTTGCAAGAACCAAGAAACGCGATCACTCTAATGTTCGTCAAGTGACAAGAGATAAAGAGGTGGCGCGTACGCGACCCCGCGAACCAGCAAGTCTTAGGCACGACTCAATGGCGCCGTTGGTCACAAGGGCTTGACTAGCTCTCGGTAAGCGCACTATGTCTCTTAATCGAGCGGGCGTGAAAATGTCACTCACTCTGTCTTTGAGGTGAAGATCCGGGAAGGTTAACCCAGCAACCTAGCGCGCTTTCCAGTCCTCCGCTCCCGCACCCCGCGAACCCACCGCTCTTGCCCACCTCAACCCTGCCCGCGCTCGGTCCGCGGCAGAGTCCCCGCCGCGCACCACCGTCCGAGGCCACGGGCTGCTCACCGATCGTGTCCACGCGGTGAGTGAGGAGCAGAGTCCGCGAGCCACAGCGAGCAGCGGCGGCGGCCGCCTCGGTGCCCGCGTGCCCCCCTCCGATCACGACCACATCGAAGTGCGCGCTGCACGGAGCGGCGCTGTCGCTGCGGACGCGACACGAGGGCAGGCGTTTGCCGAGGGACGCCGCGGCCCAGCGGCCACGGTCTCGGAGGAGGAACATGCCGAGGGCTGACAGAGAACCCGAAACAACCGAGAGAGTGGAAGCCCACAGGGCGCCGCCACCTTGCCCTGCGTCAGAGCGCAGCACGCCTGCGCCCAGCGTCGCCTCTGATTGGCGGTTGGAGTCGCTGAGGCCCCGGGGTGGCGCGCGCAGGCTGGGTTTGTCCGTTCTCCACCTGCCGGGTTCCTATGGCGCCGGCTGGGGATTCTGCCTTGAAGGTTGAGGTTAGACCTTTCAGGTGGGCCAGTCTTTATAGCCAGGTTGCCAGTCACGAACAATGAGTTTGACCAGTTTGTCTTATCAGGCTCTTTGAATTTGCGGGCACATTATTGTTTGGTCGGAAGCGTCACCTCAGCTCCCTGGCACCCCTTTATACAAAGAGTCTGAATTGTTTAGATGGGGGGGCTTCACCCCAGTCCCCTGGCATCCATCTTAAAATGTTGGGCGGGAAAACTCCATTCCAAGCTCCCTCCCCTGGGAGTGGCCGCAGTCCAGACTCCACCTACAAGGAAGCCGGCCAAACGGTGACCCCTCCCCCGGGAAGGTCGAGACCACGCCCACAGCGACGGAACCGGTGGTCTCTCTTTTTTTTCCTTGGCCGATTTCTAATTCGGTCTGATCTGGTCTAATTTGGATTATTACGTCGGTGGGAAGGTTTACCGGCCAGAAAATACTTAACAATGAGGATTTTTCTTTGTGAAAACTAGTCTGAAATTCGGGTAGCCTTGACAATAAATTCAAATTACATTTGTGGAGGAACAGCGGGAGCAGGCGAAAGGTGGACTTCAAAGGAGGTTCAATGTTCAATGTTTTGGAGTTGACAGTGTTAAAGCCTTCTTCACACACACACACACACACACACACACACACACACACTCACACTTCTCTGGTTGGTCTGTTGTATCCAGGACACAATGCTAGAGAACGCCAGGTCATCATCCCTGGCTCACGGTACCTTTTTTCAGCATGGCAAATTTATCTTGCTTTTTTCTGAGTCTCCTCAGAGTGCTCCACTTCTTCATACTCTTTTTGTCTACAAGTCCCATCTAACCTCTACCAGGTAGAGGTCAGTCATCTCCTCTATTAACCACTGAGAGTAATACATATCTATAGTGTGCAAAGAGATCATTCCACAACAACTTTATAAGTAGTTTAAGCCTGGGGCTGGAGAGATAGCTCAGCGGTTAAGAGCACTGACAGCTCTTCCAGAGGTCCCTGAGTTCAATTCCCAGCAACCATGTAGTGGCTTTGCAATAATGAGATCTGGTGCCCTCTTCTGGCCTGCAGGCAGAACACTGTATACATAATAAATAAATAAATAAATCTTAAAAGAAACGTTTTAAGCCTGTAGTTTAAGCACATGATTAACTGAACTTCTCCTGTGAAAATATATTAAACCCTTATGTAGAAGGTAGTCTGCGATGCCTTGTATCAGGGTCCCCGACAATGGACCTCATATTTATTGTTGTTTGTTTGAGACATGAGCTCCCTCTCACCCAGACTTGTGTTCTGGGCTCAGAGATGCTTTGCTTATCCTCCCGAGTAGCTGGAGCTATGGACCTGTGCCACCACAGGCAAACCTAAGAGCAGATAAGCTTAGAAATATTCACATTAGAAGAAAACCAGTTACGGAATGGTTGTTGCAGTGAACTATGCCCCTTCCAAGATCATTCTCAAGTGTCATGCTCTCGGGATGCACATGCCTTTTTTCTTACTATTTTGTACTATTTTTTTGTTTTGTTTTGTTTTTCAGACAGGGTTTCTCTGTGTAGCCTTGGCAGTTCTCGAACTCACAGAGATCTGCCTGCTTCTGCCTCTTGAGTGCTGGGATTAAAGGAATGCACAACCACTGCCTGCTTATTTTCCTTTTCATTAAAAAAAATACCAGTGTTTTTGTCTGTGCACCATGTGTATGCCTAGTGCCCTTGGAGGCCACAAGAGGGTAATGGATCCCCTGGAATTGACTGCTGGGAAATGGACTTGATCCTTTCAAAGAGCAGTCAGTACCTTAACCACTGAGCCACCTCTCCAGTTCCTTTCCTTTTCTTTCTTTTCTTTATTTTTCATGTAGCCCTAGCTGTCCTGGAACTCACTTTGTAGACCAGGCTGGCCTTGTACTAGTAGAGACCCTCCTGTCTCAGCCTCCTGAGTGCTGGGATAAGAGGTCCCTTTCTTTCTTCGATGGAGATTATCATTTACCATATGGGATAATCTACCTACACATTTACGTTGTTTTTTTGCCTATTTTCCCCTGAGAGAATGTAAGCTCTAGGAAGACAAGAATCATTGTTAGCAAATCCCAAGAGTTAAGAACAGAGCTTGACATGTCTTAGGCAGCCAAATATTTATTGATCAAGTAAGTGAATTACTAGAGACAAACTCTACAAATGAAGGATGGGCTGTAGCTCAGTAGGACCCCGCTGACGTAAAGCACTGGCAGTAAGAAGTCAAGATCATAGGCAGAAAGTGAAGTGCCAATTGCCAAGGAGACTGCTGCAAAGAACTGTTTAATGGTTGCGCCTGTTTGGCAAGGTGTACACTTCTGGAGATAAGTGGTGGTGAGGGTTGCCCAACATATAAACGTGCTTCTCACTGTACTGTGAACTTTCGTGTGTGTGTGTGTGTGTGTGTATGTGTGTGTGTGTGGTGTGCTGGCTCTCCCCTTCCACCTTTAGATGGATGCTGAATGAATGAGCCATCATGCTTACCTAAAAACTGCACCTAGGAATGACCAATTTGAAAAAGCTAATCAGGTCGGGTGGTGGTGGTGCACGCCTTTAATTCCAGCACTCAACAGGCAGAGACAGGCAGATCTCTATGAGTTAGAGGCCAGCCTAGTCCAGAAAGCAAGTTCCATGACATGCTCCAAAGCTACACAGAGAAACCCTGTCTCAAAAATTCAAACAAATAAATGAATAAATAAATAAATAAATAGTTAATCAGCACATTCTAGAGAACAGGCTCTCATGAATTTATTTTTTTGGTTTTCTTTTTTTTCCCCCAAAGACAGGGTTTCTCTGCAGCTTTGGAGCCTGTCCTGGAACTCGCTCTTGTAAACCAGGGTGGCCTCGAACTCACAGACATCCACCCACCTCTGCCTCCTGAGTATTGGGATTAAAGAGGTGGCCCACCACTGCCCGGCTGTTTTTTGGTTTTCTTCTCTTTTTTTCTTTCTTTCTTCCTCCCTTTCTCTCTCTCTCTCTCTCTCTCTCTCTCTCTCTCTCTCTCTCTCTCTCTCTCTCTTCTTTCTTTTTTTTTGGTTTTTTAGAGACAGGGTTTCTCTGTAGCTTTGGTGCCTGTCCCGGAACTAGCTCTTGTAGACCAGGCTGGCCTCGAACTCCCAGAGATCCACCTGCCTCTGCCTCCCGAGTGCTGGGATTAAAGGCGTGCGACACCACCGCCCGGCTTGTTTTTTGGTTTTCTTAAGACAGGTTCTCCACATTGGCACAGGGAACCACTTCCTAAATAGAACCCCAGCAGTACAGACACTGAGAGAAACAATTAATAAAGGGGACCCCCTGAAACTGAAAAGCTTCATAAAGCAAAGGGCATGGTCAACAAGACAAAATGACAGCCTACAGAATGGGAAAAGATCTTCACCTACCCCACATCAGACCGAGGTCTGATCTCCAAAATACAAAAAACTCAAGAAATTGGATACCAAAAGAACACATAATCCAATAAAAAAAAAATGGAGTACAGGCCTAAACAGAGAACTCTCAACAGAGGAATCTAAAATGGCTGAAAGACACTTAAGGAAATGTTCAACATCCTTAGACATCAGAGAAATACAAATCAAAACAACTCTGAGGTTCCATCTTACACCTGTAAGAACAGCCAAAATAAAAAACTCTGATGACAACTTATGCTGGAGAGGTTGTGGGGAAAAGGGAACACTTCTTCTGCATTGCTGGTGGGAATGCAAGCTGGTACAGCCCCTTTAGATGTCAGTGTGGCGATTTCTCAGAAAATTAGGAAACAACCTTCCTCAAGACCCACTAATACCACTTTTGGGTATATGTCCAAAGGCGCTCCAATGTGCCACAAGGACATGTGCTCAACTATGTTCATATTCATAGCAGCTTTGTTTGTCATAGCCAGAACTTGGAAACAACCTAAATGCCCCTCGATCGAAGAGTGGATAAGAAAAATGTAAATTTACACAGCAGAAAAAATAACGACAGCTTGAATTTTGCAGGAAAATGGATGGAGCTAGAAAACATTGAGTGAGGTAACCCAGACCCAGAAAGACAATTATCACAATTACTCACTCATAGGTGGATTTTAAACATAAAGCAAAGAAAGCCATCCTACAAACCACAATCCCAGAGAACTTATACAACAATGTGAACACTAAGAGAGACTTACATAGATCCAATCTACATGGGAAGAAGAAAGTAAAAAAGACAAGATCTCCTGAGTAAACTGGGAGCGTGGGGACCTTGAAGGAGGATTGAAGGGGGGAGGGGAAAGGCAGGGAGGGGAGCAGAGAAAAATGTAGAGCTCAATAAATACCAATAATAATAATAATAAAAGACGGGTTCTCACCGTAGCCCTGGCTTTCCTAGAACTTGCTCTGTAGACCAGTAGGTTGGCCTTGAACTCAGACTTCAGCTGAATTGCCTCTGCCTCCCAAGTGCTGGCACTAAACGTTTGCGCCATCATGCCTGGCAAGGCATTCTAAATATAGAGGTCTCATGTCTAAAGCATATTTCTGCAAAGGAGGAAGTCTTTCTGTCCGCAGGCATGTCTGCTTGGCATTCAAAAGCCAACACTTAGACGACCATTTCCCATTATGATAACTCATGTACAGACATTCACAGGAAGGAGGGAAAAGAATTGCACGGGCAATGGGAAAACATCACAGAGATTAGTGTCTTATCCAGGCAATGTGTCACCTCCCCCCCCCCCCGCACCATTGTCTACCACACACACACACACACACACACACACACACACACACACCACACACACACGCCTACTTTCCCGAAAATTAAACACCGTAGGAACTGTGAGTTTCGTGTTAGGGGACACACAGGACTATGCAATAAGGAGTGGAGTTACACAGTCTAATGTTAGCCGAAGGCTAAGTGGTGTTCTGGGCTGTGTAAATCTACAGAAAGAGCCGGTTTTAGTTTTTGTCAGGTGAAGGCGAAAGAAGGCAAATTAAAGCTAAGCACAGTTTTCAAAGAAACAGCCACTGTTGTCAAGATTGGCTTTAGAGATCGCTTTCTCAAAGTCCGCTTTGAAGTGCTCGGGAATCTGAGCATTCAGATCAGTAGGTGTCTCACACTGCGCTGCTTATGCAACTCACATAGGAACTTTAAGCAAGTTCTTGAAGATTTCGTGTGCGTTTGAGAAAGCCAGATAAGTTGAAATACTAATTCCAGGTAGTCATCTACCTTGTAAAGCTTTCGTGTATTTCTATTTCTCATGAACAAGAACACCAAATTCCTATTTAAAGCTTACACAGAAAACATTAGCAACTTCAAATGTACGAGCGACGATGTCCCTAAATAAATCTCGTAGGTCAGCAAGTCTGAGCAGTAGTCGATGTTTTCCGTGTCGTTGTGGGTGGTTTCCGAGCCAGTGGCTCAACTGGTCCCCAGGAGTGGGTGAGAAAGTTCTCATCTCCTGAACCGCCTCTTCCTGGTCACGACGTGTGAGCTCACGTGGGTCCCTCCGCCTGCTCGCGATACAGGCCGGCTGCGTTCCCGCCAGATATTTGAGTTTCGGTTTTCAGCGGTTACCGAGAGTTCTCCTTCCTGAGGTCTTTCCCCGAAGTCGATTCTTCCCTTCCAGAGTTGAGAGCCACAGCTATGGAAGGTCGGCGCGAAAGACCACCGGCGTCGCGCGCTAAGAAGCCGGCTGCGAAGCGCACCACGACGGAGCACAACGGGACCGTGGCCGCCCCGTCCCACGCCGGAAGCTGCGGTCCGCGAAGGGGGGCGCGATCGCGGGGCGCGGAGCGTGACGGGGACCCCACGAAGAAGCCAACCACCCGAGCGCGACCGGGACAGGCGTCCATGCGCATCACGGACCTACGGTCCTCGGCCACCGGCGCCACAGGAGTCGCCGAACAGCCCGCCTTCCTGGAGCACCTGCCTCCCGCCATCCATGATCCCGAGCCTCCCGCCTCCCCGGAGCTCCAGCCTCCCGCGCACCCCGAGGCTCCAGAGGTCGCAAGGGGTTCTAGCCGCAGGAGAGGCGCGCGCTCCGTTGGGCAGCTGAGAGCGTCTCGGGCGTCCAGGAAGGAGCTGGAAGAGACCCCCGAGGGAAAACTCAAGAATGTACTGGAAAAACTGAAGTTGAAACGCGAGAAGATCTCGAAGGCGGCCGACGTAGTGAATAAGATCGTGAAGCGCCTGCTGTCCAGAATGAAGAACCGTGAGTCAGAGTTCAAAGATGTG